>NW_027411866.1:130642096-131242096 GCF_047663935.1 Musca autumnalis | reverse complement strand
TGTTCTGTATGTTCGTACTTTATTTGCTAAGTTTAATTGGGTACGTACCTGTGGGCAAAAAGCTAGCTATTCAAGTTGATAATTGCTTTTCCAATCTATCACTCGTTTAATGTGATCAATTTAATTTCTTGTTTTTTTGGTCTGGTGACAGCCAGATACCCTTATAAAAGTTGAGACGCCTAAATCTGGCACTGCTAACTACCATAATTGTTGTCGCTGCGAACTCTATCAGCCTCATTCCGTTGCCAGTCGTTTCACTATGGGGACTGTAATATTCTCTTTTCCAATATTGGCATTAAACATTGCCTAAAATAATTTAAATGTTATGGGCAGGTCTTCGATCATATGTTTATCTTTGATCTGTTCGTCATTTACTTCAGTCGGATCATGAGCGGGAATAAGGCTAATGTAGAAGAATCTAGCTTTTATCCGAATTTTAGTAAGTCTTTCATACGACCCCAGCAAAATTTGAAGGAAGGGGTTCCATGCAATGACGTGATTTCATGGCATATTTTGGGTTGGTTCAAACGAAGTCGTGAAAGATCCGATCTTTTCATTATCATTTAAACCAATGCAGAGGAAGACGTGAAGGATCCGATCTTTTCATCAGCATTTGAACCCATTCCATCGATCCAATGAGATGAATTTTGTGTTTTTATTTTTACACATTTTTCCAAATATATAAGATTAATTATTTACAATAGGCTTGATGTTGTTGGAGACTCGAAATCACAACCAACTCTGTAATGACAATGTCATTGCAAAGAGTTGGTGAAAATGACATGCCAAAGCGTTGGTGGAAATGACATGCCAAAGCATTGGTGGAAATTACATGCTTTGGATCCAAAAATTTATATCATCTTTTGGTGTCCACTCTCATATAAAATGCATCGATGAAGATGCTAAAAAGATGACATGCCAGATCACTTGCACTTGAATGTCATCTTTGGCATCGAACATTTTGCTGGGACCGGATGAAGCTGGAGACCAGCTTTTTTAACCTCTGATTAACAACAATTCCGCAATCAAAGTCATGATTTGTGTCATGGCAGCTATAATACAATGCGTCACGTTTGGGAGTTGTTGTGAGGCGTTTTCCATATCCATCGTATTTCCTGTACGGTAGCAATATCGGCCATGCACTTTACGAGAACATCTTCCAATACGTAAACTGCACCATACCTATAAAGAGTTCGAACATTCCAAGTTTCAGATTCACTTGTAGAGGTCCTTAAAACGTTTGTTGGGGTCGGACCTGTTTGTCGGAGTTTGTTTTTCTTTTTCTGTGTTTTTTATGGTAGAATATTTTGTTTATAGAGGACCTTTGGACTGAACAGATTTGGAGTTAACGATGAGATGATACGAATATTTCAGGGTTACTGCTTGTTTAATTGAGGATGAAGAAAAAAAGATACTCTCACCATCTACACAACAAGGGACACCTACAAAGGCTTTTCTGTATCTTCATGATGAGAAACAGTTTCCCAGTTGCCCAACATTAGCGTGGATTCCTCATTATATCCCATATCCACACATACAAGTTTAGAACTGAACCAAAGTAGGCCGTGCGACTGAACAGTTATGGTGATAGACTATCGAATGCTTTCGATACCGTCAATCATGCCAAGCTGTACGAGGATAAAGAGAAGACTTTAGTCCAGCCGTGTTTGAAACATTGGATAATCAACTATATGTGTGGTCGCCAGTAGTTTGTAGAACTCAGAAATAGGAAGCCTTAGAGTGAAACAGGGGGTTCCCAAAGGTGGGGTGATATCTCCGGATTTGTTTAACCTCCACCTTTCTGAAATTCCACACCCTCCAAACCGCATGGAAATCGTAATGTATGCGATGATTTTAAGATTTTACGTCTGGTCCTATCGTCTATGTCATACATATGTGATAGGTTACATTTCTACATAGCTGACCTAGTGCAGTTCTTCCACCAGAGGAATATGAAAAATATCCACCGCTATATCCACTGCCACACTGTTCAACACTTAGACTGCGGAACCTCTTCCCCAGAATTTGTAGTTGTTACAAAAACAAAATAAATTTTAACAACTTTTCAATCGATAAAAGCAACAAAAAATGCTTAAACCCCGTTTAATTAGAAATTGTTATTAAATATGTTTATATCTTTATTTAGTTTTAAGGATTAAGTTCAGAGTTAGGTGTAGTTTAGGATAACTTTGCTTTTGTAACATAGATGGCCTTATAGGCTTGGTTACCCAATCGAAATAAATAAATAAAAAAAAAAAAAAAATAGGAATACTGAAAAGTTTTTGGATGAAATAGAAAAAAAAATAGGGGGTAGGAGTTCTAAAAAAATAAATTTTGTTCTTTTGGGTCGCTCTAATACTAATATATGTCTCCCCGAGTCGATCTGGTAGCAATTTTGATCGGATCGTCACGAAATTTGGTTAACGAGTGTCATGGAGGGGAAGAAGCCTATTGATTTTGTTGATTGTCGGATCATATTCAGGGATCGGAATGAGCAAAAAACTTCTGTGGAGAACAAGTAAAAAAGTATCAGTCGGCTTTGCCGACTGATGTGCAAATTGAAACACTTTTTTCACAAAAAACTTATGTATTTAGGGGGTTTCAAAATTTTGGTCGTATGAACCGACAAAAATGTGGATTAGGATTAAAGTTCAAAAATTTTGCGGAAAAGGTACTTAAAGGAATGGATCGTCATACACCATGGGGGTGCCATAGGGGGTTTTTACACCATTCGGGCTGTTTTCTCAAGAAGTATGGAATGCTTTCGATACCGTCAATCATGCCAAGCTGTACGAGGATAAAGAGAAGACTTTAGTCCAGCCGTGTTTGAAACATTGGATAATCAACTATATGTGTGGTCGCCAGTAGTTTGTAGAACTCAGAAATAGGAAGCCTTAGAGTGAAACAGGGGGTTCCCAAAGGTGGGGTGATATCTCCGGATTTGTTTAACCTCCACCTTTCTGAAATTCCACACCCTCCAAACCGCATGGAAATCGTAATGTATGCGATGATTTTAAGATTTTACGTCTGGTCCTATCGTCTATGTCATACATATGTGATAGGTTACATTTCTACATAGCTGACCTAGTGCAGTTCTTCCACCAGAGGAATATGAAAAATATCCACCGCTATATCCACTGCCACACTGTTCAACACTTAGACTGCGGAACCTCTTCCCCAGAATTTGTAGTTGTTACAAAAACAAAATAAATTTTAACAACTTTTCAATCGATAAAAGCAACAAAAAATGCTTAAACCCCGTTTAATTAGAAATTGTTATTAAATATGTTTATATCTTTATTTAGTTTTAAGGATTAAGTTCAGAGTTAGGTGTAGTTTAGGATAACTTTGCTTTTGTAACATAGATGGCCTTATAGGCTTGGTTACCCAATCGAAATAAATAAATAAAAAAAAAAAAAAAAATAGGAATACTGAAAAGTTTTTGGATGAAATAGAAAAAAAAATAGGGGGTAGGAGTTCTAAAAAAATAAATTTTGTTCTTTTGGGTCGCTCTAATACTAATATATGTCTTCCCGAGTCGATCTGGTAGCAATTTTGATCGGATCGTCACGAAATTTGGTTAACGAGTGTCATGGAGGGGAAGAAGCCTATTGATTTTGTTGATTGTCGGATCATATTCAGGGATCGGAATGAGCAAAAAACTTCTGTGGAGAACAAGTAAAAAAGTATCAGTCGGCTTTGCCGACTGATGTGCAAATTGAAACACTTTTTTCACAAAAAACTTATGTATTTAGGGGGTTTCAAAATTTTGGTCGTATGAACCGACAAAAATGTGGATTAGGATTAAAGTTCAAAAATTTTGCGGAAAAGGTACTTAAAGGAATGGATCGTCATACACCATGGGGGTGCCATAGGGGGTTTTTACACCATTCGGGCTGTTTTCTCAAGAAGTATGGACTTGCCCCTGAAACAACTTTTACCATCGTAATTGAGGCAGCGAATGTAAGTTGCTTCAACAAAAATCAAAGTGATTCAATAGCAGGTCTTAAAGTGAACATATCCAAAATTTTGTGTGGAAGGTACGGGATGGAGTGGACAAATATAGTCCATATTCGAACCTTATCTACATATATCTGGTAGATATTATGAGAATGTGTAAAGTATGGACCAAATCGGTCACTCCCATCAAGAGTTATCGTGCGCACAATTTTTCCGAATATTTTTGAACTTTTGTAGGGTAGGTACCTGAAGGAGTGGACCGATATGGCTTATCTACGAACTTAAACTAAGTTTGGAAACAATATTACTAAGGCCAAATTTTGGCCGGAATCGGAATTTCTGTTCGAGAATTATCTTGCGTTTCCACCCATAAACATCGTGTCATAGGGTTTGTTTTTTAACTTTCAGGCTATTTTTTCAGGAAGTATGGACTTGCCCCTGAGCAACTTGTACCTTCGTATAGGGGACAGTGAATACAAGATGTTACAACAAAAACCAAGGCGATTCGAGAGCAGGTCCTAAACTGAACTTTTCCGACATTTTGTGTGGGAGGTACTCGAAGGAGTTTACCGATTGAGTCCGTATTGGAACCTCATCTAAGTCTGGTAGAAATTTCATAATGTGCAAAGTATGGACCAAATCGGTTACTTCCTTCAAGAGTTATCGTTCGCACAAATTTTCCGAACATTTTCGAACTTTTGTGGGGGAGGTACCGGAAGGAGTGGACCTATATGGCCCATCTTCGAACTTAAATCGAATCTGGACAAAATATTTCGATAAATTTGAACCGATTCCATTGATCCGTTCGAGAGTTATCGTGCGCACCAGCCAGCCAGACAGACAGACGGACGGACATTGCTAGATCAACTCAAAATTGTCTGAAACGGATATCGTACAAACATACTTGGGGTCTAAAACCATTATTTCGATGAGGCACATTTTTGGTCGTATCAAAGTGTATATACCCTTCATAGCCTAAAGGCTGAGGGTATAAAAAAGTCAAGGTTTTATTCTAATGCGAATATATCCGCTTCTGTTAATAGCATTCCAAAAATGAAAGTGGAAAACTTCAACTTTACAACAATGTAAAGTAGTTTGGCGTAGCTGGTCAAACAACGGAAATATCGCAGCACTAGTTAATCCGAACAAAGTTTTCATTTTTGGAATTTCAATTGTAATGAGGAATACCACAGCTTTCAAAAGCAAAAAAGTCTGACAATTAAAGTAGAAAGTCTCAATTTTACAATGACAGACAGTAGGTTGGTTAGGCTGTAATATATCCCTTTTCGCCATTTTTTGTAATCACGCTACAGGCGATTACCATTTTTTTATCCTCCACCATCATATGGAGGGTATAATTAAATTTGTCATTCCGTTTCATACGAAATATTCATCAGAGACCCTATATATATATATATATATATATATATATATATATATATATATTCTTGATCATGGTAAAATTCTAAGTCGATATAAACATGTCCGACTGTCCGTCTGTTGAAATCAAGATACAGCTCGTAAATTTTAAGATAGAGCTTTGTAATTTGGTATAGAAGTTTCTATTACTCCTACGGTGTTTGGTATTGCAAATGGACTATATCGGTCCACGTTTTGATATAGCCCCCATAGAACGGTACCACCTGGTTTTCGGTATTTTGAAGGTTTTAGTTTCTTTATCACACCGAAATGGCTTAAATTTGGTACTTAGTCTTCGTTGGGGGTACAAAACTTTCTCCCAGAAATTTGTCTGTATAGATCCACACCCTCATATAGCCCCCATAGAACGGTACCTCCCGATTTTCGGTATTTTAAGGTTGTAGTCACAATAATCCACCGAAATGGCTGAAATTTGGTATTTGGTTTTCATTTGGGGTATTAAACGTTCCATATGAAATTTGTCGGTATAGGTCAACGCCTTCATATAGACCCCATAGAACGTACCTCCCGATTTTCGGTGTTTTGAAGGTTGTGGCCTCAATATTCCTCAGAAATGGCTGAAATTTGGTATTTAGTCTTCGTTGGGGGTATAAAACTTTCCTTTCCCCATAGAACGTACCTCCCGTTTTTGGGTGTTTTTGAGGTTGTGGTCTCAATATTCCTCAGAAATGGCTGAAATTTGGTATTTAGTCTTCGTTGGGGGGTATAAAACTTTCCTCCAGAAACTTGTCGGTACAGGTTCACGCCTTCATATAGCCCCCATAGAACGGTACCACCTGATTTACGGTATAATGAAGGTTTTAGTTTCTTTATCACACCGAAATGGCTGAAATTTGGTACTTAGTTCGTTGGGGGTATGAAACTTTCTCCCAGAAATTTGTCGGTTATATGAAGGCTTGGACCTAGCCTTCATATAGCCCCCATAAAACGGTACCACCCGATTTTCTGTATTTTTAAAGTTGTGGCCACACCACCGATATGGCTGAAATTTGGTATTTAGTATTTGTTGGAGGTAAAAACCTTACTGACTGAAATTCGTCGGTATATGTCCACGTTGCGATATAGCCCCCATAGAACGGTAGAGAATTATTAGTATAGGTCCGCGGGTTCCAATATATAAGCGTACCTCTTGATTTTCGGTATTTTCAAGGTTTTACCGAAATATCGGAAATTTGGTATTTAGTCTTCTTTGAGTCTAAAACCTTGCATCCAGAAATTTGTAGGTATAGATCGACGTTTTAATATAGCCCCCATGGAACGGTACCTTCCGAATTTCTGTATTTTTAAGGTTAGCCACATTGTTTTACCGAACTCGCTGAAATTTGGTATTTATTCTTCTTCATAAACGAAAGGAAACTAATTGTTCCGTTTTACTTCAGTACAACACGTGATGGCTATTGTTTTAGTTATTTATTTTTTTTTTTATTAATGGGATTTTTCGAACAGATTTCGAGTTTTATCGCGTGTTAATCATATATCATATATCTATGTTTTCTAATCGTCCAAATATGTGTTTTTTCCTTTAAGTTCTGACTAATTATACAAAATAAATAAAATGAGGTATTATTAAGCCTCATAAGTAATAAAATTTCAACAAAGATTTTTAATGTGGGCGTTAACATAATTTTTCCACCAATAAAGTTTTATCATCTCTTGACTATAAAATGGGGATAATAAAAACGGGCCTAATTTTATTGCTATGTAGATATTGGTTAGGTACCAAAAAATATGGAAACTGTATCTAAGAGAAAATCCTACAATGTGTGAAAGATAAATTTTACGACCGCAAAATTTGTGTGATTTGGATAGATGATAAATGTTTAGAAGGCCTGTCTTCACCATCTTTTTTATTTCCGTTTAATCTGACTCTGGAATAATCTGCAGATCAAGTAACAACGTGTAGCACACGAAAGAGGTATGGGAAATAAGGGAGAAAGAATAAATGTGTGAAAAAATCGAGATGTACAGTAGTCAGTTAAGATGGCAGATTTTTAGAGGAGCCAAAAATTAGTGGGCATGTGGCTTTTTACAGGACACAATGTGGAAAAGAAATGTGGATTTGTAGAGAACACAAAGTGATAAATACTAGGCTAAAGAAGCACCATTTCTTTCAGAAAGGGTCTATCGAAGCACCATTACTTTCAGAAAGGGTCTATCGAAGCACCATTACTTTCAGAAAGGGTCTATAGAAGTACCCTTTCTTTGAGAAAGGGTCTATCGAAGCACCATTACTTTCAGAAAGGGTCTATAGAAGCACAATTTCTTTCAGAAAGGGTCTATAGAAGTACCCTTTCTTTGAGAAACGGTCAATAAAAGTACCCTTTCTTTGAGAATGGGTCAATAGAAGTACCCTTTCTTTGAGAATGGGTCAATAGAAGCACCATTACTTTCAGAAAGTGCCTATAGAAGCACAACTTTTTTCAGAAAGGGTCTATAGAACTACCCTTTCTTTGAGAAAGGGTCTATGGAACTACCCTTTCTTTGAGAAAGGGTCAATAGAAGCACCCTCTCTTTGAGAAAGAGTCAATAGAAGCACCCTTTCTTTGAGAAAGGGTCTATCGAAGCACCATTACTTTCAGAAAGGGTCTATAGAAGCACAATTTCTTTCAGAAAGGGTCTATAGAAGTACCCTTTCTTTGAGAAAGGGTCTATCGAAGCACCATTACTTTCAGAAAGGGTCTATAGAAGCACAATTTCTTTCAGAAAGGGTGTATAGAAACCCGCTTTCTTTCAGAAAGGGTCTGTAGAAGCACCCTTTCTCTCAGAAGGGATGTATAGAATCCCACTTTCTTTCAGTAAGGGTATATAGAAGTCCACTTTCTTTCAGAAAGGATCTATAGAATCACCCTTTATTTCAGAACCTCTATAGAAGCAACCTACTTTATGGTGTCGCAAATGATTATTTCGATGAGTTACAAACAGAAAAACAAACTTAGTTCACCCTCCGTGCTATGGTGAAGGGTATAAAAAAATTTTTGTCATTGAAAAGCAATATGCTGTCTCATTGTCAAACGAATATCATCACGAATGTCTTAAAACACGAATTAGCCTCTTATCAAATATAGTTCCACACAAAATAGAAACGTCAAACAAATGATGAAGAAATCAACTCAAGAATCATAAAATTTAATTTTGTTGTTTTTATTTTTGCCTATAAAAAGGTGTTTATTTGGGAATTAAAATACATTTAAAATTTCACAACTATGAGAAAAAAGGAGGGAGCAAAAATATACAATTCATACCAACTTACAGACTATACTTGTAGAGAGGAGTGGCTAGGTGTGTTTTCTTTTGAAAATGATGATCATTGTTTTTCTTTTTATTTATTATATAAAATCAAAAGGAAAAGTAAATAAAGCACTGCACAATTATCTAAAAGACCATTACACAGCTAAAAAAAAAGAATAAATGGGAATAGTTTATTAAAATAATATTAAAGCGTAGTATTCATTTTTTTCAATGGAAGGTAATTCTGAAAATGTTTTCGTGGTTTCACAATTAAATTGTTTTTTTTTTTAGCTGCATATTAGTCCTTTATTATGGAAGATAAAATTTGCAAAAATAAAACAAAATCTCAAACCAGACACTGATTAATAACTTAACTTAAATATTATAATAACATGATATTAATATCAAAAATAACATAACATGGACTAATTAGAAAAATTCTTAATTCATTTTACAGATGAAAATTAGAAATAATAACAATTTGTTAATTGTCTGTGATTAGTTTCAGAGGGATGTTGGTGTTTTATGGCATAGTTCTAGTTGTAGAGAAATAAATTTATATTTTTGATATACTTCTAGGAATTCTTGCACACATTTAACCCGAAAGGAGGGAGATAAAAGTCAGTCGTTTTTCTTTTTTTGTTTCTTTTCATATGAGAGAAATATTTTGTTTGAAGGACACACTTCATTTGAAATCAAATGAAGGTGTATTACGACAGGTGTATGGGCCCATTGGTACAATAATGACTTGCAATTCTAGATTATTACGATTTGGTCCCACCAGATGTGGTGATAGATTAATGGAAGATAATGCCAGCTCATCATAGGGTATTAAGTTGTCAATATTCACCACCCGTGATTTACTTGAAAAGTATTCGGTTCGTTCATGTAACGTTAGGATATGATCGATTTTATTTTGTACACCAGTTATGAGGCAGGCAATCTGTGATGAGAAAACAAAATTAACAGAAAAAATAAAATAACTGATTTGTTTGTTTGTTTTTTTTTTTTTAAGGGAAAGCTTACCTTAAAACGCTTCTCTTCCACCTGCAAATGTTTACATGTAACTCTAACACGCACCGTATTAATAGACACTTCTGGCACGTCCTCACCCCAAATGATTTTGGCTTTGTTGTATTTAATGCCACGTGGAAAGAATTCTACTTCCCAGGTGAATGGTTGCTCTAAAAGTAAAAAAACAACGAGATAATAATTTGTATTACACAAGGAAATAAAAAGATTAAAGTTATAAAGTGATTAACTACAGTTTACGTCTTGCCACTTCGAGGCAAGCAATAATTATCTTCAAATAACATTCAATTCTGAAATCACAAATTTCCATATGGGAGATAAGCAGATATTTTATAGAAGACAAAAGGTGAATGATCTTTTGAAAGTCTATCAATCCTACAATGACAAACAAAAGGTATTCTAACAGAGGGCCAAAAGGTACTGTCAGAGAAGGCCTAAAGGACTCCTCACAGAAGAACCAAAGGTCTTTTCATAAACGGTATAAAAGTCTTCTTACAGAAGGCCTTCTCAAGGCCTTAAGTCTCCTCATAGAAGGCCTAAAGGTATTCGCATAGAATACCTATAGTTCGTCTCACAGAAGACCTAAAGGTCTTCCCACAGAAGATCAAAATGGTTTCTCACAGAAGATCAAAAGGTATTTTCACAGAAGACCAAAATATATTCCCACAGAAGCCCAAAAGTTCCTCTCCCCGAAGGCCTGAAGGTCATCTCACAGAAGACCAATAGGTCTTCTCAAAGAAGATCAAAAAAGTTTTCTCACAGAAGATCAAAAGGTCTTTTCACAGAAAACCAAAAAATCTTCCCACAGAAACCCAATAGTACTTCTCCCAGAAGGCCTCCTCACAGAAGACCTAAAGGTATTCTCAAAGAAGAAAAATGTCTTCTCATAAAGGGTTTTCTAACAGAAGACCTAAAAGTATTTCAAAGAAGACCAAAGATGTTCTCAAAGAATACCAAATGTCTTCTCATAGAAGGTCTGAAGTTCTTCCCATAGTAAGCCTAAAGGCCTTCTCATAGAAGCCCAAAGGTCTTCTCACAGAAGGCCTAAAGATCTTACCACAGAAGACCCAATAGTCTTCTCACAAAAGGCCACAAGGTTTTCTCAAAGAATAACAAAAGTTATTCACACAGAAGACCAAACGATCTTCTCACAGAAGCCCAAAAGAAGTTTTCGCAGAAGGCCTGAAGGTCTCCTCACAGATGCCCAAAAGGTCATCTCACAGAAGACCAAAAGGTCATCTCACAGAAGACCAAAAGGTCATCTCACAGAAGACCATAAAGTCTTCTCACAGAAGATCAAAAACTTGTCTCAAAGAAGATCAAAAGGTCTTCTCATAGCCGAAAAAGAGAAGTTCAATTCTTTTCTTTTCACAGAAGCCCAAAAGGTCTTCTTACAGAAGAATAAAAGGTCTTCTCGCAGAGGACCAAAAGGTCTTCTCACAGAAGAATAAAAGGTCTGCTCACAGAAGACCAAAAAGTCTTCTCACAGAAGACCAAAAGGACTACTACCTGAAGATCAAAAGTTTTTCTCACAGAAGATCAAAAGGTCTTCTCACAGAAAACCCAAAGGTCTTCTCACAGAAAACCAAAAGGTCTTCTCACAGAAGACCAACAAGTCTTACCACAGAAGCCCAAAAGTTCTTCTCCCAGAAGGCCTGAAGACCAAAAGGTCGTCTCACAGAAGACCAAAAGGTCATCATACAGAAGACCAAAAGGTATTCTCAAAGAAAATCAAAATGTTTTCTCATAGAAGATCAAAGGGACGTCTAACAGAAGACGAAAAGGTCTTCACACAGAAGACCTTAAGGTATTCTCAAAGAAGAAAAGGTCTTCCCATAAAGGATCTTCTCACAGAAGACCTAATGGTATTCTCAAAGAAGATCAAAGGTATTCTCAATGAAGGTCTGAAGTTCTTCTCATAGGAAGTCTAAAGGCCTTCTCATAGAAGCCCAAAGGTCTTCTCATAGAAGACTTAAAGATATTACCACAGAAAACACAAAGGTCTTCTCACAAAAGACCACAAGGTTTTCTCACAGAAGACGTAAAGGTATTCTCAAAGAAGATCAAAGGTATTCTCAATGAAGGTCTGAAGTTCTTCTCATAGAAAGCCTAAAGGCCTTCTCATAGAAGCCCAAAGGTCTTCTCATAGAAGGCCTAAAGATATTACCACAGAAACACACAAAGGTCTTCTCACAAAAGACCACAAGATTTTCTCGCAGAAGACCAAAAGGTCTTCACACAGAAAAAGGAAGATCAAAAGGTCTTCGCTATTTTAAACACTTGCTTCAATTTACATACTATAAAAACAACTACATACCATCTTCAGTCTCTGCAATATTCCCAGGGGTAAAAAAGCACGTAACATAATTGCTATATTTTTCAATCATATCAAAATTGTTGACCATTTTACTAATGCTCCAGGTGTCATTCAAATACAGCCGCGGTGTAAACTGCAAACAACCATCTTCGGAATTGCGCACCTCCTGGACACGCTCCTCCTGACCCGATTGATATGACATACCAATTGCCATACGTTGTACGATATACTCTTTGTGATATTCCAGCAGAGGAAATATAAGCAAATGGGCTAATTCCCTAGGTGTCATCATGGCAAAACGTATATGCACCACTGTCTGTTCAACTAATGCAATAAAATTTTCCTGCTTTTCAGCATCGGTCAGTGTATCATCATTATCGAGTAGATCTTTCCGCTGCAACAACCAATTTTGCAATATGCCAAATAGTTTATATTCACTGCCCACAACCAAATCATTTTGTTGCAACAATATTGCCATTACACTAACATCCAGCTCGACAAAGTCACGTGATTCCGAAACAATTTCTAAATTCCATTTCAGGAAGCGTTTCAATGCCTCCGTGAGATCTTTATGCTGTGGACTAAATGCTATGGTGTACTGGAGCCATGACACCAGAAATCCTTGGGTAGCTGCTTTGGCAATATGTTTCATCATATATTGTACACATAGGTCGACTAAATCTTGTACATTGTACTTGTGGGCAAGGGCCAGCATGGGCATCACAGTGCTCAATGATATATCGATTTTGCCCACATATAAATATTTGAGAAATTGTGGAAATACGGCTTCACAACAAGGTTCTTCTACGAGTTCTATAACTCGTTTGCGGCATTCATTCCACTCAGGATTCATAAGCATTACTTGGAAAACATCACTACTGGCACATAATATGACACGATGGGCGGGATATTGTTGATCACCGACCACTAATATTATATCAGACATTAATTGTTCCGCATATAAGTTGGCAATTTTCTTTAGCACACTATTGGAATTGTTCATGACTTGCTGTAAGAAAACATAGAAGAAGAGATAAATAGGAAGACGAAGTACAAAATATTTTACAACTTACGACACTTATGGTTGGATCCTGATCATGATCTTGACTCTGTTCATCCACCTCCATTTTTGGTGTAATCATACCATACTCTTGGCCTTCTTCCTTGTTGTTGGATTGATTCGAATTAAAAGACATTTTTAGTGTCGACTTGTCGTCTCCTTTATCTTTTGTCCTAATCTATGTCCGTGAAGTAAATAATGTTTGTTTTCTTGGCAGATTATTTAATAGCCTTGCTTAAGATTGATTATTCCCATATTTCCACTGTTCATTGCGTAGTTAAATCCAAAGTGCACCCTATATTTAATATATTTAATTAGTTACTGTAAACTCTGTAAATTAATAAGAATTACAAAAATTGAGATTGTTGTTTCTCTTTTGACACAAAGATTAATCGATTATCGATTTGTTGAGAACGTAGCGACTTTCGATTTTCGACTTTATGGATGTATCTATAGATCGAAACATCAAATGCCGAGACCAGATGGATCTATAGATTGAATCTTGAAGTGAATTGTCAATCGAAAAGACAATTTAAATTGTGTGGATTAATAGCTCATTTAGACTAGCCATAAATCCTCAACTGGATTTAATAAATCCAGTACAAATCTCTTTGCATTTAGATATAACTTTGGAGGATTAAAATGGCAGTCAGCTGATTTTTATTCATAGCACAATTACCAAGGTAGATGCCCAGCCCATCTAATCGAATTTCAAAAGTCAACAGAAGTTGTATAATTTTCAAAAAAATCCTCGTTTGAAAAATAGTTTTTAAAAAATCCACGTTTCAAAATTAATTTTAAAAAAATCCACGTTTCAAAAATAATTTTTAAAAAATCAACGTATCAAAATTAATTTAAAAGAATCATCAAAATCATTTCAAAAATAATTTTTAAAAAATCCACGTTTGAAAAATATGTTTTAAAAAGTCGACGCTTGAAAAATAATTTTCAAAAAATCCAAGTTTGAAAAATAAATTTTAAAAAATCGACGTTTGAAAAATGGTTTTTAAAAAATACAGCTTGGAAAATTATTTTTTAAAATATCCAAGTTTGTAAAATAATTTTTAAAAAATTCTCGTCAAAGACGTATAGCAATAAAGACCCGAACAAATGCATTTTCCAAAAACAAATGCTAATAGTTCCACATTTTGATTACAGATGGCTACACAACTCACTGGAATTGATAACAGCAATGCCAATCGTTTTTGATTCCCATTTCTCGCGGCAGAAAACATTAACGTCGTGTTTTTTGGCTGAAATTTATTTCTTTTCTTTTTTTATTGTTCATTCAATGAAAAAATCAAAAGCGAATGCCGTCAAACTTGATTTTTAATGTTTTTCTTGTCAATATTCCAATGAGTAACAGTTTTCGTTTAACAGAATGTTGCTATGATGTCGTAGCATAGAGGTTAACTCCCTCTACAGTTAATTTTTAACAATTGACTTTTCCTATCTTGTAATTCTTTCTACACAACACACATATGGTATGTTCCAGTACTGCAAGAATCTACTAGTTTTTACTAATTTTTTCGATAACATAAAGGAAAAAATGTTATCGTAGTAAAAAGTAGTAGCTTCTTGCAGGTTCTGGAACAGAGCAATAAATACACACAACTAGACATAAATTCAGTGCGACCTAGCATACCAGAGAAAATGGTTCCATCATGTCCGCCACCACATCTGAGGCCACTGATACAAACTCCAACAGAAAGAAAACATCCAATGGATTATCTGGAGCTAAATTATAGCAAATCATCATCGGCGCAGAGTAGTCAAGGTCTACAAAGTTCTATAAATATTTTAAATCTCCCTTGTCCCGTATGGGATGTTGTGGGACAATGTTGTGTATGGATGCATCATCGAAGCAAAAAAATCTACGGCTGAAAGTGTCCGTACTTTCGATATTCCCAATAAGTCCAATGCAAATAAACAAGAATCACCAAAGCAACAAACAATTCCATCTGAAAGTGCCCGAACTTTTGATATTCCCAGCAAATCCAATGATGGTAAAGAAAAATCAAACAGTCCTCTACCAAATCCTGAACTCAATATCTCAAAGTCATCAACAGAAACTGACACTAGCAAATCATCTACCACATCATTACCCACACGCCTGCGAATTAATAAATCTACAACAGATGCCAGAATGATGCCTCTATCGAGAAACAGTATTCCGATTTTGCCATTATTTATGCCCTAAGTGCCCAGCTGTGTCAGGATCGTGTACCCATGGATTCTTTTGTGGATGGGACTACTTCTCAGTTTGCCTTCCATAGGGGTAATAATAATTCAAAATTAAGGCAAACTTTTTCTTTAGACTAATATGATCTCCTAACAGCTCAGTCCTGACATACCACCCATACCCATAATTGCAATTTGCAATGACACATATATGACAAATTATCTTATGACTACCGTGGGACAAATGGCTACACGTTTCATTGGCCCCACAGAAGATACAAAACCACCTTCAAGCAGTGGTTATCGTAATCATCAATGGATTGAAGCTGATCCCCTTATCTTGGTTCAAGGTGGTGTTTACTATGTTGGTGATTGGTCACGTTTGAAACTGTTAAGAGCTGATAAACTATACAAAGATCTAGAATCGTCAATGGTGACCATAAGTAGTAGCAGTACACATCAATACCCCTTGCAGGCAGCTGTATGGGCCCATTGGCGTTCATTTCAATATAACACCAAAGATCATCAAATGTTTAATAAGTTTATGAAGTAAGTCGTAATAATTGATGGTTAATTCGTTTTAATTAATTCTCTAATATAATTGACAAGTCAATCTGGAGAATTCGAGGATAGTTCATTTTTCCCACTCCGGGACCAGGGACATATTTTTGAGATATTGTGTTATTTCAATTTACCGATCTATTTCCTATTTTTATTCCTCTTTTATTTCCTTCTCATCACTTTCATATTTATTTCTTCCTTTGCAGAATTTTTGGTATACCCATTTATGTATGTAGCTGATATTAATCATGAAACCCTAATAAATTATATCCTAGTGCAGGCCTCTGTACGTACATTTGAATCTACGATAGATCACTTATCCATCAGTTCAAAAGATATGACCAATTTTGTGTTGTGTTGGTCATACTCCAGAGGCTTCGGATCTGCTACAAAAATATTTTGTAACAACAAGGACAGCAAGACCAGGTAAGAATTTACATCTCCACTCACATATAAGAGTAAAACTATAGAAATTTCTTATTTACCTCTCATTTGTAGATTGTCTCACAAAAACAATTTTCCGAATCATTTGCCAAACTTTGTCTACGCCATGAAGTTCTGCCCATTGATGTTCTATCATCGATTCTAATATAATAATTTATTATTGTTTTATAGGACACATTTTTGGTGTCAGTGATAATCCACCTCCACGATTTGGGGCTGTGCCCTTTGTAACAGTTGTGGATGAATATGTGGCCCAATTTAAGCAGTGGTTAGATGATTATATAGAAAAATATTACAAAGATTAATATTTTAGGTAAGTTTTTTTGCAATTAATTCATAAATACCAAAAGATAATGGGACAACTAAATAAAATCCCTGACATGTTATAAATATAAGTTATTTTATTATTATTTCTTTTTAAATTTTTCAGTTGCTATTAATAGAATAAAGTCTAAAAATAACGCATCAATATTTTCGATATTTGGAACGAGATTCGAAACTCAAAATAGTGTTTAATGCTTGGTTTACATTCGGCGTCGTTTCGTGATTTCGAAGCCGTTTCGTGATTTCGCGCGGAATCAAGCAAAATTTATCATGATTTCGCATACAAAAATGAAATCATATCATTTCGTGATTTCAGCGAAATCAACATCGAAATCACAGTACACATGATATACAACCCTGTTTTTGCCTAAAAAAGTTGCAACACTTTTCACGTATCACAATAAACAAGGTAGATGATCAATTACTGCAACAAACAATTTTAGTATAAAAACTTGTAAACAATGTGAAAAGAATATTAAATTACTTTGTTACAATGCTATTTTTCATTGTGTTTCTGTACTTTTTTATTGGTAATGTTAGAAAAAAGAGCGAATTGTAAAAAATTGCTTCCCCATACAAATTTCTTAAAAATACGGGAACGGAAAAATGACGGAAATTGCAAAAACAGGAGAAGAGGGTGTTATTCGACGCCATTTTTGTTTAAAGAGAAGTGCAAGTCTTGCTAGATTTCGGAGTACGGGAACGCTCTAAAAGGGAAAACTACTGCAAGTAGTAATATTTTGCAGGTTCTGAGCACAACTTTTATCTATCAAAATTTATTTTTAAGATGTCTCAACGATAAATTCATTTTCTATTTTTTCATTTATTAGTACTATACACTATTAATACGATATATAGATAATTTTACGACAATCTTCGAAATAAAGTTGTAAAGTTCTATATTGTCATATATTTTTGATGATTAATTCAATTTACAACAACTTGTTTTGAAAATTCATGTTCGATCAGCTGCGCATAAGCATCTACCTTGATCATTGTGATATGTCTGAAATCAACAAAAAAATAAGTGTAAACACTAGGGTGTATTTCAGGATTTCGTGAAATCCAGTGGATTTTGGAGCGCAAGTGTAAACTTGGCATAAGTTTGCATACATATGTATTTAATTATAGCCCTGTTCCTTTACGTTCAAGAATCTTCAAGTTTTACAACTTTTTACTCGAAAAGCGTTCCTTTACTTCAGACACAATACAATTCATATGGGAGCAGTTTTCAACTTTTACTACTTTTGCCGGTTTTACCATTTTCAGAAGTAAAGGAACAGACCATATACTAGTGACGTACGTATGTACGTTTGTGTGATCGTTGTCGTAGTCGTCATGGTAAAATTAGAAAGGTAGATGCCTCAGCCCAGCTGATCGAATCTAAAACGTTAAAAAACTAGGAATTCGCCATGAAAAATCAAAACAAATAACCATATGATTGGGTAAGTAGGAGACAGCATGTGTTCACTTTATAAACAAACACTAGCGATAAAAAGAGACAACAAAAGACCATTTAACGAAAATTTTGACAGATTACATTACAAAAAAAGTGACAGATTACATTACAAAAAAAGTCAATTCGCCGATGCATCTACCTTTCTTAAGGGTTGTTTACACCATCTATCAATGTCATATGAGCTGCCATTTCTTTCACCCATTCGACATTCTCTATGTTTGTCAAAATTGACGTCATCCATACAACTTCCAATTTGTGCGTTCATACCTGCAAGTGTTATTTTCGTATGACATAACCTAAAAATATTAAAACAGCTGTTTTTGTCATTATTTACATTTATTGTTGAGTTGCAATTTTGCGCAAATTTTAATTTTGGTTGAAGGAAACTGAATTGGTCGAATTGGTGTTTGGAGTTATAGAGCCATTCATGTTTTTGCCAACAAACAATCATTTCAAAGACTGCTTCTTTCGACCTATCGATCTGAAAATAACATTATAAACGCCATTTATTTACTTTACTGAATATTTAAATACACATACCTTTCCATTTTCTTTTTTAAAAGATTTTGTTTTTCATTTTTTGTTTGAGAATGTCAGAAAACAGCTGATAAATTTATGTTTACATACGAGAATGCCGTATCAAATAGAGCGCTCCCTTAATGAAAAATTTACATATGAGTTGCCAAATCATTTTGATAGATGCAAATTTTCATAGTGGTTACACTATGTCTACAACATTCGCAGGTAGAAAATTTGGCATCTCATACGACATTAATAGATGGTGTAAACAACCCTTTATTGTACCATGGTAGTCGTTGAGAAGAATCTGACAGATTTTAAATAGAAAGTTATGGCCTGTTCCCGTACTTTACAAAGTGGTTAAAGTCGTAAAAGTTGTAAAAGTCGTAAACGATTTTCATATAAGTTTTGTGTACGGGAACGCAAAATGTGTAAAAGTGGTAAAAATTGTAAAAACTTTTTAGTTCTGGAACAGAGCTTTATAGGTCATTTAGATATGACATCATTAGTCGGATTTAGCGCATTATCAGGTTTTATTTGCTAAATCCAGTCAAAATCTACCAGATTTCCCATACAAAAATAAATCTTCCTATTGAGTGGATTTGTTTTAAATCTGGCATAAATCCTGGGCAAACTGCGATAAAATAATTCTTTATTTGCTCTTTAGTTAGCATTAGTAGCATAATGTGCTAATATTCGATTTACAAAAAATTCTTTTGACGTTTCAAATTCGATCAAATGGGCAGAAGCATCTACCTTGGTAATTGTGCTATGAACAAAAATCAGCTGACTGACATTTAAATCCTCCAAAATGTATATCTAAATGCAATGAGATTTGTACTGTATTTATTAAATCCAGTCGAGGATTTATGGCTAGTCTAAATGAGCTATTATAGGCCGTTTATATATAACCGGGTTAACCCAGTGGGTCTGGGTTTCAAATGTCATTTCCATTGTGTATACTTCAAATAAATCCTCATAAAGAAGGTTAACCCTGCAAAAAACTATAATCTAAACGCCGTATTAGTAATGCATGTTGCACATTTTTGCTCGCTCAAATTTGTCGTGTAAAAAGTTTCTAAAGAGAAAGCTATTCAGCGCCATTTTTGTTCAAAGAGAAGTGAACATTTTAAAACTTTTTTGGTGTACGGGAACCCATTTCGTGCAAAAATGTGTAAAAACTTTTTAGTTCTGGAACGAACCTAATATTTGCAATAATTGTGTCTTGTAGATGTCTTAAAATATGAAATTTCATAAAAATATGAAATTTCTTGAAACTTCTTTTCAACTCCCACACTGTTTGCTGGGGAGATTTTTCTCACAAAAAGACGCAAAATTCTAGTCTAAATGAGCTATTATAGGCCGTTTATATATAACCGGGTTAACCCAGTGGGTCTGGGTTTCAAATGTCATTTCCATTGTGTATACTTCAAATAAATCCTCATAAAGAAGGTTAACCCTGGAAAAAACTATAATCTAAACGCCGTATTAGTAATGCATGTTGCACATTTTTGCTCGCTCAAATTTGTCGTGTAAAAAGTTTCTAAAGAGAAAGCTATTCAGCGCCATTTTTGTTCAAAGAGAAGTGAACATTTTAAAACTTTTTTGGTGTACGGGAACCCATTTCGTGCAAAAATGTGTAAAAACTTTTTAGTTCTGGAACGAACCTAATATTTGCAATAATTGTGTCTTGTAGATGTCTTAAAATATGAAATTTCATAAAAATATGAAATTTCTTGAAACTTCTTTTCAACTCCCACACTGTTTGCTGGGGAGATTTTTCTCACAAAAAGACGCAAAATTCTCCCACAATTCAAGATAGAGAATGTATACTTTTTTCCAATGGGAACAAATCCCCCCAATTTGAACTTCATTCAGAATGAGAGGTGATGGGAAAAATCTCCCACAAAAATTTTATTCAGAATACGAAAATGTGGGAATCATTTTAAAATAGTTTGGCGAAGTGTGCCTTTTGATTTAATAGAGTTCACAAGTTTGAAAAAACACTGATCGATAACACGTTTATCAACAACCCAGTTGGGTTGACACCAATAATACAACATTTCATCTCAGTTGTGCTGACAATTGACAACGCAACTCAAGTGTAGTGGCAATGCATAATCTACCCCTAAAAAAACGTTCCTCTCAGTAACGATAGCTCGTTATCGGCGATTATTTTCGATCGCTTTACGTAATACAAATTTTAATTTTTTTTGTGTGCGACTCTTGTCGCTATACGGAATAGACCCATTAATGTCTTCTATGGACAGAAGACTTTCTTAAAGTCTTCATAGACAGAAGGCCGTCTCAAGGTCATCTAAATACAGAAAAACCTTGGGCCTAATTATGTGATTCGATATCGAGTTGTTTCGACCTGAGTACTCAAAGTTGGGATGACAACATTCGTTATCGAGTAAAATTATCGAGAAATTGAGCATAAATTTGCGAGTAATTTCTCGAGGCCAAATTACCTATCGTAAACAAATAAAATGAAAGATTTCCTTATTGTCTTTTTTTTTAAAATGTAAAAATTGTTGTTTGTTGTCGTTTTATAGAAGAAAAACGATGTTAGTAAATAATTGGCAGCATTTTTTAGACAATATAACAAGAGAAATTGGGAAAAGTCCTTTGCAGTCGTTTTGAGAAATTGTGATAAATTAAGAATTAAAATGCATGCAATCATTAACCAAAAATTACTTTTGCAGTCGTTAAAAAATAAGCATTTCTAGAAAAAAGAAAAAAAAAATATTTAATATTAATAGCCTTTATTGTATAAGGGAAGTACATTTTAAACATTTCATCCCCCGTTGTTTACCAAAGGAAATATTCTCTCAGAGAGGCTAATGCAAAACATCCACCAAACTCTCTCTCATTTATTTTGAGAGAGGATTATTAAGGTAGATGTATCAGCAATCCGTTACAACAATGTCAAAAAGATTTTGCAAGAATTAATAATTTTCTTATTTCCATAGCACAACTTCATTCCGAAATTATTATTGAATGTATTGTTCAACAAATTCCACAAATATTTACATTTTTCATTCATAATTTAGTTTTTTTTGGTTCTTGCTTTCAAAAAACACCTTTTTTACATCTACCTTCATCATATTCCCTATAGTACACATAGGTTTTTCAGCCCAATTATGAACGGCATCTCACCGTGAGTTTTCTCTTTCTCGCCTCCTCCCCTATTATAAACATCATATCGCCGTGAGTGCTGTTATGTTCTCACTCTTCCCTTATTATAAACAACAAGAGGGTAAGCAAAACTCACGTTCGTGAAAAAATTAGCTATTACAAATGTAAAAAAAGTGAGAAAAAGAGGCAAATTTGTGCTGAAATTTCTCACTACCGAAATCAAAGTGAGTTGAACAAAAAAATTTAAGTGTGGTCATTTATTTTAAAAAATACGAATATTTTGTATCTGTAATGATAATTAATTGTATTTTAGGTTGAAAGCAACAAAAAATAATTAGAAATTTTTTATGTTTTGAGGTTATTGTTGACCTTTGGACGCTTTTTTCTTTGGTTTTAATTTTGGCTTGAGGTCAACTTAAGAATTAAAATTTTTTTGTTTTTATTCTTATAAAAAGAAAGAAATATCATTGTTATTATAAATTTCTACCATATTGTTTATAGTTGCATAAAACAAATGTTCTTGTTTTTGAAAGCCAATCCCTGAGGATGACCATCAAAGATGGTTGAAATATTGGAAATGGAATAGATTCTACCTTATTGTGATAAGAGTTTCTTTATATTTTTAATCGCAACATGTTTTCGACAAAAACAAATATTAGGACATTTACCGCTAACATTTTTTCAGAGTTCTTTACGAATTCGGTCTGAATCTCTGAATTCTTTCAGAATTTGGTACAAAATTGGGTCTAACTTCAGTTCCAAGAATGGGATGTAACTATCCACTGAAGTTAAATGACTAGGTTTGGCATCGCACCTTTAAAAGACGAAGAGTGCTATGCATGGTGCTATCAACATTTGCCCTATAAGAATTTAGACGACTGCAATATCCCGAGTATAGTTGAGCAAAAACTACTCTGGTTTGTGGTGGACTTTATTCACACTATATTTGTTTACATTAGAAACTGCGACTATGTGAAAGCTATACAAACCTACTTGAAATGCTTGTTGAGCAAGGGGTTCTCTCCTGTATCGTTGGGCTTTCCTCTCTAGAAAGTGAAGATCATTCTTGATGGACCTAGTGTGTCGGGCCAACCTACTAGATGGTGATTGGGATGGCTCTCACGGTAACGCCCAAGCAAGTACTGTAACTAAAGCGTTCCCCGTTTTCAGGTATGGACAGATCAAAAAGGTGCATACTGTATAAAGCGGTTCACAAATATACAAGGACCCAATCTGGAGCAACCCATGTCTGCGATTGTTGTTCCTAGAGAGAGTAATGTACACGATTTGGAACTTTTGGAGTCGCAGTCTTGGAAAAAATGGGTGCTGGTGCTAAAAAGATGACATGTCCAATCACTTGCCCTCGAGCTTGAATATAATCAAATATTTTGATGGAATATAAGTCCAGACCGTTGCCCCAAAAAGATCCAAACCATTTTGAGATCTTAATCACGTCATCGTCGATAACCCAGTGGAATGGTATCTACACCAAGCAATTTCCTGGAATAGTATTTTAAGTACCGGTTGTTATATGCCATGAACAAAAAAAAATTGGAATTACAATTGAAATTTATTGAAATTGTATTTAAAATTCATTAAATTGGTTTAAGTGTTGAAGAAAGCATTAGGAATTATACTTAGCATTCATAGAATTGGTTCTTATACTGGAGAAAATATCGGATGTTTCACGAATTGTATTTACAATTCTTGGAATTGGCTAAATGCTGAACCTCATTTGAACCAATCATTGATCTCCTGTGATGTCCTAACATCGCTGGTACGGCTTCCACTCCATTTCCTTGGTATTCCTCAGAACTTGCCATTTCTGTTATCACCCAAAATGCAACATTAAACATTTACTTATTGTAGCCATTTAATGACGTTTTTAAACGACATTTGTTCACTTTTTTACGATTTTCCAATAAATTTCACGAATTCTTCAGTGTAAATAAACAATTTTCACATATCTGTCAAAACAAAAGAACAGCTGTTACAGATGTTGCCATGTTGTTTCAATGTTGTATTTTCTTTTACCAATATTCATGTTCTTTTGCAGTGGATTTTTAATAACCGACATTTTTCTTGCTAGAAATGTTTATTAATTTGAAAATTTATTTACTTTTTATGCAAAAAATAAGAATTTAATAATCCCAAAGTTATTTGTGCAAAAAATGACGGTATGGTAACACAAATTATTATTTCAAGGGTTCACAAGTCGCGCCATTATTTTCCATTTTCCGACTTGTCAACCCTTGTTCACTTTTTGTGCTCCTCCCTGCCCAATCGTAATAGCTCGAGCAGGTGAAAGTGAACTGCAACTCACTTGTGAGTAGCTCCCTACGTGAAGATTCATAATCGCTATGTTTATAGTTCGATTACCGGTTACTCTCGAAACATTCGATCAACGATTTCGATCGAATCTCGTCATGCCGCTTTTTTATCGTGTCGAAATCTTTTTCACGAGCAAATACTCGATCGAATCGAATCACGTAATTAGGCCCCTTATTTACTTCTAAAGACAGAAGACCTTCTTAAGGTATTCTATACACGGAAGGCCTTTTTAAGGTCTTCTCTAAACAGAAGGCCTTCTTAAGATCTTCTTTAGACAGAAGGCCTTCTTAAGATCTTCTATAAACAGAATGTCTTTTTATGGTTTTCTCTTAAGAGAAGGCCTTCATAAGATCTTCTATAAACAGATGACCTTCTAAAAGGCTTCTATAGACAGAAGAACTTCATAAGGTCTTCTATAGACAGAAGACCTCCTTCTTAAGGTCTTCTATAGACAAAAGACCTCCTTCTTAAGGTCTTTTATACACAGAAGAATTTCTTATGGTCTTCTATAGACAGATGACCTTCTTAAAGTCTTCTATAGACAGAAGACCTTCTTAAGGTCTTCTATACAGATAAGACCTTATTAAGGCTTTCTTTAGACGGAAGACCTTTTTAAGGTCTTCTACAGACATATGAAGGTATTTTAATCCAACATAGAGAATAGCATTTTAAGGTCTCCTATAGAAAGAAACCTTCTGGAGTTATTTTACAGACAGAAGTGACCCTTAACGTCTTCAATGGACAAATATTACTCTGAGGAAAGTGTTTTGCATAATAAAACATCCTTAGTTTCTTTTTTTCAAATATTCATTTAGTTAAGAGCTACATCATTCTTTTATTTCATGTGTAATTTGTATTATTTATCTTAAGTTTATGATTGTGAATCTTGGGGGCGCTTTAATAGTTTTACAAACAAATAAAATAAAATCTATAAAAATAGTTACAAAAAAATAAAACAATTTATAAAACACTCACAAAAAACTGTACAAAATAAAACAAAACACAAGAAATAATTTAACTAAATAAACAAAACTGGTAGATATACAAAAAGGCGATTAAAGAATATGATTGTTTCACATGTACGATGACGGGTTGTGTAAAGAGAGGAAGAAAGGTATATAAATGCAAATGTAAAAATTGTTTTTTCATTCATGATGGCATTTTTTAGTTTGTTCTTCTTTCAATAAAATGATCCTAGAGAACAGAGACGATGATGGAAAGAAACGGTGGTGGTGTTGGTAATTTGGAAGTTCGTTGCTCCAATTTACAATTCGTCGTGTCTTACAAATTTGGTAATGTAGGCAACCAATTCAGATAGCGATCGGCTGTCATCGTATTCGCTTTGACGTACACCATTTTTGTAGGCAAACAAAGTGGGATAACCCTCAACTTCCTGTTCAACACAAAGTTTCTTATTTTCAGGGGCAGTACAATCGACCTTTGCAATTTTAATGGGGTTATCTACGCTGTGTATCTTTTCAGCCAACTGATCCCAAACTGGACTCAATTTTTGGCAATGACCACACCAGGGAGCATAGAATTTAACAAAGGTCACACCACTGGCAACGGTATCAAGGAAGTTATCACCATTTAATTGCAACACCTGTAATTTGTCTGCTTCACCGGATGGCTTTTCAGGAGCTTCAGTGACAACATCATTGCCCAACATTTTCTTAACATACGATTGCAATTCATCAAGGCTGCGTGCTCCGGAATACTTTTCAATTTTCTTGCCATCTTCAATCCACAATAAGGTGGGATAACCCTTAACTTCAAAATCTTGACAGATTGGACGATAAACAGTGCAATCTATCTTGGCAATGCTAACATCCTGCACGTTTTGTAAAACCTTGGCCAATTCTTCCCAGGTGGGAGCCAAACGTTGGCAATGGCTACACCAAGGAGCATAGAATTTGACAAAATGATTACCACTGGATACATGTTTGGCGAAATTGTCTTCAGTCAATTCAACAAGTTTTCCCTTTTCAACAGCAACGGCGCCTTCAGTCTTTTTCTCTCCTTCGCTCTCCTCACCATGAGGTATCTCATTGTCGGCATTCAATTGTTCGTTGATAAACTCGGTAATGGCTGGCATGTCACGGGTGCCCTTGAATTTCACTGATTCAGTTTCACCCAATTTGAAGAAACGCAAAGTGGGATAGCCGGTGATTTCATGTTTGGCACACAATTCTTGCTGTTGGGTACAATCGACTTTGGCAATGATAACTTGGGGTTCATCTTTGACATTCATCATTTCGGCCAACTGTTCCCATAGGTGGTGAAGACGTTTGCAGTGACCACACCTAAGAAAGAAAAATCATAACATAAATGAACAGATGAGTTTGTGTTTCTTTTTTTCGTTGGGCATCATAAATAATTAGAATAGAAAACATTTGATATTAATATTTTAAATCATTGCAAAAATAGAATTAAGAAACACAAAGTTGTGAAACAAACAAAGGGTGTCAAAATATGATATTGTATAGGTATTTGATAATTTAATATACAATGAACGAATGATAAGGTACATTTAATATTCGGTAGTCAAAACAAATCCCATATCACCAAACCATATCGAAAGGGTCGAAATCAATTTGTAATCAGTAAATTTGTCAAGTGCTACTGTGTGAATTAATTAAAGGGTTCTTCAAATAATGTTTTCCAGAAATCTGAAATTTGAAATGATACAGACACAGAAACTCTATAAGAAGACCTTTGGTCTTCCATATTTAGACCTTTTGGACTTCCTTTTTGGGTGCCACCGTGGTGCAATGGTATGCACGCCCGCCTTGCACACAGAAGGTCGGTGGTTCGATTCCCCGGCCAGGCAACATCAAACATTTTTCAACGGTGGCAAAATACCCCTCAGTAATGGTGGCGACATTTCCTGAGTATTTCAGCCTTGTAAAACTTCTCTACAAGTGGTGTCTTTAGACACGCCGTTCGGACTCGGCGATAAACAGTAGGTCCCATATCATTGAGCTAATATGAATCGGGGTGCACTCATTGATATGAGAGAAGTCTCCCTTGTCCCGTATGGGATGTTGTGGAACAATGTTTGTTTGTTGTTTGGACTTCTGTAAGCTCTTTTTCTTTTATAAGAAAACTTTTTGGCCTACTTTGGCCTTCTTTCTAAAAATGTTGGTCTTTTATGAGAAACACTTTTGGTCTACTTAAGGTCTTTTGTTCTTCTTTATACGAAGACATTATGATATTTGTAGTATCCTAAACAATGGCTGGACGTCTAAAAGGAATACAGAGGAGCGGGCGAAGAAAGTTCTTATTCCATTCTACACCTGCAAGAACCCTATTGGAAAAAGGTGTGAACATAGACCACAAGTCATACACTGAGGCTGACTTTCGTAACGTAATTTGCTTTGTTAAATCTGTAAATGTGTTAAGCATCTTATTTCATATCGCTGTGATACATAATTAATGCTAAGTACTGCAATCCAAAACGTCACTGATGCGCATTTTAAACGCAGAATGCACACAAAATAAACAACAGGTAGATTTTGCAACGGCGTGTATTTAAAATACTTTTACAATACACGAGCAATAATTGACACAAAGCAGTTTTATGACGTTTCGGAAGCCAGCCTAACTGTATATAACAGCGATTCTTCCCATTTTAACCTACAATTGTTGTTGTAGCAGCATAGAAACCTACGTAGAAGCATATGTTTAATGCTGTGTTGACAACCACTGACCGAAACACTACGGTTTCGGGTCAATTCGGTACGAAAGAACCCGTTGCTTGGGATTGCCTACAGTAGATTTGACCTACAGTGGACTTGAATGGTGGCAAGCACTTAAGAATAAAGCATTGTTGTCCAAACTATCAAGTGTATGAAGAACAGCGTCAACTGTGATTAACGGAGAGCACTCAAAATCAATGCTCAAGCCGTCTTATATCTGAATGTGGATTTCCAACCTGGCCCAGTTCAGGTTACGAGGACGGCATTTATGCTCCGAGTGTCAGGATCGGACATCTTCTTGTTGCAAACAAAAAGAATCTCTCACCTTCCTATCAGGTATAGATCCCATTATCCTTTTTAGTTTGGACAAGCACTTATCATGGCTTGGTAAAAGTACATGCACACTACTCAATATACTTCTTTATATATATTTCCAGCACAAAGTGTCTATCAACAACATAGAAACGCTCCGGAAACTTCTTCTCATTCTTCATCTTCAATCCAACAATTAACCATAAAAACTCTCTCATCGCCATCATCTTCCTCATTTTTAATCAAACAATAATAGGCATAAAAATTCTGGCATCATCATCTTCAAACCATCCAGGACGAGCACAATGGTCCATCACCTCATCATCTTCCTCATTTTCAATCAATCAAATAATAATAACCATAAAAACTCATCATCATCATTTTCAAAAAAATAGGACGAGCACAATGTCCCAATGGTTTCGGAGTGAAGCAATCACCTACACTATTCGATGGCAGGGCATCCCTAAACCTAACTTGAGAGACTGAGTTTAAATGTAAATGAAAAATGCAGCGCATTCCAATAAAAAATTTATAATAAAACTTTTAAAAAACTGCAGCCCTATTAAACATTTGAAAAAGGAGCATTAATATATCAGTGATTATTTGCGTCCGTAGCAATGCGGCCCTTAAAGCTTCCAAGTCCTACTTTATTAAATATGTGCAAGTTTTAGACAATAATTTAAGAAGCGCTTAGGAGACATAAAATCAAACATTACGCTATTCTGGGTTTCCGTCACTCAACAGCGCGAATAGGAATCAAGCGGCATTAGAATCAGTGAAGCTTTGTGTGCCATTTAATGCGATGAGTTGAGCAATTCTATAGTGATGTCATGATGTTGTTTCTAAAGCAACAGAGACAATCAATGACTTATTACCCCACTGTCCTTTGCTTGCAGAAAAATTATTCCAAAAAAACCCACGTCACCTAACTCATATGACAACACATAGAATCTATCTCTTTTAAACCTTTAACACTTTATTATATCTATAAATTTTGATCTCTCAATCTAGTTAAAATGCTGTCATAACATGAATTTACGACCTATTGGTGCAAACTAAACCAAAAATTACCTAAATCAACTGCTGACAAAATTTTGATTTGCCTTATACCAATGAGTGAGAACCAATATATAACTGAATTAAAATGAATCTCGTTTTGGCATAAGAAGACGGGAATACACGCACACACCCGATTTTAAAAGGCCTATATCTCGGGAAGTATGGACTTCCCAGAGATGATATATATATTTCTGTGTTCAGGACGAGGCCTACCTGTGGTAAAAATTTTAACAAAATAGGGCGTGCCCGTGGCGTGTATACCCATCTTGTTCCCAAATATCTATGAAAAATGTTTTTATATTACCTTCATTTCTTCGTTATATTCTATGGGGATCGAATACGTTCGGAAATAGTCAGTAAATACATTTGTTCCAACTGATATATTTTATAAAAACTAGCATTATCAACCATTTTATAGCTTTTATGACTCAAGGCGCGTAAACAACTTTTAGTAATCGTTATTAGTAATAACAATTCCACTAGAAATTTTATCTTTAAAAGAATTCGCTTCAAATGTGCAGCTAAAGACATTTTGGATTATTTACATTAACAGTTTACCGCGCATATGGCCATCAACATAAACCAGTTAATGATGATTAGATACTATTGCAAAATGTGATTCATTAATTTATGGATCGACAACACATCACATCTTTCTTATCTGAAAAACTCTTACAACTCTTCAGTTTCTAACATAAATAATGGAGCATAAAGTCTCACGTATTGATAAGAACCTACGCTTTTTGTGTAGGCAACCAGCCAACATAATTTCCATGTTCTTGTTGTTAGAATCAGCAAAACTGGAACATAACACACTTGGTTGCTTATCATCAACGCGAACGCGACGTCGTCAGGCCTAGAGATTTGAAATGCAAAGTGTTTAAGAAAGTGTCAAACCGACAAAATCAAGGGGGATTCAATGCATTAATACCCCTCAACACATATGATGGAGATAAAAGAAGTGACAAGGAAGTGATAAGAAAAATTTAAAAAGAACAAAAGATGTTATATTTCCCTTGGGTTCTGCTCTCTGCCTCATGCGGGACAAACAGCAATATGATAATTAAAGTTAACACTTTTGTTCACGAAAACTGATTGTGGAAATTTTAATAATTTTATACTATTTTCCCAGAAATGTATTTTTAAATTTATATCGAACCTCATTATTTTGTTTCGCCCTTTTTGTTTCATTGAACCCGCTGAATGATACCCCACCACTTGAAGAAGCTTATCAAATGCAATATCTACATAAGTACGTGTTCATTATAAATTGGTGTTGAAAAGGAAAGAGGAAAGGGAAGAACAAAGGAACATTTTCGCAAATGCACACCGCACAATAAATAAAAGATATTCATTGTCTTTAACAAAAAAAAATGGATTTGTAACAAAAAAATATTATTATCGACTTACCATGGTGCGAAGAATTTAACAAAATGATTGTTTTTTGCAATAGCTTCATCAAAAGTCTCAGCAGTCAATTCAACGGCAAAGTTTTTCTCTTCCTCTTCAGCTAATATAAATGGCATCAGTGCGAATAACGCCAACGACACGAACAATACATTTTTCCACGCCATCGTTTTTGTTTTATTAACTTGTTTTTATTTTTAGTTTAAAAAGTTTGCAATTCCTTTATTTGCCTTATACAATTCAGTTGCTTCTCATTTAGCAACAAAAAATAAAAACTTATTTCCTAATTTGGTGTTGAGTTCGCTGAACAAATAAACGGTGGACGTGTCTCAGCGAAAACCGGCAAATAAATGTTGTGAAATAGGTTCCACAATTGGTATGTTCCTTTACTTTTGAAAATGGTAAAACCGGCAAAAGTAGTAAAAGTTGTAAACTGCTACCATATGATTTGTATGGTGTCTGAAGTAAAGGAACACTTTTCGAGTAAAAAGTGGTAAAACTTTAAGATTCTTGCACGTAAAGGAACAGAGCTAATGATAGCTTGAAAATTGTCAAATTTCAGTGGTGTATAATTCCGAGTTGCTTAAAATAGTACCATGGTACAATTCATGGTACAATTAGAAAGGTAGATGCATCGGCGAATTGCTACAACAAAGTAACTTTTTTTATAATGTAAACTGTCAAAATTTTCGCCAAATGGTCTCTTGTTGTCTCTTTTTATCGCTTGTGTTTGTCTATAAAGTGTAGACATGCTATCTCTTACTTACCGAATCACATGGTTTTTTGTTTTGATTTTTCATGGGGAATTCGTAGTTTTTTGACGTTTTAGATTCGATCAGCTGGGCTGAGGCATCTACCTTTCTTATTGTACCATGGTACAATTACTTAGGTAGAAACATCGGCGAATTGCTACAACAAACTGTCAAAATTTTCGCCAAATGGTTTCTTGTTGTCTCTTTTTATCGCTTGTGTTTGTACAGTGAAGTGAACAGATGCTACCTCTTACTTACCGAATCATATGGTTTTTTGCATGGTACAATTAGAAAGGTAGATAGATGCCTCAGCCCAGCTGATCGAATCTAAAACGTCAAAAAACTAGGAATTCGCCATGAAAAATCAAAACCATGGTACAATTAGAAAGGTAGATGCCTCAGCCCAGCTGATCGAATCTAAAACGTCAAAAAACTAGGAATTCGCCATGAAAAATCAAAACCATGGTACAATTAGAAAGGTAGATGCCTCAGCCCAGCTGATCGAATCTAAAACGTCAAAAAACTAGGAATTCGCCATGAAAAATCAAAACAAAAAACCATCAGCCCAATTATGAACGGCCTCTCACCGTGAGTTTTCTCTTTCTCGCCTCCTCCCCTATTATAAACATCATATCGCCGTGAGTGATGTTCATAGCGATTATGAATCTTCACGTAGGGAGCTACTCACAAGTGAGTTGCAGTTCACTTTCACCTGCTCGAGCTATTACGATTGGGCAGGGAGGAGCACAAAAAGTGAACAAGGGTTGACAAGTCGGAAAATGGAAAATAATGGCGCGACTTGTGAACCCTTGAAATAATAATTTGTGTTACCATACCGTCATTTTTTGCACAAATAACTTTGGGATTATTAAATTCTTATTTTTTGCATAAAAAGTAAATAAATTTTCAAATTAATAAACATTTCTAGCAAGAAAAATGTCGGTTATTAAAAATCCACTGTAAAAGAACATGAATATTGGTAAAAGAAAATACAACATTGAAACAACATGGCAACATCTGTAACAGCTGTTCTTTTGTTTTGACAGATATGTGAAAATTGTTTATTTACACTGACGATTTCGTGAAATTTATTGGAAAATCGTAAAAAAGTGAACAAATGTCGTTTAAAAACGTCATTAAATGGCTACAATAAGTAAATGTTTAATGTTGCATTTTGGGTGATAACAGAAATGGCAAGTTCTGAGGAATACCAAGGAAATGGAGTGGAAGCTGTACCAGCGATGTTAGGACATCACAGGAGATCAATGATTGGTTCAAATGAGGTTCAGCATTTAGCCAATTCCAAGAATTGTAAATACAATTCGTGAAACATCCGATATTTTCTCCAGTATAAGAACCAATTCTATGAATGCTAAGTATAATTCCTAATACTTTCTTCAACACTTAAACCAATTTAATGAATTTTAAATACAATTTCAATAAATTTCAATTGTAATTCCAATTTTTTTTTGTTCATGGCATATAACAACCGGTACTTAAAATACTATTCCAGGAAATTGCTTGGTGTAGATACCATTCCACTGGGTTATCGACGATGACGTGATTAAGATCTCAAAATGGTTTGGATCTTTTTGGGGCAACGGTCTGGACTTATATTCCATCAAAATATTTGATTCTATTCAAGCTTGAGGGCAAGTGATTGGACATGTCATCTTTTTAGCACCAGCACCCATTTTTTCCAAGACTGCGACCCCAAAAGTTCCAAATCGTGTACATTACTCTCTCTAGGAACAACAATCGCAGACATGGGTTGCTCCAGATTGGGTCCTTGTATATTTGTGAACCGCTTTATACAGTATGCACCTTTTTGATCTGTCCATACCTGAAAACGGGGAACGCTTTAGTTACAGTACTTGCTTGGGCGTTACCGTGAGAGCCATCCCAATCACCATCTAGTAGGTTGGCCCGACACACTAGGTCCATCAAGAATGATCTTCACTTTCTAGAGAGGAAAGCCCAACGATACAGGAGAGAACCCCTTGCTCAACAAGCATTTCAAGTAGGTTTGTATAGCTTTCACATAGTCGCAGTTTCTAATGTAAACAAATATAGTGTGAATAAAGTCCACCACAAACCAGAGTAGTTTTTGCTCAACTATACTCGGGATATTGCAGTCGTCTAAATTCTTATAGGGCAAATGTTGATAGCACCATGCATAGCACTCTTCGTCTTTTAAAGGTGCGATGCCAAACCTAGTCATTTAACTTCAGTGGATAGTTACATCCCATTCTTGGAACTGAAGTTAGACCCAATTTTGTACCAAATTCTGAAAGAATTCAGAGATTCAGACCGAATTCGTAAAGAACTCTGAAAAAATGTTAGCGGTAAATGTCCTAATATTTGTTTTTGTCGAAAACATATTGCGATTAAAAATATAAAGAAACTCTTATCACAATAAGGTAGAATCTATTCCATTTCCAATATTTCAACCATCTTTGATGGTCATCCTCAGGGATTGGCTTTCAAAAACAAGAACATTTGTTTTATGCAACTATAAACAATATGGTAGAAATTTATAATAACAATGATATTTCTTTCTTTTTATAAGAATAAAAACAAAAAAATTTTAATTCTTAAGTTGACCTCAAGCCAAAATTAAAACCAAAGAAAAAAGCGTCCAAAGGTCAACAATAACCTCAAAACATAAAAAATTTCTAATTATATTTTGTTGCTTTCAACCTAAAATACAATTAATTATCATTACAGATACAAAATATTCGTATTTTTTAAAATAAATGACCACACTTAAATTTTTTTGTTCAACTCACTTTGATTTCGGTAGTGAGAAATTTCAGCACAAATTTGCCTCTTTTTCTCACTTTTTTTACATTTGTAATAGCTAATTTTTTCACGAACGTGAGTTTTGCTTACCCTCTTGTTGTTTATAATAAGGGAAGAGTGAGAACATAACAGCACTCACGGCGATATGATGTTTATAATAGGGGAGGAGGCGAGAAAGAGAAAACTCACGGTGAGATGCCGTTCATAATTGGGCTGGTTATGTTCTCACTGTTCCCTTATTATAAACAACAAGAGGGTGAGCAAAACTCACGTTCGTGAAAAAATTAGCTATTACAAATGTAAAAAAAGTGAGAAAAAGAGGCAAATTTCTGCTGAAATTTCTCACTACCGAAATCAAAGTGAGTTGAACAAAAAAATTTAAGTGTGAACATTTATTTTAAAAAATACGAATATTTTGTATCGGTAATGATAATTAATTGTATTTTAGGTTGAAAGTAACAAAAAATAATAAGAGATTTTTTATGTTGTGAGGTTATTGTTGACCTTTGGACGCTATTTTCTTTGGTTTTAATTTGGCTTGAGGTCAACTTAAAAATTTAAAAACAAATGGGCTTTTTTGTTTTTATTCTTATAAAAAGAAAGAAATATCATTATTATAAATTTCTACCATAATGTTTATAGTTGCATAAAACGAATGTTCTTGTTTTTTAAAGCTTAGGACATTGACCGCTAACATTTTTTCAGAGTTCTTTACGAATTCGGTCTGAATCTCTGAATTCTTTCAGAATTTGGTACAAAATTGGGTCTACCTTCAGTTCCAAGAATGGCATGTAACTATCCACTGGAGTTATATGACTAGGTTTGGCATCGCACCATTAAAAGACGCAGAGTGCTGTGCATGGTGCTATTAATATTTGCCTAAGAATTTAGACGACTGCAATATCCCAAGTATAGTTGAGCAAAAACTACTCTGGTTTGTTGTGGACTTTATTCACACTATATTTGTTTACATTAGAACCTGCGACTATGTGAAAGCTATTCAAAACTACTTGAAATGCTTGTTGAGCAAGGGATTCTATCCAGTATGGTTGGGCTTCCCTCTCTAGAACGTGAAGATCATTCTTGATGGACCTAGTGTGTCGGGCCAACCCACCCAACGTTTTAGTTACAGTACTTGCTCGGGCATTACCGTGAGAGCCATCCCTATCTCACGGTAATGCCCGAGCAAGTACTGTAACTAAAACGTTGCCCGTGGTATGTATCAGTGAAGGAAGGCCTAAATCGAGTTTTCAGGTATGGACAGATCAAAAAGGTACATTCTGCATAAAGCGGCTCACAACTATACAAGGACCCAATCAGGAGCAACCCATGTCTGCAATTGTTATTCCTAGAGAGAGTAATGTACACGATTTGGATCTTTTGGGGTCGCAGTCTTGGAAAGAATGGGAGATGGTGCTAAACACAACTTCCACTTCATTTCCTTGGTATTCCTCAGAATTTGCCATTTCTGTTATCACCCAAAATGCAACATTAAACATTTACTTATTGTAGCCATTTAATGACGTTTTTAAACGACATTTGTTCACTTTTTTACGATTTTCCAATAAATTTCACGAATTCTTCAGTGTAAATAAACAATTTTCACATATCTGCCAAAACAAAAGAACAGCTGTTACAGATGTTGCCATGTTGTTTTAATGTTGTATTTTCTTTTACCAATATCAATGTTCCTTTACAGTGGATTGTTAATAACTGACATTTTTCTTGCTAGAAATGTTTATTAATTTGAAAATTTATTTATTTTTTATACAAAAAATAATAATTAATTAATCTCAAAGTTATTTGTGCAAAAAATGACAGTATGGCAACACAAATTATTATTTCAAGGGTTCACAAGTCGCGCCATTATTTTCCATTTTCCGACTTGTCAACCCTTGTTCACTTTTTGTGCTCCTCCCTGCTCAATCATAATAGCTCCAGCAGGTGAAAGTGAACTGCAACTCACTTGTGAGTAGCTCCCTACGTGAAGATTCATAATCGCTATGCATATGATTCGGTAAGTAAGAGATAGCATGTCTACACTTTATAGACAAACACAAGCGATAAAAAGAGACAACAAGAGACCATTCGGCGAAAATTTTGACAGTTTACATTACAAAAAAAGTTGCTTTGTTGTAGCAATTCGCCGATGCATCTACCTTTCTTATTGTACCATGGTTTTGATTTTTCATGGCGAATTCCTAGTTTTTTGACGTTTTAGATTCGATCAGCTGGGCTGAGGCATGGTACAATTAGAAAGGTAGATGCCTCAGCACAGCTGATCGAATCTAAAACGTCAAAAAACTAGGAATTCGCCATGAAAAATCAAAACAAAAAACCATATGATTCGGTAAGTAAGAGATAGCATGTCTACACTTTATAGACAAACACAAGCGATAAAAAGAGAGAACAAGAGACCATTTCGCGAAAATTTTGACAGTGTACATTACAAAAAAAGTTGCTTTGTTGTAGCAATTCGCCGATGCATCTACCTTTCTAATTGTACCATGGGCTGAGGCATCTACCTTTGTAATTGTACCATGGACCAATCACAACAAGATGTTTGTTTAAGGGCTGTTTACACCATCTATCAATGTCATATGAGCTGTCATTTCTTTCACCCATTCGACATTCTCTATGTTTGTCAAAATTGACGTCATCCATACAACTTTCAATTTGTGCGTTCATACCTACAAGTGTTATTTTCGTATGACATAACCTATAAATATAAAAACAGCTGTTTTTGTCATTGTTTACATTTATTATTGAGTTACAAATTTGCGCAAATTTTTAATTTTGGTTGAAGGAAAATGAATATCTAGCATGTTTGTTGTGGTAGAATAGGTTTTTGGGGTTATAGAGGCATTCATGTTTTGCCACAAAGCAATAATTTCCAACACTGCTCCTTTCGACCAATCGATCTGAAAATAACAGTATAAACACCCTTTATTTACTTTTCTAAATACTGAAATATACATAACTTTCCATTTCTTTTTTAAAAGATTTTGTTTTTCAATTTTTTTTTTTTGAGAATGCCAGAAAACAGCTGATAAATTTATGTTTACATACGAGAATGCCGTATCAAATAGAGCGCTCCCTAAATGAAAAATTTACATATGAGTGCCAAATCATTTTGATAGATGAAAATTTTCATAGTGGTCACACTATGTGTACAACATTCGCAGGTCGAAAATTTGACATCTCATACGACATTGATAGATGGTGTAAACAACCCTTTACATTTCACAATTACAACAATTTGTTTTGACATTTCATGTTCAATCAGCTGGCGTGAGTCGGCTACCTTATTCAATGTGCCTTGGTACAAATTGTTACAAATTTTAGGGTAACCAGACAGGCCTATTATTTGCGTGTCTAAACTGCAAGGAAATTTTAAAAGAAATTGAGAAGAAAATGTGCCATTCCAGTTTAAAGTCTAAACACGGACAATCAGCTGGGTAACCAATGTACATAGCTCTGTTCCAGAACTAAAAAGTTTTTACAATTTTTACCACTTTTACACATTTTTCGTTCCCGTGCACACAATTTGTATGAAAATCGTTTACGACTTTTACAACTTTTACGACTTTTACCACTTTATAAATAGGCCACATATGTATATAGATATAAATACTTACTATGGTTCCACTGTTATTGTGATGTCAAATTACACACATGTTCAATTGTTCTGTCAAAATAGTTTAGTTTGTATTGTTGAACAGAACGACTTAGGAGGAAATATGTTTTTATTGGCAATTTAAGTAACTTGCTCGGAAGATAAACCAATGACCCAAGGAATAGAACGTAGGTATATTTGAGTTATTATTAATTCCACGTACTTACACGTCTTATAATTTCAGATTGTAATTTGCATTAGCTGACGAAATTTCCAAATGAAAAACGACAAAATAACAATGATAAATGACAATAGCAAAGTTTTGCCAATACAACGGGTGGATGTTGGACAATCCGAAGTTATTATTATGGGTGCTACAAAGGCCAATGCAAGATTAGATGATCCTAGATTTAATATAAGACCGGTGCAGCAAGTCGCATCAGCGTGCACAGGGGCAATGTTGACAGCATGTTTTAGTAAGTTGTTTTGCAATTGCAATTTTTTATGGAGACTTCATGTTTCTTTGCTATCCTTTAGTGACACCCTTGGATGTTATCAAAACCCGTTTGCAGGCCCAGCAAGCCAAAATGTCTAATAAATGCTTTCTATACTGCAATGGCTTAATGGATCACTTGTGTCCCTGTGATGCCAAGGCATCATTTCCTGATGTCAAACCTATTAAACCCTTAACAGGCACTGTTGTAAGTACAACATATGAAATGTTCCTCTCGATTATTAAAAATAATAAAACACAATTTTTGTGTAGGATGCATTTTTCCACATAAGCCGCACTGAGGGTTTACGTTCCTTGTGGTCTGGTTTGGGTCCCACCTTAATATCAGCTCTTCCATCCACCATTATCTATTTTGTTGGCTATGAACAATTTAAATCAAAATTTCTAGAATTCCACTATAAGTACCTGGCCGAAGTTAAAGGTTCACCTAGGGGTCGTGATATTCCCCTAATGGTGCCGCTGTTAGCTGGTGTTACGGCCCGCATATGTGCTGTAACATTTGTGAATCCTGTTGAGCTTATACGCACCAAAATGCAATCGGAAAAAATGACATATGCCCAAATGACAACCGCCATACGAAATGTGATACAATCACAAGGCATATGGGGTCTGTGGCGTGGTCTACGTCCCACTATACTACGTGATGTACCCTTTTCGGGCATTTATTGGGCATCGTATGAATCTATAAAATCGCATTATGGTGTGATTGAGCCAAAATTCACATTTAGTTTTATAGCTGGTGCTGTATCCGGGTCGGTAAGTTGCTGAAATTAATGTATGATAAATTGTCATGGAATTGTAGATGACGTTATGCATTACAATGCTTATCTATTGTGTATTTGTTAAAAAATATCTTTTTTGTATTCACAACAATAGATAGCGGCAACAGTAACAACACCATTCGATGTTGTTAAGACACATGAACAAATTGAATTTGGCGAAAAAGTTATATTTGCAGGTGAGTGAATGTGTAGTTGATAAGTACAGCGTTTATTGTAGAGTTATTAGTCAATTAACAATTGGAAAAAACATAATGAATGAGTTTGATACAAGGGCGCAAAATGTGTGATAGTCTACACCAAAGTTTTTTTTATATACTTTACCCAATTTTTATTGCAATATTTTTAGTATTACAATGTTAGAGTAATATAAACTAATATTCACGAAGAAGTGTGTGTATTTGCAAGATTCTACTTCTTTACTAATAGAATCATATCAATGAAATTCTAGTGCATGACGGCATGACTCTGCAGTTTCCAAGGGTCTATATTTTGTTCTTGTTTCAAAAGTTAAACTAAAGCGAAAATACTTATTTTTAATACACTGATTGCCAAAAAGATAGGGCAATAGCTGGGGCATGTTCGTTTGAGACTTTGTTTGGACTTGGGTTTCTGGATCTACCTAGGCGGTGGATCCAATGTGATTATTGGGATGACTAGATAGAACTGTCTCGTGAGCAGCACCTTATAAATAGTCCTAGTTCGTTTGCTCCTGACTTCCTGAGTCGCTAAGTTTTTCGATGGGATATATCTGGAATTTCAATGAGCGATGTTAAAGATATGCGAAACGTGGCACTTATCAGCTCTACTACATCATCAGCATAAGCCACCACCTTGGTTTTCAGATGGTCGCAACAACAGTTTTCATCGTCTTTACCTTCACACATTTACCTTCTTCCATAGACGAGAAAAGCAGGCAGTCTTAAAAATCTCTGTCATAAGCACCGGTTCCGATAAGGTCTGAATCATTGCTGGTACTATATCATTCGGTCCCAGTGATTTGTAGGGCTGAAAGCAGTAATCGCCCATTGAAGTTTGATTACGGCTTAGTGTAGACACTATCAAAGTCCGTCCAATTTAACCCTTGATAGCAGATCAAGAATCTCTAGTCTACAGTTAGTCTCTCAATAACTCCCTTTATAGACTGACTAAAACTGACCCAAGACTTTTATATAACGCTGATAGACCTAAAAAATTACGATATGAGATTAGATAGTTTTTTACAAAATAATCTATAAATAGCCACGAATATAACTCAAATATGTAGTTAGTTTAATAAGTAAAGATTTAAATAATAGTTTTAAAAACTCCGCGATTAAAGATTAGACAGTTGCCAAAAACAATTTCCTAAATATTCCAAATAAACCCCACGACTAAAGCTCGGTTAGACTTAAAAAATAAAACCAACTACGAGTATTACTCTTAACATGTATTATTTCTATTATTTCTTTCAGATAAACCTGCTACCAAATTACCCACCGCCAGTTTGAGCAAACGCCTGGCCACAATTTATGCCACCAACGGTCTTTCTGGTCTATTTGCCGGTTTGGGACCACGGCTCTTTAAAGTAGCACCTGCATGTGCTATAATGATTTCGACATTCGAATATAGTAAATCATTTTTCTATCACTATAATGTTGAACAGTACAGTGAGAAAATGAGAAATCAGTAAGGAAACAAATACTGAACCCCCTAAATCTAAATTGGGTTTGATGCTATTAGTTTTAGTCGTTATCATCAGGATGTACCTATAATGTTTTGTATGGATTTTTTGGTGGAACTACATGAGGTTTCCCCATTAAACATTTTGGATACAAAACTATACCGATAGCTGTGTGTAATATTTGCTTATTGTTATTGTTTTTAGTTAATGATTTAAGTTAATCTATAATCATTTTTTGTTAGTACATACTATGCTAAAATACATTCACAATAACTAATTATGAATTAGAACGGAGAAAAACTGCAAATAGTTTGCACAAAATTTTTGTATATGTTGTAAATAAAAAAGAATATTGTTAATTATTTTTAAATGAAATTTTATTTATTGAAGAGCTATCTCCAAATATAACTTTTTCCTAGGTAATTTATAGACAGAAGGGGTTCGATCCACAGTCCGTTTAATTACGTCATTCGTAGAGGTAGTTTACACTATCCATCGATGACATATGTGCTGAAATTTTCCATCCTTAAGGCCGCGGCACATATGGTCCGTTAAGCGTCGCGTTACAACAACCACATTAAAACTTCAAGAACAAACTTGGCATCACTTATACTTTTTTCATGTGGTTGTTGTTAATAACGCGTGACGCGATGCACAACGAACCGTATGTGCCGGGGACATTATACAGACGCTAATGTGTGCAGCATTGGGAATTTTCCTTAAGAGGTGTACACACAATCTATTTTGACTGTCGATTTTTAGGAAATATCGATAAAGGCCGCGGCACATACGGCGCGTTGAGCGTCGCGTTGCAACAACCACATGAAAAATTCTAGAACAAACTTGGGGTATCACTTACACATTTTTCATATGATTGTTGTTTTTAACGCGCGACGCGACTCGCAACGGATCGTATGTGCCGGGGCCATAAGTGTCACTGTCCAGCAACCACAAAATACTTTGTGGTTGCCTGATGACTGAAAAATGAACGGCCACACTGGCAAGCAATCGATTTTTTGAGCAAACCTGACAGTCAAAACTCATCGTGTGTATCCCGCTTTACGCCATTTAATTTTTGCGTCCACATCAGCAAAAATGCATTGAAATTACGTATACACATTGTCTATGTGGGTCAAATCATGGTAGAATCATTACAAGGTAGGGCATAGCAAACAGCTGATTACAATTTTTATACCCTACACCACTATGTGGGGAGGGTATTATAAGTTGGTTTTGGCCAAAAAGTTTGTAACGCATCGAAATAATGGTCGTAGACCCATACTTATATATACCAAAATGAATTTCTCGACGAGCTGAGTCGATCTGGCTATGTGTGTCCGTCCGTCAGTCCGTCCGTCCGTCTGTCCATCTAAACCTTGTAATCACGCTACAGGTCGCAATTTTGATCGGATCGTCACGAAGTTTTGGATGTTGACGGGGGTCCCGGAGGGGAAGAAGCCTATTGACTTTGGTGATGGTCGTATAATATTTAGGGTTCGGAATGGGCAAAAAACTTATGTGGATAAAAAGACAACGTTTTTTTCCAAAGCGAATATCTCAACGTCTATACGGGTTGTACCAAAAGCAAAACCTGACAATTAAAGTAGAAAATATCACCTTTCTAATGATCAAATCAATCAAACAACGAAGATATCACAATACTCGCAAATAAAACCCAAATTTTAATTTTTGCGATTTTAATTGTAATGACGAATATCACAGCTTTGGTTGCGGACTTTCCAAAAGCAAAACCTGGCTATGAAAGTAGAAGATCCCATGTTTACAATGATGTAAACTAGGTCGGCGCAGGTGACCAAATAACGGAGATATCGTAATAGTCGGTAATACATCCCATTTTTCCACTTTTTTGGAAATCACGCTACAGGTCGCAATTTTGATCGGATCGTCACGAAATTTTGAGGATTAATGGGGGTCACACAGATGAAGAAGCCTATTGATTTTGGTGATGGTCGGATAATATTTAGGGCTCGTAATGGGCAAAAAACTTATTTGGAGAAAAAGACAACGTTTTTTCCACTTTTTTGGAAATCACGCTACAGGTCGCAATTTTAATTGGATCGTCACGAAATTTTGGGTGTTATTGGGGGTCCCACAGAGGAAAAAACCTTTTGATTTTTGATAATGGTCGGATACTATTCAGGGGTCAAAATGTGAAAAAAAATATTTGGAAAAAAGACCAACGTTTTATTTCGATGTCGATGAACTTAAATGCGTTTCAAAAAAATTTACCTGTGTTAATGAAGACATTCAGAGCAAAGGCGCAAAGCTATCCCAATTTTAATATTTTGAATTTTATTAGTCAAAAGCTTATGAACAGGGGTAGTGGTGTAGGGTATCACATAGTCGGCCCCGACCCGACTATAGCCTTGGCTCACTTGTTTCTATTGGTTTGCTTATTCCTTCAAATCAATATACACAAATTGTGTATGTATGTGTATGGTTTTGAAAAATATGTAGATTTTTGCAAGTAGGGAACAATACTATCAGCTTTATTTAAAATTTATACAATTTTTTATAAGTATTATAAGTACTACAACAAATACAACTCAACAACAATCAGATAGGAATTTGTTTTTGTTTGTAACGTTAGTGTCAAATATAAACGTAAACAAAATAAGGAAATGTCTATAAATTATTGGAATTTAAAAAATTAAATTTTTCCACATTTGATTGAATATTTTGGAAAACCTAAATGAAAACTCGTTAGATTTTCAATTTGAATGTTTCCATATCATTCCACCAAATGCATTATTTCTCGCAGAAAGTAAAATCCTTGCAAATATGTTTGAGGTCGCTGGAAATTCATTGAAAAAGGAGAAACTGTTTCAATCTCTTGTTTTTGAAATAAAAAAACATGTTTATTAGGGCTTTATTTTTTTAAACTTATCAAAATACTACACCATATTAACAAATGCTGTACCGCCTTTATAAGCGGTGTTTTTAGTGTGCGGCACGTCGTTCGAACCTGGAGGAGGTTACATGTCATTTATATGAAGAGTCTTTATGGGAAATAGTTTTTTTCTGATTAATAAATTTGTTCTTCTAAATTTGTTCTTGGTAGTTGTGTTCTGGGCAATGCCTGTCGTCCTTTTTTGTATGCAGATGACATACATTTATTTTTTAATGGGAAATCTGTTGCTCAATTGGAAGATAATGTAAATATTAACTTATGCGCCATTTCAAATTGGCTGCGAAACAACAAATTGATTGTAAATGCTTCTAAGACTAAAGCCATGCTATTCGGTCCAATATGGCGTATGGATGGTAGTGTTGGGCAATCTCGTTCATTGAGCGGATCGATCTTTTTCATTCCGTTCACCAAAAAGATCCGGGTCGTTTAGTTCGTTCGTTGGCTCTTTTTCGTTCAACAATACAGTCGTTCGTTCTCTGCTGCATATGACTCCGTCGTTCTTTTCACCGAATCGTTCTTTTGAAAATGTTCGTTCACGAATGACACATTGTGTGCTAATGGGGGGTGGTTTGGTTTCTGGATTTGATATGAAAGAACCAGATGAACGAATGATGCAAAAGAAAGATATGACCGAGATGTGTTGTTACTGAGCGAGAGTAGCTCTCTCAATCATTGTTTGTTTTGTGTGGAAATTTGTGCTGCTTGCGCTAACGCAGCGTTTGTTTAGAGTTTGACTGCAAAACCAATGCATTTGTTTTTTTTTGCTTGCTTGTGTGTATGCAAAGCTAATGGTGGTGGTTTTGTTTTGTAAGCAGCAATGACTCGTCCATCGTGGATCTAAATGAACGATATAAAAAAATGATCTGGATACGGATTCGTTCGTTCTTTTCACGGATTCGTTCCTTTGAACCGGTTCGTTCATGAACGACACAACTCTAATGGATGGTAGTATGAATATACAGATTGATGGCTCAACGGTTGGTTTTGTTGACAGATTAAAATGTTTAGGAGTTGTTATAGACTCAAAGCTGGATTTTTCTGCCCATATTGATGACTTATACCCACCCTAGGGTAATAAGTATACTTCGAAGGTTGTATTCTACAGAACTGTTTTTGCCATTTAGTATTAAGAGAAACTTAGCTTATTCCATGTTAATGTCTATTATATCTTATGGCATAGAAGTCATTTCTGGTACAACGGAAGAGAATATTGATAAACTAGAAAGACTTAGATTTGTCTACAATTTGCGTAGATCTCAACATGTTTCTGCTCATGCCTGTAACTTTCTTGGAGTTCCCTTTAAAATATATGTTAAAGAACGTGTTATATCATTTCTTTGCAAATCTGTGCTTTTGGACCTACCTGTTCTATGAGAAAGACTGTGTTTTTTCAGATCTACTAGGAATACACAATTACGTTATCCACGATTTTATTCATCCGTTTACGAAATATCATTTATTGTTCGCTCTGCGCGTTTGTGGAACGAACTCCCCACTGAGCTACGTCAATTTTCTTTTTCCCGAAGAGTATTTCGTAACAAGTTTGAAAGCTTTGCTCTCAGACCAGCTGAACCATAGTAGGTTCGACATGACACATATATGTATGTTAATGATGTTTTATAGCAGCGTCGGCTGATGTTGCTGAGTAGATTTTGCTTGCTCTGGCATTGATTTGATGGTGAACCATCAGCAATAGATGTAATTTGATACGTATTTATTTATTTATGGCTGGGGAGCCTAAACTATATTTTGTTTTTGCTTAAAAATTGTTAATTACTTAATTTTTTAATTACTTAATAATAGTTTTAAGATTTTTTGTTATGCAGAATATGATTTTGTAGTAGTTTTGCGCATTGCGATGTTTATTGGCTTAAAAGCTTTAATCGCAATAAACGAATAAATAAAAAAAATAAAAATATATATCCCTAATATACATCGAACCCTAATATACAATAAGAAGGTAGCATCAACTGCCGTTTTTGGTAACATAAGATGTCAAAATTTGACATAAATTCAATGCGATTGACACATTATTGCTTTGTTCCTTTACTTTTTTAATGGTGGTAAAAGAGAAGAGTGTCAAAATTGCTCTCTCATGAACATTTTTACCATTCGAAGGAAGTCGTGAAAGATCCGATCGTTTCATCAGCATTTGAACCAATTCCATCGATCCAATAGAGATGAATTTTGTGTTTTTATTTTTACACATGTATGTATATATTCTTTTATTTAACAAAATATGTACGTTTAAAGCAGCGGCGACCACAGAAATACAACCAAAGCGAAGACATGTATGAACGTATGAATGAAAAAAGCAAAAACCACATTATGTTTTTGTTTGTTTTCATTCAATTACACTGTACGTGAGAGAGAGAAGCAAACGCAAAAACAACTCAGTGGGCGCCCTCACTATACGATCTAAGCAAAGAAGCTTGTCCCTGGTTTAAAGCAATGTAAGATTTATTATGCTAGGAAGTCCGTCCCAATCATTGAGCTAAAAGTAGAGTCGGACTGCACTCTTTGGTATTAGTCGTGTTCCTTTACGTGCCTGAGGTTACCAGTTTTTACCCGCAAAGTGTTTCCTTACTTCTAAAAGCATACAATTTATATGAGAGCAGTTCGCCACTTTTACCATTTTTGAAACAATTACCATTTTTAAAAGTAAAGGAACAGACCAATTATAAAAGTTTCCTTGCCTGCTCTAGAGAACCCTGCTCAACAAGTCGATTTGTAGATCCCTACAAAACAACAAACATTTCCAAAACGTTGTAAAATAAAATTCACGAAATAGTAATCTGCAGTTGGAGTCAATGTCGAAATCCGCACTGCACTGATGGGAAGTAAAATCCTTTTGTAAGATGAATCAAAACCTGTTGCGGAGGAAGTAAACTCTGTTGCGTGCAGCGGCGGTGTTTAGATTGCAACAGCTGGGACGGCCGGAAGTCATGTTCCTCACTTAAGTTCTCAACCTGTCGCTTGCCAAACACATCGTTCCCGAAGTCTGGAAAATATGCCAGCTGCTGAAGCCTGGCAAGGATGCCAGCAAAGGTGAATCTTACAAACTGATTTCGTTTTTCTCACCCGTTGCAAGGACCCTTGTGGCTTTAGTTCTTCCAGGATCAGAAATAACATTCCAGTTGCCGATCAATAGCATAGGATCAGTAAGCAGCACAACAACTGCGCTGAAGGCCATCTCCATATTAGCCGAGGACTCACTCAGAGCAAGCCGTGCGATAGAACAGTGATAGTGACACTTGATTTAGCAAAGTCCTTTGATATTGTCAAGCACCCTCGTTGTTTGATGTCATCGAGCAGACTACGCACCGTCCAAGTTTGAAACGTTGGATAATAAATTTTAATGTCATGTTCACACGAGCGTTTCAATTACGTTGTTCGCCTGTCGAACGAAGTACACGAATTAACCCGTTTCCACGACACCATTCGTAATTAACAGACACATAAACAAAATTTCCTTCATTTTTGTTTCCTTGTTTTTACGAAAATTTGAATCGAAAACACATAAAATCTACATTAAGTGAATTGGAAAAGCAATAGACTTTCCTTCAAATGTATCTTCTATGTCATGATACAATGATACAAGGTAATCTCACGCTCACAGCACACAGAGTTGTATTCGCTATGCCGTCCCTTCATTGACAAAATGATTTTGACAAACTTTGTATGTATATGTTAAAACACACATACATATGTCAATTATATTTACATTTTCAATTTATTTTATTTTCAATTATTTACAAATTTTCAATATAAATTTTTCATTTGGAGTCGATTATCCCAGTTCGTCCGTCCGACTGCAAGATAACTCTCGAACGGATCAGCCGATGTGGTCCACATTTTGGTCCTCGTAATATAATGTTCAAACTTTGATCAATTACGAGGATGATCCATATCAGTCCACATTTTCCGGCACAACCCCTAAAAAAATTCAATATTTTTCGCTGATATGGTGCGTACGGGTAAGGAACCAGTTTGCACATCGTAATATTTCTTCTTGGCATAGATGATAGACTGTATCGGTCTCATCCCTTAGGTGTCTCCCACGCAAAATCTTTGGCATAAGTGCAGTTTGGACGCAGCATGCAGGATTTTTTTCGTGGGCAAGTATATACATACTTCTTGAGATAATGGCCCAAAATCTTCCAAACGTTCGAGGATGGACTAGAAATTGTTCCCAAAAGTATTCCTTGTGATCCCGTTTACAGCAATATAATTAGGGCTATTCTGAACGAAAATTCCCCGTGAGTTTTTCGCTTTCTGCCTTAAGTTGTAACGACAGAAAGGCAAGACTCGCAGGGAACTTTTGTACTTTTGTCCAGAATAACCCCCCAATGTGTTTCTTGGTCAAGTCCATATTGGCCCAAAAGCTTTAAAATGTCAATAAATGAAAGGAGTGAACGACAGTATCAGCCTTTGCTCATTGTAATATTTCTCTCAAACATGGGCCTTGCTTGCTTCCTCATATAATCACCAAAACCTCAATAAATCCTACGGTAACCCAACTAAATGGCTGTTTGACACGAAAACTATTGAGAGAACATCCAGTTCCAAGATGGATTACGGCTTTTAAATAATAATAGTTAATTTAATACAAACTACATAACTTGTTAATGTATATATTTGTGTTATTTATTATACATATCTTATTTTTGCGCAAGGAAATGTCCAAGGTAGATGATATGTATTATCGCATCATTGATGTTTATCAATAAAATAAATGGAAAGTATTCATGGCTACAGCATTTTATTTATTTTTTTGCTAGGGGAAAACAACTTTCGGAAGGTATGGACCCCGAAATGACACAATATTTATGCTGTTTATTTTCAATTTAATTAGGGAAGTGTTGTTAGCACATTTAGGTTAACCGCTCCGTTTATTGTATTTGTGTTAGCTATTTTGGGTTGAGGAAGGTTGGATCTCTTCGTTAAGACTGCAAATTCGGCAGATGACAAAACGACTAACATAGCCACCAGGAGCCAATTTCAACATGTTCCGCTAGTCAACACCCTCATTGGTTAGTTCCGCCACCACGGACACGGGGAATTCAGCAATGTTTCACCTGTAACAATCATCACACATTTAATGCATAAATATAAACCCATTAATCTTCTTTCCAACCCAATTACTTACCGGCTTGTTCGCTGTGAGCATAAGGTTGACGCTTGTTACGGCACATCAATTGGTTGTTGTTATAGCAACCCAAATACATATGTTCGCTGATGTATTATTTCAGTTAACAGGTTCTGGTTCCTCTGTTCCAGACTCAAAAATTCTGTAACCAGGACCACAAACAGTCATAACCATAAACAAAACAAATGCAGCGTATAGTGTGTCTCAATCCACATGCCAGATCATGGCATCAATTTGGGTGACTGCATCGTCCGGAACAGTGTAATGTTTTCCTTGGCAGCTGGCTTTCGGCGTTCTTCTGCTTCGATGGATATTTCCCAACATTCTTTTACACAGGATTTTAGCGAATTTTCACAGCACTTTAATATATTCGCATTAGCCACGATTTCTATCACATCACACAACATTTTCTTTTGTCCAATTTTTTCAAATTACGAAAATATTTAATTCTCCTTTAAATAAACAAATATTTCACAGAACGTAAACAAATAGTATGTCAGTATGTTGTTATTGTTGTCATTGACATACAATTACAAAAACAACATTTATATTGTTTTTAGGCATGGTTGTATGTGACAGCTCAAGGACGGTTTTTTGAAATGAGATTACCTTGTATCATTGTATCATGCTTCTATGTTTAACTATAAACATTTCATTCATTTTTTTTATAAATTCTAAATAATTTTGTATTTTCAATATATTTTTATATGTTTCTATTTTCAAAATTAAAGAGAGAGAGACATGTCAAAACAATAGTTGTGTCTTTTTACTTTTTCAGTAATAATTATTCAGTAATACGGCGTTTATATTATAGTTTTTTGCAGGGTTAACCTTCTTTATGAGGATTTATTTGAAGTATACGCAATGGAAATGGCATTTGAAACCCAGACCCACTGGGTTAACCCGCTTATATGTAAACGGCCTATAACTTCTTTTCAGAGAGTAAGAGATATTTTACTCTATGATACGAAAATAGAGAAAAAAGTAAAAAGACAGCATTTAGTAAACTTTAGCAAGATAACAGTTGATAACCAAAACAAAAACATTGGCGCCAATGCATGAAAGAAAAACTAACTCCAAAGCAATGAAAAAGTTCCTCAATTTTAAGCAAAATAAATAAAAAGTAATTAATATATTAATAAAACAATCAATAAATATAGCTGAATCGTAATATTTATAGTATTTTGCCACAAAAATAAGATAAACATTGAGCAGCTGATCATTAACAGACGATTAAAAAACAGCTGATCGAACTTGCTAAATGTTTTTTTTTTTTTGAACTATCGAGCGCCTCCTCAGGTCACGAAGAGACAAGAAAAAATTGGCGATCCTTAGATTCAAAAGCCAGGTTGTATTCCACAGTTGCTAAATGTTGCTGGGAAAAATTCTTTCAGCAACTTTTAGCAATTTCTCAGCAAACAACTGTCAAAATTGTTCTCTCACTTCGCTCTCTTTTACTGAACTTTTGTGTAAAAAGACAGCATTTAGTAAAATTTTGTAATAATTATTACAAATTATTACGTAAAAAGACACACCTAATGTTTGTGTATACAGACTTTCAGTTATTTGTTTTCTTTTTGTTTCCGATTTTTTACGCGATTTTGAACTAATGGACAAGAAATGTGTGTGGAATTAAGAAGGAAACACAACCAAATTCCTTAAGTATAGTACACATTGACAAGCAAAACTGACAGTCATCGAAGTCTATTTCGTGAATATCAAAGCCTAATTAAAAAATTTCTTTTATAATCTCTAAATAATACCGTAGATATTGTATTTCAAACGTTTTTAGCTAAATAAAAGTTGTTATTTGCCGGAAAATTGTCCTTAAAGTACGTTGACTGTCAGTTTTGACTGTTAGTGTGTACTCCCCTTTATGCATCTATGTAAAATGTTTAGTTCATTAACTTTCATTCACCTTTTTCCTTTTTTCTAAAAATTTTTGTATTTTCAACAAATTTTTCAATTTTGAATTTAGACATGTCATAATTAATTTTTTCGATAAATTCTCTTATTTGTTAGGGATGGGACATACTTATTCGTCGTTCTGAGAGTATTTCTAATCAAACAACGTAGAAAAATCGTCGTTCGTTCATAGAATTTTGTGTGGGGAAATAAGTAATTTATTCGTAGTTATGGGTCGAACAACGAATAGAGAACGAACGACGTACCGTGGAAACGGGCTATAAGTGTGGACGACAGTAGTACGTAGAATTTAGGATCAAGAAATCCAAGACACGTAGAGTGAAGAAAATCTCTTCTGAATTCCAAACGCTGCAGACGGCATTGAGATCGTAACGTATGCGAATGATTGTACTATCTTCGCGTCAGGTGCCTTCCCTGACGACATTTGTGAAAGACTGAACTCCTTTTTGTCTGATCTTACCATTTTTTCCACGCGAAGAATATGCAAATACCTACCAGCCAATAAATATACGGCCACTCTGTTCACTACCTGGGAGGCAGAATTGGGAACAATAGAGTTGAATGTCATGGTCGATGATAGCAGAATTCAGAGCACAGACCCAGGCAGCCAGGGGGTCTTCATAATCTAGAAAGAGAAGTCTAACGTTACAAGAGAGAACCTCTAGATCAACAAGCCTTTCAACCAGGTTTAAGTAGCATTCACACGAATGCAGTCGCAGATGCAGTAAACAGTTATCGTGTGAATGCGGTCCTTGTAAAACATCCACCATCTATCGCAGCTGAGAAGCGCCAGCTGTCAGGACAAACCAGAGTCGTTTTGGGTCAATACGCTCGGGATGGTGCAGCCGTCAAAATTCCTATAGGGTAAGTACTGATTAAAGTGCTGCAAGTGCCGTCTTAAATGAACTGACATTTTTCAAGACTAAGACATTATTGATTCATTCAAGTCATTCGCACAAACTAAGCCGAATGATTCAAATCACAGTTATGAATTAGTTCAAGTGAGTCATTGTGTGATGGCTTGTATAGGCTTGACCACATCGATCACAAGCTTGATTGACTGTAAGTGACAACGTGCCATTTTGAAGCTTGTGGTCACTTGTACGAATATTGTGATCATTGTGGTCGCTTGTGCGTTTATTTTGATCATTGTGGTCGCTTGTGCGTTTCATTTTGATCATTGTGGTCGCTTGAGCGAATGTTGTGATCATTTGTGTGTGTGTTCTACAATAGAAAGGTTGTGTTTGAGTAGTGAAAATATGGAAAATTTTGAAAATATAAAAGAAAAAATAACTAGTGGAGAATATACCACAGTTAAAACAAGTAAGCCAAGGCTATAGTCGGACGGGGCCGACCATGTAATACCCTACACCTTCACCCCTGGGAATTAGCTTTCCACATATCAAAATTTTTTTTATGGAACAAATAAACTTATTGTAAGAAGTAAACTTGTGGATTCTGGTACCGTAATTGTTTGTGAAACAATTATTATGTTATTATTTAAGCTTGGTGTGCTTAAATAATAACATAATAATTGTTTCACAAACATCCCAAAAGGGACAACGCTCAATTATATGGAACCCACAGCTTACCTCCTATTCCGAACGGCGTGTCCTAAGACACCACTTGTAGAGTAGTTTTAAATGACTGAAATACTCAGAAAATGTCGCAAACCTTACTGAAACATATTTTGCAACCGTTGAAAATTTGATTTTGCCTGGCTGGGGAATCGTTTCGAAAAAAGTGACAAAGCGGACCCATGCTACAAGGTGTTGTATGTATTAAAATCCAATTGGACAATCAAAACGTTAGGGCACCATGTAATTTGCAATAATGCAACAACTGGTAATGGGAAAATGTGGTTCTCTACACAAAACCCATTATATATTAAGCAGTAGGCCCGTTATCTAGCAGACACTTTATTGCAATTTTCATCAGGGGGAAGATCAGTAGTTATATTTCCATATGTAGTCTACTTTGCCGGAATATGCTCTCCAGGAAATAAAATATATACCAAAAATATTTGTTTGTATTTTTCATACAAAAGAAATGGTCCAATTCACCAGCTAAATAATATCAGATCATCATCCAAAATTGTTAGCATCTTCCACTACCTAAACTCTTACCTTGTGCAAAATTTCGTGATTATTGAGCTATAATTGCGACCTCTAGCGTGTTTATGATTACACTACAAACAAATAACAGGGTATATTAGGCTGTGACTCTGTTATGTTATCATGTACACCAAAACAATTGACATCAATAGAAAGGTCAAGCGCTCCTCTTCCAAGTATAGCTTACTTGCCCGGAATGTATCTTCCAGGAAAAACGATATAAGCTGTATATTAAAAATTTTCACATTTTTCACACAAAAGTTTTGGTCCATTTAACCCTCTAAATAGTGTCTGATCGCCATCTCAAATTGCAAGCTTCTTCTTTGTCATATACTCTTACCTTATTTAAAATTTCGAGGCGATCTGTCTATTATTGCGACCTACAGAGCATCTACAAAATCGGATAAAAATTATGTTTTTGGTCCATTTCACCCGCTAAATATTTCACGATCACCACCATTTAAAATAGCGATCTATTCTGATGTGAAACCGATCTCCATACAAAATTTCGTGGCGATCGTGTTTTATTTATATAAAATCAAATAATCTGGAATTAAAAATTACAGACATTTTTGTGAAGATGTAAATGGATGTATGAGCTTACCACTAAGGCCGCCATCAGACCATCTGCTTTTTCACATGTATGAATCAGCTGTTCTGTATATTAGTATACCCAAAGTGACAACATACATGTGAAAAAGCAGATGGTCTGATGGCGGCCTAAGAGCAGAGATACATACAGTAAGCCACACATCCCATTACACCTGGGAAGTATGTAGGTAACATCATGTCATTCATTTATTGCAGTATTGGCGATGTTTATTTCGAACGCCATAATCATTTTGTTATGGCAAAATAGTTTTAACGTTTACTCGATTATCGAGTTTCTTTAAAATCATTGAGATTTTATGATGTAATGTTATGAGAGGACATTCCTAAGGTAATAAACCACCTGAAAGTAAAAATCCTAATTTTCCAAAAAAAGTCGTTTATTGTATCATAATGTCATAAAATGTATGGGAATTTCATTAAGGTTTTTCTTATTCATGTAACCTAATTCACACACGACATTTCATCACTCCAACAGGTAGAACATTTCGAATTGTTCAAACATTTGTCGCTTACACATATTTTATGACGCACCACTCAGCTGTTGTGTTGAGCGACTTTATCGTGGTGGTTGGTTTGGCTTGGGTGGTCTTGAAAATTTCGTTGTGTAGCTTGGATGGTCTTGAAAATTTCGTTGTGTGGCTTGATTGACTCGAATATTTTGTTGTGTGAGTTGATTGACTCGAACATTTCGTTGTGTGGCTTGATTGACTAGAACATTTCGTTGAGTCGACATATCTTGACTGGTCTTGAAAATTTAGTTGAGTTGATTTACTTGACTCGTTTGTAGCGTTGGCATACAACGACTTATCTTGTTTTTTGTTCCAAGGCTTGAATGGAGAAACAAGTGGCTTGTGCAGATGTTTAGTACTGATGACACCGTGGAAAACATCTGCCCAGCATACAGCACAGGCCCCCCCGACACACTGCTCCTTATCAATTGCCCTACCAATCCTGCTAAGAAACTTAAGTTTGCAGCTTTGTGGTTACAAACCATATATGGTAACATGGGGCGCCTTCGCCACGTTTTTGTTCAAAATGTTCTCATACCGACACCGTTAAAGTTTTTTCAAATATGATTTTTGGTACAAATATTAGCCTATCTTGACTATAAGTTTTGATATATAAGTGTTTATAATTTTATTTTTAAAATATTATTTTTGAGAATTTACAAAATGTCTAAAAAGTGGCGAAGCCTCCCCACCCATGGGGCAGCTTCGCCATCGATATTGAAAATTTTCCAACGGACTCTAAAACTGTAATTTACCATACTTTTTCCTTAAATATCAACATTATGAGAAAAAGGAACATGTTTTCTATTGAATAATCAAAAATGATTCTAAAATTCACAAATAGTAAACGATTCTAGCGGTTAATTGAAATATGTTACTTGAATTTAGGTATAAAAATCATAATATAAACAAAACAAGATACGTTTATGATACTATTTAATTTTAACTTCACATTATAGTGTGGTATATTTATGGCATAAATAATTGAAGTTAAATATGACAAATTTCTGACATTAACCCACCACACCCCTATCATGGCGTAGGCGCCCTACCCCCAACATATCTCATAATATGAATATATTGACATTTGTTATTGTTTTTTTCATGCAAATTATTGGGATTTCTATTCTTCAATAGTTGTCTTCTAACGGTATAAAATATGTCTTTGATATGACAAAAGGTAAAGAAGATATCACAAAAAACATCCACCATAATTATTTTTCCCAATACCCTCAAAACACAAAACTGCGTGCGTCCGCTATCATATTTATGACAAATCTGCCAACTTTTGGGAGATGATAGATCTTCATTAAACTCACAATTTTGCCTTTAACGGATTTTTTCTAGCACTTGTATTTTGCGAGAAAATCGGCGATGGCGTACCCGCCCCAGTGGCGAAGGCGCCCCATGTTACCATAAATAGCGAAATAGCCACATTCATACGACTGTTAGACCCAGAGTCAGATTAATACCCTAGACAGACGGCAGCGTTAATTTGCATTAACTGCCTTAATTCAAATTAATTCGTGCATTATCCACATTCTTAATGCACAAAATCAAAAAAAATTTAAACTGAATTTAGCAATTTCAATATGGCAATGCTGTTGAAAATCAATTGTCTTTTGTCAAATTTCCATGTTTAAGAAAATAAAAAAGGAAAGCAAATCAGCAATTTTCGCGTTTCTTCAAAATAAGTAGTGGTCTTTCGCGAGTAGAATAGCAGCTAATCGTTTCTAAGGCCTTCTAACAAATCTCTTTTCAAAATTTTTATTTTCACAAAAAATGTCATTACCCACCATACCAATTCTATCGAAAATTATATCTTCTTCAAATGTTTTTTAAAGTTTTGCAATATTTTTATAATATTAAAAAGACTCAAAAATATCGCGAATAAATTAAATTTATTTTTGCTTCATCGTGGTGAAAAGGTCAATGGTAGAAAGTGTATTTGTTTCGCATATTTTGGCGAACTTTTGTAAAGCTTTATGAAATGGTCTGCTGGGTACAAACAAACAGCTGTTTCGTAAATGCAGAAACTATCGTCTGTCAGGGTGAAAAATTAACTCAAATTAGGAAATTTTTAATGCAAATTAACTCTGCCGTCTGTCTAGGGTATAAGCCGAAAAATGAGAATACAAACATATTGACTACTGTTACAACAACGAGAACAAACTGCAATTGTAGATGTAAACTTTATGATGATAAATAAATTATAGTTATTTCATTAATTCCTTTGAATTAATAAAATAAAAAAAATGAAAATCATTTTTCAATACAGCATTTTCCATTATCCGAACAAGACGTGAAAATTACATACCAAATGGTATGTATTCTTGGGAATTGGTTAAGATGCCATGCCAAAGAATTGTTGAAGATGCCATTCCATCGAGTTAGTAAAGATGACATGCTTAGGATCTGAAAATGAATTGCATCTTTTGGGGGTCACGCTCTTGTAAAAAGAATGAGTGAAGATGCTGAAAAAATGACATTCCATTTCACTTGCACCCATTAATTACCATTAAAATATAGTACCACTACAACGTAGATTGTTATTACAACATTAAATTATTCAAATTTAACATTACCGCAACGTTACGTTACTTAAACTTGCCGTCATCGCTTTCATTGCGTTTCAATTAATCAACCAACAAACTATGGCAACGCTGTTCATTTGTCAAAAACATAGTGCAACGAAAACAATAACAATAACACGTGTAAAATAAAATCAGAGAGCAAATTCAGAGATTTTGTTGAATTTTTACAATTTATCAATAATAAAATACGCAAAATGACGGAAGAAACACAAGTTAAAAGTGATAATCCTAAGGATTCCAATGCACCGGCTGCTAAACCCGTAAAGAAAGTCAAGAAACCTGAAAATGAAGTTCCTCGCGGCCAACCAAAGTCACACAGGCCTTGGAAGACGCCTAAAACCAAGTAAGGTCCCCATACAAAGTAATTTTCGTAGATAAATAATTAAACTAATCTTATTCTCCGCCTTGCCCTCAGATTCTCGACAATCCAAAAGACCAAACCTCGCCTCTCATTTGAAAAGAAAATGGAACTACGCAATCAATTACGTTCGATAAAAGAACGCTCTCGAGAAATTAAAGAAGCCAAAAAGGAGGCTGCATTAGAAAAGAAACAACGACGTTTGGAAAATGCTGAACGCCGTTTGGCCAATGAACGTAAGGCTGAAATTGTGCAGGTCATTAAAAATCCAGCCAAGCTTAAACGTATGAAGAAGAAACAAATGCGTTTGATAGAGAAACGTGATTTGAGTCAAGTTAAGGTGGTATAGATGAGGATTTTTGGAAAATTTAGTTTAAGGTATATTTAGCTATATAAATTTTTATTACTAAATTTAAAATAAAACTACTAAAAGAAAAACAATTTGGAACAACTCTAGTTTAGTAAAACCTCGGCTACGAGGATAATTGAAAATATACCACACACCGAAATTTTTACCTGTCCATAGGAGGAAATCTTAAATTCCCGGCCGAAATGAACTTACGATTAAAAGGATTTGTTTTCGAATAAAACGTAAGAAATTGTGTCATTTCAGCTGGCTGTAACCGCAAATCAATAGGAGTTGGATTCGCAAGGGCTTTGGTGGTATTCTGCTTTACTGGCAGAATCCTGTTTCCTCGTAAAGATTATGCACATTACTCATCTAGACGAAAGCCGTAGTAAATTGGAGATCATTATTTTGGGACGTTTGAAGGCTTCTCCGTTGTGTGTCGTTCAGGAAGGAAGTCCAGATCGGATGGCACAATTGAAGACCAATGACCTTATCGGGTCAATCATGAATAATTCCTTCGGAATTTTCGGCAAGGAAAAACGTTGGAAATGCTAGAATCACTTAATCAGGGATATTCTCGCAGAATCTACAAAAATATTCCTCTTTTGGACATAAATTTGGAAAAAAAAAATGTGAAATTGGGGAAAGGGAATAAATTCCACACGGAATTTTTATTCATTATTGCCCTGTATATGTCGCTAGTAATTTCTTATGTCGCTATCGAACACACATAATGTCTCGGTCACATATTTAGACCAGCGTCGCCAAAGAATTTCCATCAATGTTTTAGTATGTGTTTATGTATAGGTAAAGAAAACAACAACCACATGATGTTTATCGTTTCCTTTTATTCACGTACACAGAAAGTGAGATAGAGAGAGAGAGAGAGAGAAGCAAATGCAAAAACAACTCAGTGGGCGCCTTCACTATAATTCTTTGCAAAGAAGCGCGTCTCTGATTTAGACTATTCGCAGTTTTTGTGGTTACGGAAGTCAGCCTATATGTGTTTGTCAGATATCATGCGATTCAATAGATGGTGCTATTTTCATACATAGACCAATGCTTGTTTTAGTGGATAATCCCATTAACAAAGCATTGCATGCATTTAGGCGCAAAGAGTATTCTTAAATTGCATTTTAAATGAGTTGGCAACACTGGCAAAAACTTGAAAATAGTACCATCTATTGAATCATATGATCTCTGGGAGCAAGACCATCGAGGTTCCACTGTATAAAATGTCAAATTCTTTTACAGTGGAATCCAGATATAAGTAATCATTATTTCATCCTTTAGCTAAAGATACAACCAAAATTGTACCTCATCAAAATAATGGTTTTAGACCTCAAGTATATTTGGATGAAATCCGTTTCAGACAATTTAGTGCTGATTTAGCCAATGTTAGTCTGGCTACAGCGCACGATAACTCTATCGATTTGGTTCAAATATTTTGCCCTTCCTTCCATTTCCTCCTCCACAAAAGTTCAATAATTATGTTTAAAGTAGAGCGTTCAACAACTTCAGCACCGAAACACTAATCCACTCCTTAGACGAGTTTCAGGTAAACCGGGAATTGAGGCACTGGATAGACCACATGCTAAGGAATAGATGGATAAGCTGCGCGCTACAAGACGTAACAAAAAGAGACAAAGTTGGTCAGGGGACGCCACAGGGAAGAATACTATCACCTCTCATATGGGTTACCACCATAAATAGTCTACTAAGGATTTTAACCGACGAAGGATTTGAACCCATCTGCTATGCAGACGACGTTATAATACTTCTTAGGGGAAAGAATCCAAATATACTCTGTAGAAGGGCCGAAACGGCTCTAAAAATAGCATACAACTGGGCTAGACCGAGAGGTCTAAATATCAACCCGGAAAAAAACAGAATTATGTCTATTCACTAGGAAAACGAAAATAGGAGCTTACGAAGAACCCGTTTTCCTAGATAAGATGATAAACATTTCTCCAACAATTAAGTACCTGGGAGTAATTCTAGACAGGAAACTTAAATGGAGAGAACCTATTCAGGAAAGGGTTAATAAAGCCCACAGATGTTGGTCAACCTGCAGAAGAGCTATAGGCTCAAAATGGGGTTTCTATCCTAGGATGACACACTGGTTATACAGAAGCGTAATTAGACCGATTCTAACTTACGCTTCTGTGGTATGGTGGACAGCTACGGACAAGAAATGCAACGTAAAAATACTGCAAAAAGCCCAAAGAACGTGCTGCTTAAGTATTAGCGGGGCAATGAGGACTACACCAACTAGGGCTTTAGAGACAATTTTATTTGTCCACCCAATAGAAATTAAGGTAAGGTATGAGGCAGCCATCGCAGCTATAAGACTTAAGTCGATGAGCGAGTGGATCGTAAGAGACCACCAAAGCATATTACAGGTTACAACGGGTGAGCCAATAGATCATATTGTATCAGACCGTATACCTGAAACAATTGAATCCGCCTTGTGTGAAATTTTAATACCAGACAGGGACATGTGGATCGATGGAACCCTGGAACGGATGCCAACTGGAAGCTGTGGTTTCACAGATGGGGCCGTTCTAGGGGGGAGAACGGGTCTGGGTCTATATATCGAAGACCTAGAAACTAGAATCTCCCTTCGACTGCCGGATCATAATACGATCTTACAGGCCGAAATCCGAGCGATCACAGAGTGTCTGAACTGGTTTAAAGCTAACACAAGGTCAATCACTGTAAACATCCTAACGGACAGTAAAGCAGCAATTAAAGCAATAACAAGCAAGACGGTGAAATCAAAAACTGTCCTGCAGTGTAAAAAATCAATCAACGACTATTCCCACCATGGTTCTGTTAATATTATATGGGTACCAGGACATAAAGGGATTAGGGGTAACGAGATAGCCAACTCCTTGGCAAGGCACGCCAGAGAGCAAGCTACGATAAGCCTAGATAATGCTAAGCCTTTAAAAGCGGCGCGTATAGAGTTAAAAGCATGGACAGAAAACGCCCATACATCCCTCTGGAATACTGAAGAGAAAGGGAAAAATACAAAAATCCTCTGGGGAAACCCAGACGAGGATAAAACAAAGAAACTCCTTCAAATGAGTAAAAAATACATTAGTAGACTGACAGTCATCCTTACAGGACACCTAGGGCTACAAGCACACCTGCACAAAATCGGTTGTGCAGAAAGCAGCGAATGCAGAGCATGCGGAGAGAACGACGAAACGTTGGAACACTATCTCTGTCATTGCCCAGCCTTCGCGACGCTAAGAAACCAATTTCTAGGAAATAACACTATACCACAACTCCACCAAATTAGGGCAAGCGAGTTCAAAAACTTAAGAGATTATGTCAATGGCACAGAATTTCTTAACTGATAAATTTATTTTTTTTTAATAAATTAAGCAATAAAAAATTTATTCCCCTTAGGTTTCCGCAATAGGGCGCACAACAGGCCTATACTGGCTTAAGTGTATGTTCCATACGGGCATGTGGCGATTCTTATATTCGCCCCTCTTTTCAACCTAAACTAACCTAGTGCGGACGATGAGTCGATATATGGATTACTTCCAGGCATATCATGGTATATGTTCGGGGTGCCTCAGATGATATGTATATCCGGTATGTTCTGAGACACACTTCACCTCTCACTTCACGCCTCAAGCATTTTGTTCACCCCATTCAAATGTAGCTCTGCTCGCAACGTGTACATGCAATACTTTTTCGGCTTTTGTTGAAACCATAGATGGCCTTTAGAAAATTATGACGTATATAACATACATTTTTGACGTATATTACATACGTCGAAAACGTCGTAAACCTAGCCATGAAGAATGACGCTAACATAAAGCTAACATGAATTAATTACAAATATTGTTTTATAACCGAACTGCCAACATTAATTTTTATGTGAAACCTGTAATATATGTGTATAAAACTAAGTTTTTCGTTAATAAAAAAAATCAAAACCTAACTTTATTACTTTTTTCAGTGCACACTTCGATTAACTCCACCATTACCACAACATTACTAACGATTGTTTGTTGACTATTGTTTTTATTTTATTTTATATACCGTTAGATGAAAGCTATACCTGCTATTATGCATTCTACATTATATATTTGAATCCATATTATCAGGGGAATTTTAAAAAACAATATACATTTCATCATTGCTTTTCTCAACTTTTTGTTTTATGGAGTTAGTCGAAGTGTGCTCTGAACGCTTCATATGTGTGTTCGTTCACTCAAAATTTTTACAAATTGTTACTGGATGTTGTTCGTTTACTCTACAGTACAACGCAGAAGACCTTAGTCGATTACAAGAAGTTACTGGACTTGTACAAATTTGTACAAATTGTTGAGTAAACGAACACACCTTATTTCACCTTTCTACCACAACAGCGCTCTCTGAGCGTCCGTATTACCCAAATACGTTGAGTACAAAATCACATTTAAAACACCAAATCCGCGACCAAAACTTATTTAAATGTTTTCATTCGTAAAATAATTTTCTTTTGCAATTAATTGGATTTCAGGTTTTATTGGGCTTTTGTTTTCAAAATACAAAACACACACATACATGCATACAAAACATTCTGTCATAGTTGAATTTGTTCAACTTACAAAAAGTATACGCTCGACGTATTTCGGTAGTTCTCATAAGAATACATGTAGGCATGGGCCTTAGATCAGGGGCCTAAGTACGACATTCGATTCGATCAGGTATTTGCTCGTGAATGAAAAAATCGAACTATGAAAACCTATGTGTTTTTCAAAAAACATTAAGAAGGTAGATGGTAAAAAATATTGTTTATTTAAAAGCAAAAACTATAAAAAAATTAATAATGAATTAGGACAGAGAAGCCATTACATAGTCGATACGTCCGAAGATTTGCTTTACCACCAATGAAACCAGGTAACGTAATTTGGTGACTATGTGGGTTCGATTCCTTGGCTTTCCTTTTTCACTTGCAAATAATTTCAGATCATCAAGCTTAACTCTAAACGAGAAAATTAACAAAATCATTAAAAAAATGATCTTCGCCCTAAAAAAAGCAAAATTTCAAAAAAAAAAAAGAAAAATGTAAATATTTGTTGAATTCGATGAACAATTGGTTTGTCTTTTTACGTACTGAACTTTACTGAACATTTTTTCTTCAGTAAAGTTTTGACAATTGTATAATTGAAATGTTGCTAAACATTACTGAAGAAACAATGTTCAGTAAAGTTCAGTACGTAAAAGGACAAACCTAATATTTTGGGTAATAATTTCGGAATGAAGTTATGCCAGAAAAATTTACGAAATGATTTATTTTTGTAAAACCTGTTGACATTGTTGTAACAGATTGCTAATGCATTTACCTTAGTAAATGTATGGTTGGTGGCGCGATTAGGTTTTCATACCTTGATTTTTTCATTCACGAGTAAATACTCGATCGAATCGAATGTCGTAATTAGGCCCCAGGTTTGAATATGGACTAAATCGGTATACTCCTCCTACACAAAATTTGGAAAAAAGTACCCTTTAACAGCTCGTTTTGCAGATTCTGAAACTACAATGTTCATAGATGAAAAAAATCAAACAAAGAAAAAATCGCCGGAGCGCTTTTTAAATAAGTCGCAATCAAATTTTACATTTTTAGGGGATTTTTATGTTTTACGATTTTGCTTGGAAACCGCAAGTCCTATCGAAATTGGATTGGAGAAAATATTGTGCCTGTGAAAATTCTCTACAAGATTGAAATTTAAGATATTTTCATATGTTTTACCATTTTCTGAGAGATAGAAGTTCAAATTGGGACAATGCAATCACCTCCTTATAAAACAATGTCATGTACGGGCCTTAACTAACTTTAAATAAAAACCGCTTACACCTGGGATGTTTTTGCGGATTCTGAAACAGGAATGTTCATAGATGAGAAAAATGCAAAAACATGAAAAAATCGCTGGAGGGATTTTTAAATAAATAGCGGTCGAAGTTCACATTTTTAGGTTATTTTAGGTTTTTGCGATTTTGCTTGGCAACTGCAAGTCCGATGATTTTTGTTTTTGTTTTAACTTTTGTAAGAAATGGTATGCACACCCGCAGTGGTGCAATGGTATGCACACCCGCCTTGCACGCTAAAGGTCGTGGGTTCGATTCCCCGGCCAAGCAACATCAAACATTTTTCAACGGTGGCAAAATACCCCTCAGTAATGTTGGCCACATTTCCTGAGTATTTCAGCCTTGTAAAACTTCTCTACAAGTGGTGTCGTAGACACGCCGTTCGGACTCGGCGATAAACAGTAGGTCCCATATCATTGAGCTAATATGAATCGGGGTGCACTCATTGATATGAGAGAAGTCTCCCTTGTCCCTTATGGGATGTTTGTGGAACAATTATTATTATTATTAAGAAAAGTTTATCATTCCCTAGACAATTTGTTGGTCATTCCATAATTCAAAAACATAATTTTTTTTTCAATTGGTTTGAGTATCAAATTTTGTATTTATTAAATCTCTTCATTTAATAATATTTACGCAAAATATACTAATATTTCTTTGTAACACTGAGTTTTGAAATTCTGTTTTCATATACTTTTTAAAAAGAAAGTTAAACATAAAAGACCAATTCTCAACATAAAAGACCAATACTCTGGAGAAAGGGAAAAAAATTCTTTTAAAATTAAAAAAAAAAAAACAGTTATATTAAAATCTTGTTTTAACCAATAAATTGGAAAATTTATTAAATGTTAAATAGAATTAAAAAATAATAGTTTAAAAACAAAAAAATAATAATTTAATTTAAGCTTGGTAATTTCATATTTCTTTTATCTTTTTTTTTCATTCTTTTCAACTCTTTCGCAAACATCAAAAGCTCTTACATACAAAAATAATAATGAGGGCGGAAAGAGTAAATTGTTGTTTTATATAAAAAAGATGCCTAGAGGATTTTACACGACGTATATAGAGTGGGGTATGGTGGTGCTGAGATAAAAAATGGTGGTTATATTTTTACTGGGATTTCTGTTGTATCACGTTTTGTTGCTCTTCCTTCCAATGACGTCCACCAAAATTTTCAATTAGCAACCATTTATTTGTTTACTTGTGAGTAATGGGAATCATGGTTTCACCAGCAGTAAGAGCCGGCAAAGGAGCGTCAACGGTGAGTACACCATCCTTGCTTAAAGACGAACGAATCGATTCAGGATTAACACCTTTGGGCAACAAGAATTCACGATTGTATTCCCTGTAGACGCTCTTTGTGTCGGATTTCTCTTCATGTTTGGCGTGGACCTGTAAGAAAAATAAAAAAACAACAAATTAGTCAAATAAATCAAATGCAAAGCGCGTTTGTTGTTCAGAAAATTTGTTAATAAGATTTTGTTTATTTTTTCATAAGTGTTACGGCGTGGGGGTTCAGGGTAATCATGCTGTTGTTGCTGAACCATTTGATATCAAGTGCTATTTCGGCCAGTGTGTGTATGACTTGTCATCTAAATAATTATCATTTCAATTCATTTTGTTGGGGCTAACACAATTTGTTTACTTTTTTGTGTGGGCAGTGGATGCTGTTGGTGGTCGCCACTTTTTTTTTTTTTTTGTGACCAAATTTATCTTTGGGAGCATGAGACATAGCAATGTTGTTGAAAATAATAATATATTGCCAAAATATTAACCAACAAGTAAGAAAGTATCAGTCAGCTGTGCCGACAGAGATATAACCCCAGCATCAGACCTAAAGATAAGAAGTAAACACAATAATTCTGATGTCTATAGGGTTTTTTTACTTTTGGGCCAATTTCGCAGAAAGTATGGATTTGCTCCCGAAAAAAATTCTACCGTCGTAACAAGGGTCACATACACATCATGTTGCAAAAAATTAAAAACGAACCCAGGCAAGACCTTTTACTGCACTTTTCTAAACTTTGTGCAGGAGGTACCCGAAATTGTGGTCCGACTTAGTCTAGACTTAGCAACAAATAATACGATGTACGACGATCTAACGTATTACCCAGTTTTGTTGATGCCGGCAGGCTTTTTTGGAGCTGAGCTTTTGGGCAACTATCTCAGAAAATATGGACTTGCTCCGAAAAAAATTGGGTCTTCGTAACAGGACACGCAAGAAGAACTTGTTGCAAAAAATTTCAATATTTTGTGCAGGAGGTACACGAAGTAGTATACCGATTTAGTCCATATTCAAACCTGATATATGCCTGAAAAAAATATTACCATATGCAAAGTTATAACCAATTCCGTTACTCCCTTTGAGAGTTATTTTGTGCACAATTTTAGCTAAAATTTTTCACTTTTGTGGAGGATGTGCACAGTGGACCGATGTGGTACATTTTATCTGGAGATCGTAATATATACCGATGATTGATTGTACGATTTTGTCGTCCGATCCTATCCTCGATGACAACATGTGTGATAGATTAAATGTTTACATAGCTAACTTAGTGCAGTTCTTCCATCTGAGGGATATGAAAATATACGCAGCTAAATCCGCTCGCATACTGCTCACTGAACGGCTGAAATGAGACTCCCCCTGAACACATTGTTTAAGTCGCCTGCGCTAGCTACTGCTATTTGCGGCAAAATCAGGAGTATGAACAAGGTTCTCAAGTGGCTGGCCGGCAGCACTTGGGGTGCACATGCAGTACAAAGGTACGGTGTGAATGACGTATCCGAACATCACCCACATCAATCCCAGCAAAAGAACGCCAGCTTTCAACATGAGTGGTTTTAGCTCAATTAAGTTACGGACGAAGAAGATGCCTCAATTCCCTGTCTCTTGATTTGTTATGTACGCAGCCAGTCTAGGTTGCTGATATACGTATGTGCGTTGGAACAACAACAACAATAATATCTTGTTATGCTAATGAATCGGTGGATTATTTGTATTCTCATGAAAATTGTCATGAAGAGGTACCCAGTACCGATCCTCAGGGCAGCAATTAAATGTACTTTTACTGTGAAATGCTAACATTTGCATAGCTCATTGGCGTATCATTGCTTACCCCGAACCTTTCTATGGATTTTCATGAGTTACCCTTTATCAGAACTTGAAGTGTTGCAGAACAGCGATTCGGGGACCTTGTTTCTACGCAAATAACAGTGGGTTGCCCAGAAGCTGTCGAATGTTAGCCAATATCAATATCTAATATTCCTTTTCCCCAAATCCAAAAATCTCAACTTCACGTACAAAGAGAAGGAGGATTCTCTAAAGACGACAAAACAATTACAGCTCTCAAAAGAGGTCGGGAAAGCGTGGATACAAAAGGACAAATTAGGTCAAGCTTAGATTAAAACAAGTAAAAAAGTATCAGTCGGCTTGGCCGACTTGAAACAATTTTTTCCCAAAAAATGTATGTATTTAGAGGGTTTCAAAAATTTTGGGAGTATGAAACTACAAAAATGTTGATTAGGATTAAAGAGCAAAAGTTTTGCGGAGGAGATACTTGAAGGAATGGATCGACATTGATCATTACGGAAGTGGATCTCCAGCAACTACATATGGTGCCATAGGGGGTTTTTACACCATTCGGGCTGTTTTCTCAAGAAGTGTGGATTTGCCCCTGAAAAAACGTTTACCTTCGTACTTGAGGCAGCGAATGCAAGTTGCTTCAACAAAAATCAAAGCGATTCGATAGCAGGTCTTAAAGTGAAATTATTCGAAATTTTTTTTGGGAGGTACTGGATGAAGTGGACAAATATAGTCCATATTTGAATCTGATCTATACCTGGTAGATATATTAGGATGTGTAAAGTATGGACCAATTCGGCCACTCCCTTCAAAAGTTACCGTACGAACAATTTTTCCGAAAATTTTTGAAATTTTGTTGGGGAGGTACCTGAAGGAGTGGACCGATATGGCTTATCTTCGAACTTAAACTATGTTTGGACAAAATATTACTAAGACCAAATTTTGGACCCAATCGGCGGATCCGCTCGAGACTTATCTTGCGCTCCAACCATCTCACACGGTGTCATAGGAGTTTTTGTGCAACTTTCAGACTATTTTCTCAGGAAGTATGGACTTGCCCTTGATGAAACTTGTACCGTCGTATGGGGGACAGTGAATACAAGTTGCTGAAACAATCAAAGCGATTCGAGAGCTGGTCCTAAACTGAAGTTATCCGAAATTTTGTGTGGGAGGTACCCGAAGGAGTGGACCGATTGAGTCCATATTGGAACCTAATCTGAGTCTGGAAGACATTTCACGAGTTGCAAATTATGGACCAAATCGGTTGCTTCCTTTAAGAGTTGTCGTACGTACAAATTTTCGGAACATTTTTGAACTTTTGTGATGGAGGTACCGGAAGGAGTGGACCGGTATAACCCATCCTCGAATTTAAACTAAGTTTGGACAAAATATTACGAAAGCCAAATTTTGGACCGAATCGGTTTATCCGTTCGAGAGTTATCGTGCGCTCCAGCCAGCCAGACGGACAGACGGACGGACATTGCTCATTTCGATGAGGCACATTTTGCCCGTATGAAAATGTATATACCCTCGTTAGCATAAATGCTGAGGGTATAAAAAGTTAAGATACACTTTTCAGTTAAAACATATATAAACATTAGAATAAACCGTTCGCTAAATAAGCGGCAGGTTTCTTGCAAAAAGGCAATTTCGAATTTGGCTTGGCCGTTCTTTATTTTTTTAACTAGAAATGACTTAAGCAAGAATGCAAGGATAAACTTTCCAGTTAAAACATATAAACATTAGAATAAAGGTTTCGCTACATAAGCGACAGGTTTCTTGCTTCTGACAAAAGGCAAAATGTAACCTAGTTCGAATTTGACTTTTTCTTTCTTATTCTTTATCTAGAAATGACTTAAGCAAGAATGCTGGGCTGCTTATGTACTGAGGCCTTAAGGCGTCTAAGCAAAAAAATCCAAACTAAGCTCCTCATCTGTTCCACATTCTAAACCCTATCCTAATATTAAGGAAATTTATGAATAATTTTAAATTACACTTAAGCAAATTGGACTGTATACTAAATATATGTATAAGAAAATTCAATACACCTCATGAATTCTTATAGAATATACAAAAAACATTTCGCCTTGACATGTTGAGGCATTTGTTGTACATGTTTTTGTGCAAAAAAATACAAAATCTCGAAATTTCACGAAACAACAAAATTTGCCGTCAAGAAAAACAAATTGTGAATATTTATAATATTAGAATATCACGCATCTCTGTATGTATATACATATGTATGGTAAAAGGTGAATGTGTTTTGGATGAACCACATATTTATGATTCGAAAAAAATGTTTTAGACACATATACACACTTTCTAATGCATCATTTCTTTTGGTGGAAGCAAAATGAGTCATATTTTTGTTTCGAATCAAAATTATTTAATTCGGCAGACAAACAATGGACAGATGTGGGGGTTTTATTATCATCTTGTCTAATGGGAAATTTAATATTTTTTTATTTAAACAAAATATATTAATTTTGTTTAGCTGATTTGTACTTTCTTAGATGTTTTTGCTAGATTGTATTTAATAGAATAGCTATTTTAAAATTCTTGCTTTGAATATTGCAACTTTAGGCAATGAAAGTTAAAGAGAAGCCGTAACTCGAATTCGACTCAAACGTGGCTTTCCACACTTTTCGTGAAACTGTTCAAATTATTCTAATCTGTGTCTAAAATTTTATTCTTTTGATCATTAGCCACCTTCCTGCTTCTTTTTTCAAATTTTTGGAGTTGCATTTTTTTACATTTTTACCACTGAACCGCATCTACATTTGATATTTTCAATCAAATACTTACCAATAATTTTTGATCAACAGTCTTGACAACAATTTCTTCGGGGGCATATTGACTGACATCGAAACGCAATTTCAATACTTTGTTATCACCATCCTCCTGTAAACAGAAATTCAAATAATAACAACATTAGTTATATACTTTGTATATTCAGAGAAATTTTATTAATATTCTTAGCATAATATTGTAATATTGTTCCATGTGGGTACAGAAATGAAATCATATTGAGCGTATTTTTATATTCGAGTATGTTTTTAATTGAATAATCAACTGTTGGTATTTAATTAATATTGTGTACAGATATTGTCAATGCTAGATTAATATAATTCGTAATAAATGACAAACACATGAGGCGATGGCGACGCCAGTATCAATTTGGAAGTGGATTAATACAGTCGGACTTCTCTATAACGATGTATTATAATGCATGCGTTATGAGCATTGTGTTATGGACCAAAAACGTGGATTTTTTTCGCACAAAATATTCTCTTTATAAAGAAGTTTCCATGTAATGTATACATTTTTTGCATTGTAGGGAGTTTCGACTGTAATTTTATTTTATATTAATTACAATTTTGATATTGAAGCTCTGTGACTTAAGTTAACTACATATTTATTTATGATATCAGAGAAAGAGCCAACAACCAATTTCCTGAGATTCAACATATCTATTTAAATTTTTTAAGGTTCCTACTGATTGAATGTGAATTTAATAAAATGAAAATGAAATGAAAAATTAATGATAAAATATGAGAATTTATATATTGATAGTTCGAACTCCTTACTCTCTCCTGACATGTATGGGCGGAAGAACGCTCCTAAGATCGTGGGAGGGATGTAAAAGCACCCATGGGATCTTCTCATGAAAATGGCCATGAGGAGGTACCCAGTAGCTGTCTTCTGGGGGATATGGGGGACAAGTTTAAATATATTGACGAATCATAGTTTACCACATACTGTTTGTTCTATTACATTATAAGGGGTTAGCAAGGTTATTTAGTCTGAAACCTAACCCCACTTGTTTTTACCTCTGATCTTGTTTTTACCTCTGATCTTGTGGCAAATAACAGTGGCAGACATGGACGACGTTACACTCAATATCTTGTGGTATTTGGTTGCAATGAAGGCATCATTAAACAATATGATCAGGGAAAAACAGTGTGGCATTAGAATAGTGGGTATATGTTGCTTCTTATGCCTTGGAATCTTTAGTCTTTGAAGCATTAAATCAAATTTGGAGTTTGAACAATAAACGCGTCAATTTAACACAGAATGCTATCATTACGGGAAAGAACTGTCAACAATAGAACGTCATCTAATATGTGAACGAAACTAACATCACCTAGGGATGAGAAAACTAAATGATTCTCTTATTCAAAGTAGAATAAAATTTGTAATAAACAAATAAAACACGTTTTCAATAAAGTTGTGAAGAAACTAATGGCCTGTTTCTCCAAGACGATTCGAATTCAAATTCGTACGAATTACTACCAAACTCCTGTTGTTGTAGAAAATGTTTGTTTAATTGAAAATAAAAACCAAAGACATAAATACAACTAAGACTAGACAAAATGCATGCAACAAAAAAATGTTTACGAAACTTTGTATAGAAACATTACCCTTAACAGGTTGCAGTTAATTCAAAATCGCAACCAAGGAGGAACATTTCATGTAATGGTAACAAAAACGAAATTTATGAATTCAAGGATCTATTCAAGAATAACTCTATGTCAATTGGATCGGTAAATTCGGTTAAATACGTAAAAATGTATAAAAGAAAAAAATGTTATATCACCATATCGTGATATAACATTATGTTAAATTCAAAAGCCATTCACTGAAGAATGATAGCAAACAAAATGTCTTATCTTGTTGTATTTATGTCTTTGTAAAAACAAAGGTAGTAGTACGAACGAATTTGTATTCGAATCGACTTAGTAAAACAGACCATAAATATCCTCAATCTCATGTACCGTCAGCACAGCTGAAAAGGTTTCTTTAAAGTCGCCAACGCAATCCCAAAGGCAACTGTGCATCCTATAGCCTAACCTAACCTAAAATTCCGTTTCACCATCTCCAAAAACCTTAACCTCACCTACAAAGGTAAAAAACTGTCAAAACATTTTATGGAGGCAATGGCAGAGAGAAACCCAACACTGTCGAAAAGGATGATCCGTCTGCCCTGATCTTGATCTCGTTGATTAAGTAAAAAAAGTATCAATCAGTTTTGCAGACAGATATTTACCCTCAGCCTTTTAATCATCTATGGACAGATTGAATACGGACTACATCACCAAAATACTTGTCCCCAAAATGTATGTATTTAGAAGGTTTTCAGAATTTTGTGGTCATTTTTGGACGTATGAACTTGCCGACAAAAATATGGATTTTGATTAAAGGTACCTGAAGGAATATAGCCCCTCTTTGGAAGTGGATGTTATTTTGGGAGACATTCCATTCGATTTAGAGCTTTTGGACCAGGAAGCATGAACTTGACCAAGAAAAAAATTATATCATTGTAATTAAAATCACATGGACTAACTTCGATGAAAATTCCAAAACAATCCTTCAATAGACCTTAAACTTCAATTAAGATAAGTTTTGAACTATTTTGAGTGAGGTACCCAAAGGTGTTGTCCAATATAAACCTTCATGGAGTTTAATATACGTTTGAGAAAAATATTACGGACTAATGTCAGTCACTCCTTTCGAATATCGTGATCGCCAGCCATATTTGAGTTGGTCACCATAGTATTTTTAAAGCTTTTATATTGTTGTCTAGAGGCATGGATTTGTCCAGGATACACAATATATCGCTGTCACAACAGTTACTTCTGTAAAAATTCCAAAGCTCGCAAAATTTTCAAAACTGTCGAACAGCCACTACATTAAAGGAAAATGTTGAACATTTGCGGCGTACCCGAAGGTAAAGTGGTATAAGTTTTGAAGACATTATACGGTGAGCTAAGTTGGGTATTCAATTCGTAAGTAATCGTGTTAATCAGCCATTTCAGTTGGTGTTGACAGGGGTTTTTAAAGCTTTTGGTCCATTATTTCAGGAAGTATGGAGTTGCCCCCGAAAATATGGTACCGCTGTAATAGGAGTCAAGAGGAAGAACTGTTGCAGATTTTTTTAATTTTGTGTGGGAGTGTCACAGCTCATATTCGAACCTGATCAATGTCTGCAAGAAATATTACGGGGAACAAATTTTGGAACAGTAGTGGAATTCTGCAACTAATTGCTTGAGTTACCGACAAAAATCGGTAAAATTAAAACGCAAAATAATGAATGAAAAGTATCAATATAAGTTGACAATACTGTTGCTATCAGTATGAGTTAGCAACGACTTTATTTCGGTTGCTAACTTACAGAAAATTTTCGTCAATTACGAAAATTATAAGTATTTTCATTTTACCGATTTTTGTTGGTAACTCGAAAAATGAGGTATTAGTTTATGGGCTTAAGATTTTACCGCCCATAGAAATCCCAAGATAAGCCAAAAGGAACAAGTGGGAGGACTTCTCTCATATCAAAAAGCGATTCTACTTTAACTCTGCGATGATTTCATCCACATATTGTAATATTTTTTCATAATAAAAAAATAAATAAGATAAACGAAAAACTTACCTGAATCAATGGGGAACTGATATCGGAGATATAGTTTTGTTTAGGTCTGGAGGAGAGGGCAGAATTTGTTGATTGGCTGTAAAAAGAAAACAAAACAAAAATTATTAAAAATCTATTCTAATATTTAAACACAAGGTAAACATAAAACATAATGGTGCCTAAGAAAAATATTTATACAATAAAATGAAATAAAAATAATAAAAGTTATTAACAAAATAAATATAATTTACCTAAAAGTGCGGGTATGAGTTTTAGTGTGGGTTTGGTATGATGAGCGATTGAAGGAATTCATTGTGAAAGGAGTTTTAAAAAATATATATGAATAAATAACAACAACAATAATTACACAGAAAATTATTTAACAACAGAAAAACGGAAAATATTTTTTTTTAACTAATTTAATTTTAAATTCAACGAAAAAATAATATATTTAACAAATTTAAAATGTTGAAGTTTTAGTTACAAACGATCCTTTACAACTGTGAGTTTTTGTTTGAAGAATTTTCCTTTTTATACATTTTGAAGTTGGAATTGAAAGTGGAGATGGGCCTATAAGACAATTTCGATTTCCACCCCTAATTTTCCAATGGGCTTGCAAGTATGGATGTTTACAACAACATTGTTGTGGGTGGCTAAAAATAGTCTGAAGATTTATGAGTGTGGAATGTTTATATTTCAATACAGCAGCCTTGCTTAAGTACATGTTCCGTCTTATAGATTGATTCCTGTATTCAAAACGGAAGTAAACATAGTTTCATTTTAGTTTTTTTTTTTGCTTTAAGACATCTGTTAAGTGTGTGCTGTTGAGTTATTGATGGGAAGAAGAGGAAATGTCACAAAGTACATGAAAACGTACAGCAATTATGATTTTGAATGTTTAAAGAAAGACAATTTTTCTAAGATCTTAAAATAATTTTAGAAAAAAGGAACTGTGAACATCTTGACACAAATACGTGCGTCAGCATTTGTCAGTTTCCATAATCTGATGATTGAGACAACAAATGGGGTATACAGTCAATTCCACGTAACTGAAACATAAGATGAAATGTATTCTTAATTATCGATTGGAAGAGAAGATATAATATTATAGGTCCATAAGGTAAGAAGCTAATTTCATGAGGCTGATAGACTTCGCAGCTGTAAAGGGCAGAAACTCCACATACGTAAGGCTTTTTGTCTTCAGGTTATGTTGTGATAAAAATAATTTTAGACATTGTGATTGGGTTTTTGCCTTAGTGGAAGATATGTGAAAATCTAAGGACAATAAAGACATATTTACATCATTAAGGTATGCCCTCATTAGTATTTAGTGAAAATCAAAATAGCTCGGCCTTGTTCTCATTATTGCCACATTGGTTTCAATACATTGATTTCTTAAATAGCTATAAATCACTTTCTAAAGTTAGCTGTAACAACAATATTTGTCTTAGCAATAATAAAAAGTATTTTATTATTATTATTTGTCGTTCACCGTGGAACGTTAATTTTCATCATTTCATTTTCACGACGCTGCTGATGAGATAAGCTGTCAAATATGATAGACATTTTGGTTGGCGTCTATTCAAAAAAGCAAAACAAAAAAAAAAAAGAAATATTTTAGAAAACAAAAGAATGTCAAGTGGGTGGACGAGATTAACATAGCAAAAAAGAACACATTAACCCTCCTAGACCCCTGGACACGCACCGATACAATATTCATGCGCTTTCTGCTTTAATACACCTTGGGGAAAATGATGAGCGCTAAATTTATCGCCCATTGTTGACAGGTGGTAAAATGGACATTTTTTAAAAAAACAATAAATATTTCGAAAAAAAAATATATATTCGTGTGTTTAGTTAGAATAAAACGTGGGGTATATATGCATGTGTTTGGGAGATGTTGGTGCTATGTGTCATATATTAAAAATACATATGAGACATCGAAAAGATTTTTTAGAAATAATTAACAACTGAAGTGTGACACGGTGATTTCAAATTTTAATATAATTTTCTATAAGAAAGCAATATGAGACAGAAACTATCCCTATTTGAGAATAGTTTTGAAGGACTACAAGAATAACAAAATTAGAAATTTTGAAGATCGAGCAGAATCCAATCACAGCCTTTTTAGGAATATATTTTTGAAATACAATTTAGGAATTTAAGGATAAATTGCTTGTAATGAAAATCTTTAAAACCTATTTTTAAAAAACAACTGTGGTAACAAATTATGGACAAACCAAGAAACTAAATATACGTATAAAATTCTTCTCTAACAAAAATATATAAATAATTGTCCTATGTATATTTATAATATATATTACAGAAAACAAAATGATCTGTTAGCCACCCAAAGATAAACAAGAAATTAATTACATTTTTTTGTAAAATAAAAATTGCCCATTAAAAACAAAATAAAAAAACATTTTCTCATGCAGATCACATTGAACATAAAATTATATGTGTTTGGATATAAATGTTGCATATGTATACAAAGATTAAACCAAAATTTCATATATATAAAATGTTATATTTTCTTGCTATTTACGAAAGAAAATACCTGGTCTTTGTAGTCTTTTTCGTTGTACTTTAGTTGTTTATATTGGCCAAAAGATATGTATGTATATATTTTGTTTTAGAATATTATTGCATTATAGATATCAACAACATCGTTAATATGTACAACAACAATGTTTTGTAAAGCAGCCAAAAATGTATATTTTTGAAATAATGCACACATCCATCCATTGCATTAATTATATTTTTCAAAATTTTTTTATAAGCAGCATTTCAAATTTGTTTTACAAAAATTAGAGGCGGAAAGCGTTAAGTTTTTCGTTTTTTGCAGGGTAGGGGGAGAGTAAAGGAAAGAAGAAGAAATACAAGAATATTTAATATATTATTATTTTTAGATTATACATATAGAAAATAATAATATATTACATATAACAGATACATATATACATTATTAATATAAAGAAGTAAATAAACTAAATGTGGATACAAATTATTTTATATAAATATATCTTATTTTAATACATACTTAGGTATATATACGGAAATTTAAAATAACGGCTAATTTAGTTTATAAAATTCAAAAAATGAAATTTTACATTCGTCATTGCAAAGACCGAAAATTGTTTCTTATGAAAAATCAGAAACATTTGAGTTGTGTTCGAAAAATAGATATTTGGCCCTTACAGGATACAAAAATAAAATATAAAAAAGATATTTAAAAAAAATTCCTTGGGATCATCCGCGAGATAAATAAATATGACTCGATTCTGTTTTTAGCTCAATGATGTTGAACACTCTGTTTAGCGGTGAGTCCAAAACTCGAGTAAGTTTACATGTACGAAATAGAGTGGATTTCAGCTGTTAATTCCTTTTGTGTATACGTCAAATAAAATCTCATTGGAAATCCATTGGATTTCATTGACGTTTAAGCAATGGAATTGACAGTTGAAATCGAGTGGATTTCGTAAATGTAAACCTAGCATATTTTTCGATTTTGTTACATTTGGAGAAAAGAAGAAGTGAACATCACTCATTTTATTTGAAGAAATATTTTCCATTTTAAGATTTCAAAATTCCATTTGATTAATTAGTTCTTTTGTTATTATTTAAATACCAAAAATTAGTGATGCCTATAACAATTGTTAAGTGGTGTTGACGGTCACGTTGACAACAACCACATGAAGATGATGATGGTACGAAGCTATGTCGATGATAAATATTTGAAAATATTTCATTTCATTCCATTCTTTTCTCAACCAACCAACCAACTATTCGCACACATATTTATGATGTCATAAGAAGTAGCGTAGACTCGGGTACATCATATCTGGTGAAATACGAAACGATGTCTCGCCTCTCTTTTCATAATTATTATCAAGTTCATGTTGTATAGAAATGTAAAATGTTTATTTATGACATAATACGACAGACATACATAATCTGGTTGTGGTATTTTTAGTGGCGGGAGAACGAACACATATTAAATTACTGTTAGTAATTTAAAGGTATAATGAACTATGTGTTTCCATTTGGGGAAGTTAATTTAAAAAATGGTGGAATAAGAAGAATTTTGAAGAAAAAATTCTATAGCTTAACGGAATAGTAGTGGATAAAAGAAATAAACAATAAAATTTTTCGATAGCCTAAGTATTTGCTGTGCTTTGCACAGTAAAAACTTATTACAAATCTACCTACTAACCCATTATTTTGACAAGGACATGTCACCATAAATATTAGGTCTTTTCGGAACCCACATCTCCGGTATTATTGTCTTCCCCTAACAAAAGACATATGATGTTGTTGCCGTGATTACAATGACTACAAGATATTACAATTTCCACACGGCATAGGCCATCTTAGAAGTGGACCTTCCCTAAAAAAATACTCATTACAAAATCCTTTAATATGGGTTATTTACTGGCCACTAATATAAATAGTCGCGAATTTTCGGAACTACTTAAGGGGTTTTGTAATGAGTATTTTCCCTGGGCAAGTCACTCTCTTCAGTAGTTATTGTGCCAACCATTTTAGTAAGTCACCGTAGGATTTTTAGAGTGGTTGGATCATAATGTCAAGAAGCATGAACTTGCCTACGACAAATATTATATCATTGTAATCGGAATCGCAAGGAGTACCTTTGATGAAAATTTCAAAACGATCCTCGAACAGCTCCTAAACTGCACTAGAGCGATAATTCCAACTTGATTAAAGTTTGAGAGAAAAATAGTTCGATATGCAAAGATTGGACACAATGTCAGTTACTACTCCTGATTACCATTTGGGTCATTATGTGAGGAAACATGGACTTGACTACGAAAAATATTATATATAAAAATATGGTTGACTATTTCAAAACAATTCAACACGAGTAAAAAAGTGTCAGTCGGCTTTACCGAGAGATATGTATATACCCTCAGCCAATGTGAAGTGAAACTTTAACCTACGGACAGTTCGAATGTATTTAAGGTCTCTTCTGAATTTTGTGGCCCTTTTTGGACATTTAAACTCGTCGACAAAAATGTGGATTAGGAATTAACTGCACCAAGACACAATTGTTGAACTCTTGTGGGGGAGGTACCCTTAGGGAGGACCGATATGGGCCATTTTAGAAGTTAAACTAAATTTTGACAAAATATTAGGAAATCCAAAGTTTGGACCAAATTGGTTGCCCCATTCAAGTGATATCGTCCTAGTATTTTAGTGACATTTTTTAAATATTGGGGAGAAGTACCGGAAGTTGTGGACCGGTATTGCCCCATGAAATTAGTTTGGATATAATATGACGTTCTCTCCGATCGGCACATATGGTGACATAGGGGATTTTTAACCTTTCGGGCTGTTTTCCCAAGAAATATGGACTCGCCCCTGTGTGAGAGGTTCCAGAAGGAGGAGACAAATATAGTCCATATTCGAACCTGATCTATATCTGGTAGATATATTAGTATGGATTACATGAGTCACTCCCGTCAAAAGTTATCGTGCGCACAATTTTTCCGAACATTTTTCAACTTTTGTGGGGGAGGTACCTGAAGGAGTGGACGGTTTATCTTCGAATTTAAACTATGTTTGGACAAAATATTACGAAGGCCAAATTTTGGACCGAATCGGCAGATCCGTTCGAGAGTTATCTTCCGCTCCAACCACTACACACGGTGTCATAGGTCCTCTTTGCAATTTCTAGGCTATTTTCTCAGGAAATATGGACTGGCCCCTGATAAAACTTGTAACGTCGTATGGAGGGGCAGTGAATACAAGTTGTTGCAACAAAAATCAAAGCGATTCGAGAGCAGGTCCTAATCCGAACTTCTCCGAAATTTTGTGTGGGAGGTACCCGAAGGCGTGGACCGATTGAGTTCATATTGAAACCTCATCTAAGTTTGCTAGAAATATCACGATATGCTAAGTATGGACCAAGTCGGTTATTCCCTTCAAGAGTTATCGTTCGCACAAATTTTCGGAACATTTTCGAACTTTTGTTGGGGAGGTACCGCAAGGAGTGGACCGATATAGCCCATCTTTGAACTTAAACTAAGTTTGGACAAAATATTGGGATAGCCAACTTTTGGACCAAATCGGTTCATCTGTTCGAGAGTTATCGTGCGAACCAGCCAGACAGACAGACGGACTGACATTGCTAAATCGACTCCAAATTGTCTGAAACACATTTCGTCCAAACATACTTGGGGTCTAAAACCATTATTTCGATGAGCAACATTTTTCCCGCATGAAAGTGTATATACCCTCATTAGCATAAATGCTGAGGGTATAAAAAGCCCTTAATGTTTTCAAAAGCGAAATTTTTAAACTTTTTTGAAAGAAGTACCCATAGGCGTTGTCCGACATACATAGATCTCCTTGGAACTTAATGTATGTTTGAGAGAAATATTACGATGTGCAATACCAGTCACCCTTTTTTTCACCTTAAGATTTTGAGAGATTTGAGCTTTTGGACCATTATGTCTGGAAGCATGAACTTGCCTACGAAACAGAAATTTTGAACGTATGTGAAGAAGGCAGGGTTAAAAGCCAGCATCTGAACTGGCTGCCTCCACAACGAATAAGGAGACAGGTTAGGGGGGAAGCGTTGGGTATTATACCATCAATTCGGGCTCAGTATAAATTAAGGCGGCTGTATCGCCCGGCTATTAATGCCGAGTACGGCATTCACACTGTAATTTGTACTGCCTGCGCAACTACATCAGTGTAATTGCTATTTAGACCTGTCTGCTAGACTCTTTGATCTAGAGAGAACGCTTGTACCTCTGGACCTCTCACTCTTCATCATGAAGATCTCTCCTGACGCGTGTGGGTGGGAGAAGCCTGTCTACTAGATTGTTGCAGGGATGCTCACTGCGACAACATCCCAACAGGTACTGCATCAAAAACATCTTTTTGTGCCGATGCACTGTAAAATCTTCGTCCATATGAAATTAGTCCACTGAAGAGGCAACCAGTTGCAGTCCTCAGGGTGGCATTCTGGCAGGTTTGAATATTCTTTCCCTTCACTCTACCACACTATCGCCACATAGTTTACCACCGCGTTTCGAACAAATCGGATATTCAATTCATAAGTTATCGTTCGTTGTCGCTCATTTTAGAGCTCAACTCAGGAAGTATGAACTCTCCCCTAAAAAACAAACTGCTGCAAAATAATTCATAACGGACCAAATTGTCTGGAACTGATTTTGTTCAAACATATTTGGGTTCTAAAATCATTGTTTCGGAAAGGCATATTTTTGATCGTATCAAAGTTTATATAGCCTCGTTAGCCTAAAGGCTGAGGGTATAACAATATTTTGTGGAAGGTACACGAATATATCGAAGTGTTCCAAAATAGTCCATCTTCGCACCTGATCTATGTCTGAAAGAAATAATGTTATGTGAAAAGTTCGTACCAAAGCGGTTACACCCTTTTGAGATAAATTGTGCGCCAAGTTTTTGAACTTGTATAGGAGTTGCCCAAAGTAGTGTACCGATATGGTCCACTTTCGAACTTGGTCTAAATTTGAACAAAATATATTTCAATTATTCGAGACATTATTTAACTACAGATTAGGAATCAAGAGGAGGTGTATTGTTCACCTTAATCCATGGTTAAATTTCTTATTAGTGGTGAAGAGGGTGCAAAGCATTCTAAAAGACCATCACGAGGCTATCCTGTAGCCTTTGGGTTACCTACCTTAGATATTATGGAATAACAGTGGGCGACAATTGAATGTAGGTTGATGTGATCACATAAACCAAGTAAATCTTAGGAATAAACAGCAAATGTCCGATTTTTTTTGAAAATTAAACCATTGATGTTTCCTATAGAAACCATAGGTCTGAGATTTACTATATTGGGACATCAGGCGGACCATTGGATGTAATTAGATGGACATCTGCACAAGAAAATTATAACTAACGACTTGAGCAGAGGGTGTGTCACGATCGTGACACTAAACAACAACATCTAAGCAGTTTAGCGGCGACTAAGTACTATGCACTTTAGTAGTTGTTGTTTAGTGTCACGATGGTGACACGCGCCATTTACGACTTATTTCTTGACTCTATTGACCATTTGATTTCATTGCTAAATAAAAGTATTGTTCGCTCTGTTCCGCAACTTACAGGTATCTACTATTTTTAAAATGTTCACAAATTTATAAAGAAGATATATAGTACGTTTATATATAACCGGATTTAACAAACCTACTCGGTTTCAAATGTCAACTCCTTTGCGTATACTTCAAATAAATCCTCATTAAGAAGGTTAACCCTGCAAAAGGCTATAATATAAACATGACCATAGGTATAAATTGCAAATTTTCAAATAGATGTAGCGAACGACTGTTCCCTTCTATTTGACCGGTTCGGCTGCAACGTCAAAATTTCAGTAATAGCCACTTTAGGTACTAAAAATTCATGCTGTGGCTTTTCCCGTTGTAAAATTGTAATTGAGCACGTAAATATTGCTATTGTTTTACTGTTTTTTATTGAAAAGCATTACGCATATTTCTATTAATAAAACTGACCTTGCTGTTGTCCAGCCATTTGTTTTGTTTGTTGTTGGCGTTTGGGAGAATATGCAAAAAAATATTCTACATAATTTATTACAACACCCTCACACAGCAACAAATAAACTTGTTAATTATATAGACGCCGAATGTTTAACCTTTTTTGTACAAACAACAATAAATTTTTGTATTAACTTGTTACTTATTCAAAAAAATATTAACAGTCAATTTGTTTTTTTTTTCCTAAATATGGAGAGAGAGGGAAGATCTACTGAAACGTGAGTTTGAGTTTGAATATCGTCATCATAAAAAATTATTATATTATTATCGGAGAAAAATTATTGGAATTTTTCTAAAGAGAATTCTTAGAGAAATTATGGGGGTTTGCGGTGAAACTCAAAATAGTATTTTTCTCTCATTACAAAAATTATGTAAAAAAACAACTGCTGCTATTTTTTTATTAAAAAAACTCTGTTCCAGAACTAAAAAGTTTTTACAATTTTTACCACTTTTACACATTTTGCGTTTCCGTACACAAAATTTATATGAAAATCGTTTACGACTTTTACTACTTTATAAAGTACGGGAACAGGCCAAAAGATAGTACATATGACAAAATATAAGATTAAGTTGACGTGTAAGCTATGGAAATAACAATTTAAATACCGAACTTTACAAACTCACATTTGATGTGATGTGAATGCCGAAAGGCGGCATTAACTACATGGCTGATTTTTAATTGTTTAAAGAGTGTCTATATCAGAAATGAGCACGGTTAAAGTATTTGCATGCAGAATATCAATTTAAATTAAAGATGTGTGCTCGCTCTCTTTGTTCATCTCGGGTCTATATTCTTGCTTCATTTAATTATTTCCTAGAAAATTTACTATTCTTTAATGTTTTCCCTCAGAAAATAAATTCAAATTTCTTCTCCAGGGCAATCTGTTGTTGGTTATGTTTCGAAATCAATTTCTCATTGAAATTTATGATTTTCACATAAATTCTTTAACACATGTTTTTTGGAAAATTTGCTGTTTCCTCATCAATTTACATAATCGTGTACCACCTCACACCTAGCTATTATTTATAACAACATTTTTCGAAATGGTTTTTGTTTGTTCTTTTCTAGTTTATTGAATTGAACGATTTTAATTGTTTAAATAGAATCAAAGTCGAATTTGGTTTTTGTTTTTATTGCAATTATAAATATTGAAATTCTAATTGTATGATATCATCATGAGAGAAATAGCAGCAACAACCAGAGAATAATTTAAATAAAATCAAATCACAAATTAAATAAAGAGGAAAAGAGAAATGCTGTGATGAAGGGAGGGAGAAAGTAAGGCTATTGTGTGAATGTATTTTGCAAAAATTTGCTAACCTAACCATTTGTACTGATCATTGAATGCATCGAATCCAATAAACACAATTAGAAATTGTGAAATTTGAAAATTGTATTTTTGAAAACTGCAGGTTGCTCTGATAGTTAGTTGCTTATAAGTAGTATTGAAAGTAATATTTTAAAAATAAATAAGCTTTAATATTTTTTTAAAACTGTATGACAAAAGCCTACACTTTTATTTCAATATTCTTTAAAATTTTCATCAACCTCCTCTGAATGACATTATCTTTCAAACTTTGTTTATAACCATTTATGGCAATGTAGCAACAAGTCTATTTTCACAAACCTAACTAACCCGCTCAATATTTTTACTGCAAACTGCTCAATTTGTTTTACTAAAATATACAAATTTATTCAAAACTTGTTGACAACCATAGTAAATACAGATGTTGTTGTGATTGAAAACTACTCGACTTAAATAATAAAATTGCGTATTTAATAAACTACAGAGCGTTCGGGATAGTGTGAACACTACAAATTTATACGACATAAAAAATGTAGTACACAAGAACCCAAAAAAATAATTTCGGATATCTCAATCTAAAAAAATATAACTACTTTTCTATAACGATAAAATCGCAATCATTTCGATCCTGAGACCCTCTACTGTAAAAACAAAATGGAAATTTACATAAATTTTGTCCCTGTCATTTCTGTTCTGTTGCTTTTTTTTTGAAAAAGCAACGCTTTAAAATTATTTGCAATTGCTTCCCCCTGCCTGCGAATTATTCATTCTCCTTAATGCCATTCATTGAATGACATGACAGACACAGTTGCTGCTGTTACATTTGAATAATCAAATTGCCATATAAAGATCAATGTGAACGCTTTGTTTGTGATTACACGCAAAGCTGAGCACACTGCACACACAGACAATAATTGTCGGCATTATCTCAGTTACAAATTGAATGAAATTTTTTGTTGTTCAACACCTTCTACGACACCCCAGCAAAAATTTGGTAGGCACATGTCATTACTTTCTGCATTACCAGGTAATGCGTACTCATTACCCTCCGCATTATCAGACAGTACATATATAACAGGTAACATATAACTAGTTACATCCTTACTTACTATTTACCTACAAAGGAATAAGTACGGTGGCACAGGGCTAGTGTGTCTGACTACAAATCCTAGGTTTGTGTGTTCAAAGCTCACCGTCAGCATGGGAGTTTTTTGTTGACAAAATTACGAAGAAATGTTGATGTACATGGATGTTTTTAAACAACCCTTACTATTTATACGAGTGGCCTAGTGTGTAGTGTGTTTGGCTAGAAATCAGAAGTTCATGTGTTCGACACCGGCAGGAAGCGGAACAAAAGAAAAAGAATAAATAAAAAGAAAAAATAATTCGAATGTTGAATTTGAATATAATTTCACCACATTTGTTCTAAAAATAGAACATATGCTTTTTAGCTTTTTTTTTGACTACTGGTAAGTGGTTAAATATGTACTTAAAAAACACATTTAAGGTAGTACTTCCTCCCTATGACATCCCCATGTTAAAATAATGACTTTTACGGTCATTTAGTAAGTAGTTACAACTGCAAAAATTTACTGAATAAAGTCATTATTTGGTAATGACTTTTTTTGCTGGGACTTGAGGTCTTTTATAGCCAAGAGAAGAACTCTTGAGGTCTTCTATAGACAAGAGATGACCTCTTGAGGTCTTCAGTAGCCAAGAGAAGTCCTCATGAGGTCTTCTATAGACAAAAAAGACCTCTTGAGGTTTTCTATAGACAAGAGAAGACCTCTTGAGGTCTTCTTTAGACAAGAGAAGACATCTTAAGGTCTTCTATAGGCAAGAGAAGACATCTTGAAGACTTCTATAGACAAAAAATAACTCTTGAGGTCTTCCACAGGCAAGAGAGGACCTCTTGAGGTCTTCTAAAGCGATAAATCGCAAGTAGCAAATTTCGTCCAAATCAGTTTATAGCTTCGGGAGTTATCTTGGGCAGTAACCTGCCCTCATTAACAATTTACACTCCGGTCCTAGCGGCCTTTATTCTAGAATTTAATAGGTTCTTGAATCCCCCATCGAATAGTATACTCAGCCATATCTATTTGAATCACTGTACTGTACCACAATGAGAAAAATTAAAAAAAAAAAAAAAACAAAAAACAAAAACAAGAGAACAACTGGAAACCAACAACAACCGTTTTCATTCAAATTTGTATAGGAACAACAAATAATGAGATTCATAACGGAGCCGTAGCAGCAGCACTAGGTCGGTCATTCATTTCGTCTCGTCAGCTAATAACTCAAAAATAATGGGAGTCTAGAAATCGTATAATTCATTATTACTCTACAACTTGTCGTGCCATTATAATTCGCTGGCGTTTATTTCATGATTTTCACACTCACGCTTCTGTCGGCTGCCAGCCACTATTTAAGATAGTAGGAAGCTAAGGTGGAACGAAGCATTAGAGGGGGAAGAGATGTGTGTGTGACAAGGGACCGAATTATTGTTTATTTCTTTATCGAGAAGAATCGGCTAAGCAAACAAAATAAAATGCGCGCCACTATGTTGTTGAGATCGTCGTACAACACACACATACATACAAATATTTATCCCCCATATTCTACCTTCTTCCCACCTTAGGAATGAATATTTACTTCTTTTTCCCCCTGATTGTTGGACAAGTGGGTTTCATTTCTTAGCACTACCGCAGTCGTTGTCGTCAATAACAACAACCAGCGGTAATTTTTAACACCGGCAGCCAGCCAGCAACAAACGAAGACCACAACAAACCAACGGCGACGACGTTGCCGCTGTCGTCAACACAAAGTTGAATTTGAATGTTTATTTTTATAGCAAACTGAGCATGACATCATCATCAGTTTCTACCATACATTCTAATATCACGCTGTAGCGAGCGAGCGAGTACACGGCAGCAGAGCAGTAGTACTATAAATAATAATGGATAGTCCGGAGAAAAAGATGTTGATGGTTGGTTGGCTAGTGGTTTTGTTTACCAACTTCTAAAGTGGGATGACTTCTTGTTTGCTCGTTGTCACTGATGGCTTTTGCTGCATAGCCAGGTTAGAAAAGAAAAGAATACGAGGGCAGTATTAAATATCGATATATTTTTTACAGGAAAATAGAAGAAAATTTGTGTTTGGTGCGACAAATACCTCAAATTGGCCGAAAAAATACAGGGGCTATATCAAAATCTGGAACGATGCCACTAAAAACTCATTTCTAGACAAAATCTGGTCACATATATACCGTTTTTGGTGCACCCAGTACTTTTAATCGGACGAAAATAGATATGTGAACCGATTCTCACCAAAAGCATATAGACAAGAGAAGACCTCTTAAGGTTTTCTATAGACAAGAGAAGACCTCTTAGGGTTTTCTATAGACAAGAGAAGGCCACTTGAAGTCTCCTATAGAAAAGCGAAGGCCTCTGGAGGTCTCAACAGCCTCATATAACCAGACCAAAACAAGTGATCTTTATATAAAAAATTGTATAATATTTCATTTAATTTTTTCTAACCAAACTTTTAATACCCTACCTCCTAAAAAGAAAAAAAACTTATTAAAATCTTACAATCCAACCAAATGATTAGTGCTTTGAGTAGGCCGGAATATGTTTAATAGACACAAAAGTGTAACACAATTCTTAAATAGCTACTCTACAAGAATTGCTACACATTCCCCTTCCTTCCATCCATCCAGCCCACCTAACAAGAAACCCCCCTTTGATGAATGACTAGGAAACTACAGAAAAAAATCAGAACATGACAAAGCCATACAGACAAAAATTTGTCATATAACCGTCATCATCCATTCACCAAAACGTTGCGCCGAGCGCAGCATTCGCTCGTATATGGGTCTAAAGAAATTCTACACGTCATTAAAAAAATGTTATTAGCCGCCTACACACATGGTACTCCGATAAAAAATATAAAATGTGTGCATGTTCTACTTCTATAATTTTGCGGGACGACGACAATGCTGTTGTTGATGATGATTATGACAGAAAAAAGTGTACAGTAATTTTAAAATGTGTCTGGTTGGCTGACACAAGTAAAGTGGCGCAAAGAGAATTGGTAAAACGACAAAGTAATAAATTGAAATTATAGCGGGTCATTGGTATTTATTATGTTATGAAGTTTTGGAAACGAAGTGGTACAAATGTGGAAATAACTTAAAAAATGGTACGGGTTATTTAAAAGCGTTCTTAAAATACCTCATGAGGTCTTCCATAGGCAAGAGAAGAACTCTTGTGGTCTTCTTTAAACAAGAGAAGACCGCTTGATGTCTTCCATAGACAAGAGAAGACCTCTTGAGGGCTTCTATAAACAAGAGAAAACCTCTTGAGGTCTTCTACAGACAAGAGAAGACATCATGAGGTCTTCTATAGGCAAGAAAAGATGTATTGAGGTCTTCTATAGGCAAGAAAAGATGTCTTGAGGTCTTCTATATGCAAGAGAAGACCTCTTGAGGTCTTCCATAGACAAGAGAAGACCTCTTGAGGTCTTCTATAGACAAGAAAAGACATCTTGAAGTCGCCTATAGACAAGAGAAGATCTTTTGAGTTTCTCTATAGATAAGAGAAGGTCTCTTGAAGTTTTCTATAGACAAGAGTAGAACTCTTGAGGTCTTCTATAGACAAGAGAGGACCTCTTGAGGTGTTCTATAGACAAGAGAAGACCTCTTGTGGTCTTTTATAGACCAGAGAAGACCTATTGGGGTCTTCTACAGACAAGAAAACCTCTTGAGGTTTTCTACAGACAAGAGAAGACATCATGAGGTCTTCTATAGGCAAGAAAAGATGTCTTGAGGTCTTCTATAGACAAGAAAAGATGTCTTGAGGTCTTCTATAGGCATAAGAAGACCCCTTGATGTCTTCTATAGACAAGAGAAGACCTCTTGAGGTCTTCTGTAGACAAGAGAAGACCCGTTGAAGGTCTTCTACAGACAAGAGAAGAGCTCTTAAGGTCTTCTATAGGCAAGAAAAAACATCTTGAAGTCGTCTATAGACAAGAGAAGATCTTTTGAGTTCTTCTATAGACAAGAGAAGGGCTCTTGAAGTTTTCCATAGACAAGAGTAGAACTCTTGAGGTCTTCTATAGACAAGAGAGGACCTCTTGAAGTGTTCTATAGACAAGAGAAGACCACTTGTGGTCTTTTATAGACAAGAGAAGACCTTTTGAGGACTTCTATTGGCACAATTCTTCACATGTTATAAGTTTTCACGGTCAATAGGTGTATTTCACCTTTTTTAAACTATTTTTATAAATTTTGATTATGGTGTAAGGTAGTCAAAGGTTGGCAAATTTTTCTTCTATTTGCTATTTTGAAAGACTTCTTATCATTTATGAGGATGAACATTGTTAACTTTGTTGTCTAATTACAATAGATAAAACAGCCAATGGCTATTGTAATGTTGATTGGAAGCTTTTATAAAACAAATACTTATAAAATAGTTATAAACTGCTTTAAATTCCGCCTATAGGTAGGTAAGTCGACATTCAATTAATCGACTTTTTGCGATAAAACGAAAAGAAATTAAAACAATCACATGCTAGTTATCGGCAGTCACAGGCGAAGCTGTCACACTAACTGAGCCTTGTGTGACTGTTAGTCTGACCTTTCGGCCTCCATCTTCGGAGCGGGAGCTACTTTGGTTCAACGTTAGCAAAAATGCCATGATTAACGTGGGTACGTTCTTTCGGTCTAAACACACGGTGTTCTCACAATACGGACTGGTTAAATGCGACCAATTAGTGCCCCATGCACTGTAGTAAGATACCAATTGTGTTCAAGTGTTTGGCCCTGTTCACCACCTTGGTTTGGTGCGGAACCCTCTAAAATTACTGCGGCTCAGAGCGCTAGTTCCAATGCAAGTCCGCATTCAAGCCGGAGACTCTACCCGCAATTTGGCTACAACCACAACCACCACGATATTCCCACAAGAGCCGACACCAACTACCAGACCAGATCAACAGATCTAGAGCCAGGTCAGGCACCATAATTTTCTATTGCATACTTTACGGGGCGTCATTGTGTGAGTGCATGCTTTTTCAATGGGTTGAATTGTGTGTGTGGAGAGAGCAACGTTAAATGAGCGCACACGGGCGCCTAATTGCCTGACCTGGATCTAGAGGCAACTGGTATCCGTGATCCCAGACTTAAGTCTATGGTACGACCTCGTAACCATGAAGACCACTACCAGTTGGTTCCCAAACGGAGCCGGAACTGGTGGCCCATGGTTTAACGGTGGCAAAAATACTACTCAGTATAATGTTGGCGACATTCTATGAGTATTTCAGCCATGTAAAACTTATCTACAAATGGTGCTCTAAGACACGCCTTTCGGTCTTGGCTTTCATTATCATGAAGATATAGAAAAATCAAGAGTCTATAAAAGAAGATCATTTCTTGAGGAACTAAGTTAAGTCATCAGCAAAGAAAAAAATGTAGATGGGAAAAAAATTCGGTTGTGAAATCTAATAAAAAAAGAATGTCTGCAATGGCTTGAAAATCTCCAGAAATTGTCAAAGTCCTCAAGGCTATTCATTTATCACATGAATTGTGTATGCCCACGTTTCATAAATGGGTTAGTATGGCTTTGTTGTCACAAGAGTTTCTTATCATTTTTTCTAGATAAAAAAGCACAACAAGTGCAATGACTTTTTACAAAAACAAAATGAGATAAAGTTCGGACATTTATAAGTGGCGTTTAGCAGAAAGAACACTCTGGTGCCTAGACTGTGGTAAAACTTATCGGCATCGTATAATTTTGTATATAAAATATATATCTCACTACAATCTATTTACACCTGGAGATAAATAATTAATTAAATGATTAAGAATTTCATTAGACTAACAAGGCGTTTACACAGAGAGAGAGAGAAGGTTTGTATTTTTGCTATTGTCTTGCCAATACTGGCATTTCTAAACGCCGGATAATGTTTTAAATGGTAAAATAGAATGAGGTTTATATCTCTGTTGGGTATACTGACATCTATTGGCCACATTGATGGTTGGGGGCTTTGTTAACATATTATATACAATTTGTCCGGTAGGTGGCGTAAATTTATGTAAACCTTCTGTTATAATCTGCTCATATCTGAGCGGATTTTAAACACCATTAATAAGAGCTTGTAGGTAATTAAAATATGGAATACAAATCTGCCCAAAAACTTTTCTAATTTATTTCTATTTTTTCCGGCGATACTATGTTTATTAAGTAGTATTAATGGTAATTTATTAAAATCTCTAAAAAATCTCGTCACAGTATCTTTCCTCATCATTGTAACTCTCAATAGAATAGGAAGTGGAAACATCATTTTGGTAAAAGTTGCCGGTGGCCACTTGTCATAACAATAAAACGCTCAAAAACAAGCTTCTCTAATATGACTTCATTGTTTCGCCTCGTCGTGTTTCATTTACATGTGAGTCATATATAAACGTTCATACATATCGAGGGGGATGAGCTCTTGTCATTCAATACATAAATGAAATGAATTGAATGAATCGAATCGAAAACACGATTTGGATAAAAACAGAACTAATGACCTCATATAAAAAATAGCGTCAAAATACGAAAAGCATATGCATTTCAGCCACACATTAAGTCATAAAACGCGGGGTTGAAAAAAAAACAATCATAAACCGTAAAATTTTGTAATGATGGGGGAGAGGACGAATTTGTATGTGTTTTTTGCAAACTAACAAATGCTTCACTCTTCAACTTTCATTGATGAATGAAAACAAAAGTGCTCAATAAAAAAACTGTTATGGCAATTTTAAACAGATGTTTCTTCATGTTTCATTGGTTAGGCGTTAAGAATTTTAAAGAAAAAATATTTAAAAAACTGAAAAATTCTGTACGGTATATAAACATATAATTATAGTTCCACAAACATCGCGGAAGGGATAAGGATGGCTTCCATTATATCAATAAGTGCACACAGGTTCATAATTAGTTCAATGATGGGACCCACTGCTTATGGGCGAATCCGAACGATTTAAGGAAGTTTTATATGCCTGAAATTACCAGGAAATGTCGTCAACATTACATTGAGGGGTATTTTGCCAACGTTAAAATTCGGATGTTGCCTGGCCAGAGAATAGAACAGTGCATAAAGCGTGCAAGTAATTAGTAAATATTCGGCTTAGTAAAATTAGTAGTTTATGTTTATCAGACAACTTGCCAGTATTGAAAAAAAATCACATACAAGATGAAATTTTTCCAACCTTCTACATTTATCCTCCCCTACTATTTCAAAGTCCCTTCAAAAAAATATTAAACATCTGAAACATTCATCTTACTAAGCCTATGGTATCTGAAGTACATATGCAAATGAAATCAAGTAACCTAAACACTTTTACTTTTTACTGGCATCGTATTTGGGTCACCGTAATAGCGTGATTATACTCTCACGTTAGAAACCGCAAAAAATGTTCATTTGAAATGTTGCCTCTTTAAAATTCACAACAATACCTCAATTAAAGGCCTTTTGTTATCGCATAACTACCATCGCCACCGCCACCAACACCACCATCAGCTTAGTACTACATACTGGACAACGCAGAATTCAAACATATCAATTTTCAAGTGGACTTAAATAGGTGACAGCAGAAAACAACATACGAACACAAATAGATAATTGTTGAACAAACAGTTATTGTAGCTCTTGACCTATCGAAGGTCTTTTATATCGTCAACCATGCCAAGCTCTTCTAGAATATACAGAAGACTTCCCTCTAGTCGATTCTCATCCTGAATTGGTCGATGGTGTCCTGATTCCGACCTCTAACTACCCCAAGATATTGTGGGTGACGTTCAACAGCAGGATCAGGGGTCATTACTGGTCACGGCAGTGACCCGGTCTATGACAAGCAAGTATGAGGACAATAACATTGATTATTTGTTGCAAGCTATCACGGTGCGCCTTAACTAAATTTAAATGAAAGGTGCTTACACCAATGCTACAACACTTTCTTTAATCCCATTTGATAGGGCTTGCGGTTTCCAAGCAAAATCGTGAAAACCTAAAAAAAACATAAAAATGTGAACTTTGACTGCGATTTATTTGAAAATCCCTCAGGCGATTTTTTGATTTTTCTCATCTATGAACATTGTAGTTTCAGAAAGAGCCCAAGTGGTGGGTCATTATTCAACTAACTACTTCTTCCTCACCTCTCTGTTATATATACGCTCCTTCTACCTCTTTCCTTTCTTTCTCAGTATTTTAGGATGAACAGAAGTGACCGCTGGTCACTGAGTGAGGTGGCTGTCAACAATTAACGTCAGCTGCGCATCTTATAACCTAACCAAACGTTCGGCAGCATGTTTAAGTCATCCGCGCAAGCCACAGCTATTTGCGACAAAATCAGAAGTAGGAACAAGCTTTTCAAATTGCTGGCCTTGGGGCGCTGGCAAAGAAATCTTGTTGACTTCTTACAAAGCAATAAGCCGATCTGTGGTAAGCTATGCTGCGCCAGTGTGGTATGCAAATATTAACGCTACGCCGGGGAAGAATATTCAAACCTGCCCGATTACCGCCCTGAGGACTGCAAAAGGAGAGATGAAGATTTTACAGATACAACAACGTTAGCAGAAATGCCAACAACAAGATGTTGTCAATGCAGTACCTGCTTAGGTGTTATCGTCTTGAGCATCCCTATCACGATCTACTGGACAGGCTTCCCACACCTAGCAAGAACCTCTTTTTCAACGAACTTACCAATCAGATTTGAATAGCATTTACATTTATTTACTAAATAAACAAATACAGGAGGTTATTTTGAACGTAAATTCCCCGATAATTTTACGCTGTTTCAACTAAAAGGAGAATATGAGAAAACTCACGGTGAATTTTCGTTCAAAGTAACCCCCTAAAGTGGGAATGCCATATTCAGAGACCACCCCCTAATTATGATCCGGACTATGCCGCCGACTCAATTGGTTCCGCTTTGAGAGCAATTGATTGGCAACATACATGTACATATATGTCCTGCATGTGGATTGCGACAGCACGACACACTGCATTGTTCAATTGCCCATCTAAATGATGACTCCCTCCAGGTCGTCCATAAAGACTCCCTCCAGGTCGTCTATAAAGACTGCCTCCAGGTCGTCTATAAAGACTCCCTCCAGGTCGTCTATAAAAACTCCCTCCAGGTCGTCTATAAGGCTCCCTCCAGGTCGTCTATAAACACTCCCTCCAGGTCGTCTATAAAGACTCCCTCCAGGTCGTCTATAAAGACTCCCTCCAGGTCGTCTATAAAGACTCCCTCCAGGTCGTCTATAAAGACTCCCTCCAGGTCGTCTATAAAGACTCCCTCCAGGTCGTCTATAAAGACTCCCTCCAGGTCGTCTATAAAGACTCCCTCCAGGTCGTCTATAAAGACCCCCTCCAGGTCGTCTTTAAAGAATCCCCCCAGCTCGTCTATAAAGACTCCCTCCAGGTCATCTATAAAGACTCCCTCCAGGTCGTCTTTAAAGAATCCCCCCAGCTCGTCTACAAAGACTCCCTCCAGTTCGTCTCTTGATTATGGATGCAAGATTTTTGAGTCTGGACAGAGATGAACAGGAAACCAGATAACCGAAAATGTATGAGAACGAACACATTTAGGTTGCTACAACAGCAAGAACAAAATGTAGCAGCATTACACAGTTCCAAACAGTTTTTACTCCATTTGGAAAGCGCTTAGATCCAAGAGTTTCATCTACATATACCTGAAAACCCGATATTTTAGGTTTCAAAAAGCACCGAATTAGCCAGGAACGACTAAGGTGACTGGACTGCCTATTTCCCTTCTCCACGATTACCTTAATAAATCATTCAGAATAATTTAGGTCAAATTTGTTCAACACCACTCGACATGAGAGGCTCAAAGAAACCGGCCATATAAAGCAAATATGTGTGATTCTGGCATGGATGGTGTTAAAGCTAACCCACAAAAATACAAAGAAACTAAGTGGATTTAGGATTCAGGACATTACTCTGAGAATTTGGCGGTGATGACACAAACGTTTCAATCTAAGCGTTGTATTATGACTAATATACATAGAAATGGTAATCAAAATCAATGACTGGCCATTCCTACTAAGCGGAAGGATAAGGGTGTTTCTCAAGAAAATTGAGGATGGTGATTGACCTATAATTAAATTGCATGCAGAAAAACTACACACAAATGAATCACTGACATTATTTCGCGTGTCATCAGGCTACAAACAACACATTGGAAGTCTTTAAAATATTTCAAAGAAAACAACAAGAAAACGTCATTACTTTGCCAAACTTCTGGCAAAGAAAATGCAAAAAAAAAAGAAAATCAGCAGAATTGAAGGCCAACAGAATGTAAAAAACTTTAAACATTGCGTGTCTGGCAGCCACGATTTTTGTTTAGAAAAAATAAAACCAAAAGAAAACAAAAACATTTTAACAGGGAGGGGGATAGGGTAGTACAAACATTTAATCTAATCAATAAATGAGTTAGTTGTTGTTATATGTAGTTCGTCAAGGCAACGTCATTATAAAAAGCTTTCTATTTTTCTTGCCCAGATATCCGTCTGGCATGCTTCTATTCTCTTGTTATTGTATAAGGAAACAAATTTTGAATGATTTTCTTTCAATACCTGAAATAAAAAAGAGTAGAAAATTACAAAAAGGAAGTGAAGAAAAAGAGCTTAGTGGATTGAAAACATCTGACGGCACGTAAAAGATTACGGCATTTTATGAAAATATACTATTTTTGCAATTGAAAAATACACAAAGTTAAAAAATAAACTTATTTTAAATACATATTTGAGTTGTTGGATAAATAGATAAACTGATTTTGAAAATGTTGTCCTTTAGTGGCCTCGAAGAACCATTAAAGATAGTATCAGTTTACTATAGTAATGCTGTTAAACTTCTCAATAACATTGCTGTTGGAAATAAAAATTTAATACTTGTAGAGAAACTTCGCGTGAAAATTCATATTATTTCAATCTATAAGACAATATTTAAAGGCACGTTCGTTTTAGAGACGTTCGACTGTAAATTGCTTCTTCGAAGTCATAAAATTATTTAAAACATTCTTGTTTTATTTAGCACCTACCTCCACTCCAATTAGTTCTTATATCAAAAATCAAGATCTAATTCTTATAATCTCCAGCAACATCTTTGCTTTTTTTAGTTGCAAATTTTAAATATCTTTGGCCTTCATCTTCACCAGATGATGGTATCTGTTTATAGACATTTCAACATTTGCATAATTTCTTAAATAAACATTTGGAATATTTTGCAATCAACACGAAATTCATCTTTCGACAGACATATTGAGTAAATATTTATTTAACTAAATCGAAAAAGTAATGAAATGGTTGATGTCGAATAATCTGTTTAGATTGCAGGCGGCCAGGCCAGGCCAACCGCACATGGCCAACCAACAACATTTAGAAAATGTTTCTGTTTGGACAAACATTTGAATAGTGGGCGGTAATTGCAGCAATAATAGGAACAAATGACTATTCGAATCATTTATTAGCTCTGGAATTGGGGAAAAACGGAATACCTTGTATCGGATCAATAGATCTGGTTGAACAGCAGACTGTGATCGAGGCAACTGTGATAAGGCCGACATTTAAAGGACACAGCTAACTAAGCCTCAGTAGAAATAAATTGCTGTTGTGAAAATGGGAGCACCTGTCCGGACGGATTTTCTTGGGTAAGATAGCTATTTGGCCCTTACATTCGACACTCTCCCTCCCCCTTATTATTTGTAAGGATGACAGTGTCAAAAAGAATGACATTCAGAATTCAAGAGAAAAGGTTAAAGATTAGCGTTGTTGGAACTCTATTTAAGTAAGGGTGAAAATCCTTTCACTCTATTTAAATTCCTCTATTACCGATCCGACTGCAACTCCCAACGCTACAAAATCATGTTCTCTATATGCATATATTTGGTTGAAAAAAATAATAAAATAATGAAAATTTTCAATCTAAAAATACAATTATTATTGCATGTGTCATTCGTTCTCTTCGAGCATTATTTTGTGTATGGGTGGAAATTTTCAACCGAAAAAGAAAAAAAACAGATTATCTTATATCTTTCTGCTATACTCATCCTCATCTGTCGTACAAAAAAATTATATTTTTGGCTGCTTAAATTACTTTTTTTTCTACAAATGTTTGAAAGTACCACCAACAGCAGACAACGTAAACATTTAATACAGAACAATTTGGCTATGACTAAGTCTGACGAAAGAGCCAGTGAATTGTGGCGCAATGAACCTAGGTGCATTGTGGCAAGATCCATATGGCCGTCTCTGTCAGCCAAAAGAACGAATTCGTTGTTGAACCTGAGCAAAGCGGAAGTGAAGGTAACGACGGGAGTCATCACTGGACACTGCTATGTCAGGGCCTTTACCATTAAATGGGATAGGGATGTTAATGACTACTGCAGACTCTGTGAGGATGAGGAGGAGTCGGAGTCGATCGAACACCTCCTGTGTCGTTGTCCAGCTCTGGCTCGTAGACGACACAGACTAGTGGGTGTTCGTTTTCCGCCGTCTCTAACCTTCTACTCAACTGTGGAACCTACTGTAATCTGCAACATCGTTAAGAATCTAAAGTGGCTGGGACAGCGCAACCTAAACGCGTAACGTCTTTGTCTTTTCGATTATTCTGCCTACCTCGTCTTCTTATCTGTTTCCTAGCTCTTTTAATACTTCTTATTCCTATTTATCTATCCATCCTATTAATTCAATTCTATCTCTCTTATCTATTTTTATCTCTCTCCACCTTTTCTAAAGGATGATCACAATGGACCATAAGGTCTCCGAGTGGCGCAGTCACATTTAGTGGCTGCACATCCTCTAACCTAACCTAACCTAAGTCAAATACATAGATGCAGTATGTTGGATGGAGGTGGTGGTGGAAGAAACAAACAGACAAGTGGTGTTTGGATAATATGGCCCACATTTTGTTATTGTTTTTTTTCTTGGTCTTAAATACAAATTTCTTATGGCTTGTCTGTTTTCATCTGCTTTTCTGTTAGCCGATATCACAGCTAGACAATCTAAGAAAAATGTAGCAACATTGTGGCCGCCAGGCAGGAGGTCCATTGGTTTTTCTGGAAATATAAAATATTTTTGGGTCATAGATTTGCTGCTTGTATAACAGAAATAGACATCTTTTGAAAGAAACTTCACTTTCCGTTTTTTTTTTATTTTTTAATGTTGTAAAGGATGTTGTTGATGGGTCGGAGAGATAGTTAGATTTGCATACGTGAAACCTTTGTTTTATTTGGAGCGAAAATGAATACAAAATTACAAAAATTTACATCAGATCGTTGCAATTTTTTTTTTAACAGAGACTAACAACTGTGGGTGGTTTGCCAAAACTTTGATGGAAACGACAAAAACTATCATAGTCTAGAAAAATTTACTGTAATCGCATATGCTTGGAAGACATGGTGTAAGAAAGAAGGTGATACAAATTAAATTCGCCTTGCTTGGAAGAGTTCCGACTGAACCACTTGTTGATATAAAACCAAGTTAAAATGTATCACTCGGCTTTGCCGACCCTCAGCCTGCCTGTGTGAATCGAATACCAGCAGCCAAATTCCTTTTCCCCAATAATTATGTATTAAAGGGTTTTCATATTTTGTGGCCCTTTTTGGAGGTATGAACTTGCCGACAAAATATAAATTTGGATTAAAGCTCTAAAGTTTTGCGAAGGAGGTACCTGAAGGAATGCATCGGCATAGTCCATTTTAGAAGAGAATCTTATTTTGGAAGTAATTTCTTTTCGATAGATAGCGCGCCCTCCAGACATTTCAGTTGGTCACCGTACAACTTAGAGGTTTTGGGTCACAATTTTGTTTTCAAAATAGTCTGGCGTATTCACGTTGTTGTTGTTGTTTTAATATTTAAAAAAAATACTTTATTAGTGGAAAAAGTCTGGCTTTGTTTGGAAACACTTTCGTCGAGGTTGTGTGAGGTTGCCTAAGAAAAACTTCTCATTGATGTTTTTTCTTTGTTCACCTTTATACTTTGAGCTGACGATTGATGTTTGGGTATAAAAAGTTTTTAGTTGAAGAAGTTATTGCAAAATAACTTCGGTGGAGAATATTTACAAACAAGAAACAAGGGAACTGATGAGATCCTGTGGCAAGGATCGAAACTAGTCTTCCTTGGCGAACAATGCCATACTTTTTTCACTAATAAATTAGTTGTTTCAAAATATTAAAACAATAACAATGGGATTAAGCCAGACTATTTTGAAAAAAAAAAACAAACAAAATTGTAACAGCTATGCTAATAAAAAACGCCACCACTGCACGATGGGGCCAATGACAGGTTTTCGAGGCAACAAATCACTGGGGCAAGCTAGACCTTCCAAATTTTGTACAGATGTTTATAATGGGCTTAGAAACTAATATGCCAATTTTGGTTCATATCGGTTCATATATACATATAGCTGCCGTATATATGTTCGCCCGATTTCAAGCAATTGATGGACCAAACACGCAAATTCTGCCCAATTTTTATGCGATTTGGAAAATACCACGGAATTAGGACTAAAAATAAGTTTGCCAAGTTATATTGAAATCGGTTCAGATTTTGATATTGCTCCCATATATATTTTCGCCCTATTTGAGATATTTGATGCACCAATCCCGTTATGTATGTCCAATCTTGATGAAATTTGAAATGTGTGACGCATTTTGGTCTAGAAACATTTTTGGCAAATCATATTGAAATCGGTTCAGAATTGTATATAGCTCCCATATATATGTTCGCCCGATTTCAGGAAAATGATTGACCAAGCATGCAAATTCCATCAAATTACAATAAAATTTGGAAAATGTTACGGAATTCGGACTACAAATAAGTTTGTCAAGATATATTGAAATCGGTTCAGATATAGAAATAGCTCCCCTATATACATATGTTCAAATTTCATGGTTTTGTCTGTGGTTTGTTATAAGTTAATAAAAAAAAAGGTTCCAAATTTAGTAAAAATCGGCTAAGATTCCGCCACAAAAGCCAAAGTTTGCGATATCTTTAAATTTGTAAATTTTTATTATTATATACGTCTATTAAATTTTTCCGAAATCCAATTGGTAACATTAATGGGTTTCCGATTATTCGCCAACCAAAACATAAAAATGTCCATATTTTTAAGTATTGCGACATCTCAAATCAGATTTTTATGAAAAGGCGCAGATAGGCGCAGCTAATTTTTTCACAAAATAATAGTACACATTAATACCTTTCACCACATATACATACTATCCTAGATCTACCTAGATCTCAAAAGTTGTACTCCAGAGAACACATGGATAACTAAGCAAAATACCCCAAAAAAGACATAACATCTTAACTCAAAAATACATTTACCACACATAACATTTTTATTATTTGTTAACACTATCTTATTTTACATACCCAGTGAAGAGCTTTCCATGTTTAAAAAATATAAAAATGTTAAAATGTTCTTTTTGGCGCCTAAAATGCTTTCACTACCTTTTTATAATGAATGTCGGAATATGATGCATAAGAAAATATGTTACCATTGCCAGATCAGTATGTCGCTATGTGATGTTACCAGATTGATTTATTTTTTTATTTTTAGTGATTCAGAGTGTTGGCAATCGAAATCCGTTATTATTTTTTTCAAATTGTTCACTTCAAAAATTGACTTTTTGCCTCGAAAACTTGCTATTGGCCCCATCGTGCACTGTTCGGTTTTGGGTCACTATGTCAGGACCACAAGTAGTAACATCGGTAAACATTTCCATAGGATCTTCGAACAGACCCTAAACTTCTTTTAAACAAAAATGTTACACTTTTGCGAGAGAGGTACCCTAAGGAGTGCACCGATATGAACCATTTTCGAACTTATACTACTTTTGGACAAAGTATTACGAAATCCAAAGTGTGGACCAAATCGATTGCCTTGTACAAATATTTGTGAACGTTTGTGGGGGAGGTACCGGAAGGAGTGCACCAATAAGCACCAGCTCCATAGCATTATGGATGATCCTCCTTAACTTAAGTTATACCAAATATAATCCTACGTTTCCTTTCCACTTTGCAAATATGATAAAGAGAGCAAAAATGTAGCATTTGCCCAACAGAAATGCTTTAGAAACCCACGCTCTAAACATTCATCATCAACTGCTACCTACTAAACGTCAAACAGCCAGCGAGCCAACAAACAGTCATAAATGTTTGTGTGGATATTTTGCCGGTTGATTGGCATGAAACCACTAAAAATATGATGTTCTTCTGCTGCCGATGCCGCCACAAATTATCAGGCAGAGATACTGAATAAGAAAACCACACAAATAACTACAGAAATTCTCTGTGTAGGTACCTTCTTTCTTGCTCTGCTATCTATTGCAAAAATGTGTTTGTTCGTGACAAGAAGAAGTTGTCCATAGACCGAACTTCTTTTTGCTAACTCTTCTTGATAGCCTCAAAAACCAAGCCAGCCAGTCAGCCAGCATTCTTTTCGTGTTACCATAATCAACAATTTACTTTGTGTGTGGGAAAGTTTTAAACATTGAGAAATGTAACAATAAATCACTTCAAATAAAGTAGGAAGCAAGAAAAAGCCGGTTACATTATAGATCCGGTTCCTGTTACAAGTCGCCTTGCTCGACAATTCAATTACGAAACTTAAAAATTAGCCGTTATTTTTCTCCCTGAATAAACTACAAAGATATTTTGTTACTTAGAATTAAACTCTTTTAAACATTTGCAAATTTCCAACACTTACCTTGTGCTTTCAAAGAAATTAGCCTCACGATTCATTAATTCATGACGGAATTTGGCCATTTCTTCTTCCATTTTACGCATTTCAGAATCAAAACGTTCTCTAATACTGCTGAATTCGGTATCAATGACGCTGAAGTCACCCAATTTGATGGGAATATTACGCTTGTTAGAATCGGCCATTGTTGTTGTTTGTGTTGTTTTTTTTGGTTATTAGAAAAAAATGTAAAAATTTAGCGCTCACAAATCACTTGTTATTTGTTTAACGTTTAAAGAAATTCTGTTCTTTTTTGTTTCTCTGTACTTTCTTCTTTCACACAAAAGCACACACTTTCTTATTTTTTGGTTTTCTATTTAGCACTCGTTGTTTCAAGCTTTCTGTAGCGTTGTTTCTGACGTCTTTCTTACGACTGTTTTATTTTTGTGCTTGTCGGACAGTTTTTATTTGTCAAAATGTGTTGAGAGAATCCAATTGGAAAAAGTCTAGCAGTTTACAGCAGTTTCGTGCACAGTTGTACGAACAGGGTCTTCTTTGAACATATGAGTGGGAGTGTTGTTCACAGAGTGTAGTAAAGCGAGAGAGAGAATGGACGTATGAGAAAATCCCATTTAACGGTCGTCTACGTATTATCTCTTATGGTAACGTAAAGTGTATGGCATTTTTTCACAAAAATATAAAAATCAAATAATAAAAATAAGTCATATAAGCCCTGTTCCTTTACGTTCAAGAATCTTCAAGTTTTACAACTTTTTACACGAAAAGCGTTCCTTTACTTCAGACACAATACAATTCATATGGGAGCAGTTTTCAACTTTTACTACTTTTGCCGGTTTTACCATTTTCAGAAGTAAAGGAACAGACCAATAATTGGAGAAAAGAGAAACAAATATGTATGGAATTAAAAAAGGTATTCAAAATTGTTGTTAGACACGGTGGGAGTACTTTAGTCGTTAAATTAATTGAACGTGTAGGCCTACAGTATACAAAGCTCTATCCGTACAACACCCCACATAAATTAATAAAATCTTTATTAATTATAGGGCTGGTCTTATAGTACATTACAAATATTCTTTGCATTAGCCTCTCTGAGAGTGTTTTTCATTTGCCAAACAACGGCAGATGAGAATAGAGAGAGCGTTGTACATCCGTTAAGGTATATGGGCGGGCATAGCTGATTTGCATTTACGAAGTCTCATCTGAAATCCATTGGATTTCATTTGACGTTTAAGCAATGGAATTGACAGTTGAAATCGAGTGGATTTCGTAAATGTAAACTTAGCACTATATCTTATCTTTAAATGCAATTTTTGTTATCCCTTACTTTAAGAAAAGTAAGGAATAAACTTCACATTCAGGGATTTGTGGATTTGTTATTACATTTTCCATTTAACATTAAGGTTATCTATATATATAAAAATGGTGTAAAAAATGTATAGTAATTCATAAAATGAGAACGGCTAGACCGATTTCTGTAAAATTTTTTGTCAGTTATTCGTATTTTTGAGGAGAAGGTCTTTACGGAAGAAAATTTTGGAAAATCTCTCTCGAAAAGTCGGAAAATTGGAAAAATCAAAAATTGAGTTTTTGTATGAAATTTTATTCCTTAATAGCGAGACGAAGTTCGCCGGGTCCGCTAGTATTATGTAAAAATTTGGCAATATCGAGCCAAAAAACAGTATTCAAGTTTATTCAAATGTGATTGGTTTATTTGAATTATAGGTACAATTTTCCTTGGAGTTGGAGCACTTTTAAAAGGAACACAAAGTTCTTTAATTTATCTGACATCTGGCGTGTATCGGACAGACAACCCATTTATTATTCTTACAAGTTTGCTTTAGTAATAAGTGTCAAATAAAATAAAAGAAACTTTATGTTCCTTTTAAAATTAAAAGTGCGCCCAAGAGTATGCTACACCAAAACCAAGGATAATTGACCGTAAATTCAAATCAACCAATCACATTTGAATAAACTTGAAGAATACCAGTTTTTTGGCTAGATATTGCCATATTTTGACATAATAACGGGTTGTCCAACAAGAGGTACTTTTTTCAACAGCCTTTTTTTGGCAGATAACTCGTGAGTCGTGTCACGTGTTCATGTTATTTTTATACCCTCCACCATAGGATGGGGGTATACATATTAAGTTTGTCACTACGTTTGTAACTACTCGAAACAATCATTGTAGACCCCACAAAGTATATATATTCTTGATCAGCGTGCAATTCTACATCGATATAGCCATGTCCGTCCGTCTGTCCGTCTGTGGAAATCACTCTAGCGTCCGAACGGATTGACGTAGGTTGATGAAATTTTGGGGAAATATGTTATATTTACGTAGGACTTTTGGTATTGAAAGCGGGCTATGTAGGTCCACGCTTTCGTATAGCCCTCATACAAAATGACGCGTGACGCGTCGTCGTTTTAAGGATTTTTTAAGATATTTGGCCCATTTTACCACCGAATTGGTTGTAATTTCGTACTTTGTGTCTCCAGAGGCCAAAAAATATTCCTACCAAAGTTGGGTCATATAGGTCCACGTTTTGGTATAGCCCCCATATAAGACCCCATATAAAGTACGCGTCATTTTAATATATTTTGAATGTATTAGACCCATTTGACCACAGAATTGGTTGTAATTTGGTATTTTGTGTCTTCAGAGGCCCGGAAACATTCCTACCAAAGTTGGGTTATATAGGTCCAAGTTTTGGTATAGCCTCACATAAGGCCCCTTATAAAGAACGCGTCATTTTAATATATTTTGAATGTATTAGACCCATTTGACCAAAGAATCGGTTGTAACTTTGTATTTTGTGTTTCCAGAGGCTAAGAAACATTTCTACCATAAAATGTTTATATAGGTCCACGTGTTAATATAGCCCCCATAATACAATATCTCCCGATTTTCGATATTTTTAACGTTTTAGCCTCATTATCACACCGAGATGGCTGAAATTTGGTATTTAGTCTTCTTTAGGCGTATAAAATTCCCCCCCCCCCCCCCCCCCCCCCCCAGAAATTTGTAGGTATAGGTCCACGCCATCATATAGCCCCCATAGAACGGTACCTTCCGAATTTCGGTATTTTGAAGGTTGTGGCCACATTAATCCACCGAAATGGCTGAAATTTGTGGTGGAGGGTATAAAAAGTTCGGCCCGACCGAACTTAACGCTTTTCTTACTTGTTGTTTAGTACTGTTTGACATTTTATCATGAAAAAGCTACGCCTCTACAACGTTTACAAATCGTTCAACTTTATTATGAAAATTCGCGTTATGTGCGAAGTGTGTTTCGAGCCTAATTTTGTTCATGTTTGTTGATGAGGCATATTTCTGGCTTTATAGGTATGTAAAGAAGCAAAATTGTCATAATTGAGAAGAAGAGCAACTGAAAGAGATTCCTGAGCTGCCACTTCATCCAGAAAAAATAACGGTTTGTGGGTCGTTGGAATCGTCGGACCCTATTTCTTCAAAATGATGCCGGATAGGACTTCATCGTCAATGGCAACCGTTATTGCGCCGTGATAACCGATTATTTGATGTATGAAATTGAAGCTCGAAATCTCAGCGAAATTTGGTTTCAACAAAACGGCTCCACTTCCACACATCGCATCAATCAATGAGTATAGAAGCACCCTTTCTTTCAGGAAGGGTCTATAGAAGCAGCCTTACTTTCAGAAAAGGTCTATAGAAGCACCCTTTCTTTCAGGAAGTGTCTATAGAAGCACCTTTTTGTTTAAGAAAGGGTTTATAGAAGCGCCCTTTCCTTCAGAAAGGGTCTATCGAAGCACCCTTCAGGAAGGGCCTATAAAAGCACCCATTCTTTCAGATCGCGCCCTTTCATTCCGGAATAAGTGAATTGTGGGTAAAGGCCTCGACACATAAGAAGCATGGCATTCTTGCTGAAGTCATACCTGATAAAAGACTAAAGACCAAGTTCGACCTAATAAAAAGATTTCAGAATCACATTTGAATTAGGTCGAACTGGGTCTTTAGTCATTTACTAGATATGACTTTACCCACAATTCACTTAGACCCCCTGCAGACAGTGAAATTAATTTCATGAAATTATGCGCTCTTAGACCGAGTTCCATACAAAAGTCACTTTATTATATTGCTTGTAGTGGGTAATTCGATCTAAAAACCCCTGTAAAATGTGAAAATTTTCAGTGCCAGTTTCACAGTCTGGCATTAGTCTTATTCCGGCTCCAATGTTGATCTTCAGTTTATTAGATTTTATCGATATTTTCAGCCCAAATTGGTCGTAATTTGTATTTGGTTCCTAGTGGTAAAATTGTCATTTTTTACAAAAATATTAATTAATTATATTAAGTCGTAATATTAAAAACAAAGAGGAAACTTTTCATATAACGTACAATAATGGACTTTAGTCCTTATTATTCAATGAATCATTGAAGCTATTCCGAATAAATTTGCGCATTACCAATTTACACAATTTTTAATATAGAAATTATTTATAGACTGCTTTCAATAAACAACTTTTTTATATTAGAAATAAGAAACACTTTGTAACCGTATGGGGGCGAAAGTGTCATGATTTTGTTACACAGATTAAATGCTACAAAATCCACTACCAAAAATGTCAACGCCAAGTAAATGACCTTAAACTTGAAAATGTTTATTGAAACATACAATGAAATTCTATGACAAATTTATCATCAACATCATCATCGTGATGAATAAAATAAATATTAATACGTCACCGTAGAACGAACACAGCAGCCTATCTTTGAGGGGGCGTATTTTTTTAAGGTAATTATACGATATGAAATACTACGTCATCATCGTCACAACTATAGCAGACAAAAGAAATCACTCGATGTGTCGAGAAAAGTGATTGAAAATAAATATTTGATAAATATTGTGAAGAACGGTACGTACAGTGGGTTCAAACAGAGGTAAATATATTGGGGCTACAATCTTGGATTTTTTTAAAAGTATACATATATTTCTTTAAAATTTTCTACAAAAAACAATTTTTAAGACTATTTTTCAAAAAATAATAAATAAAAAAATATTTTTCAAAGGATAAGGATTTTATCTTAAAGTTTTGGTTTTGTGGGTTACGTCTTCGGGCATTTATGGTGACGAAATATAGCATTTGTAAAGAAATAGGGTATAGGGAAAGTACCTTCCCTAATTCCCCCTTCCCAAATTCAATCAAATATATAGCCTATTTTCACCGGGGGCCATCCCTGTACATTCCCTGACAATTTCAGGAAAATCAGTTCAGAAGTTTTTATAGAAAAGATTAAATTTGAAAAAAAGTGGGCAAATTTTCTTTGGACAAATTTTCTTTGCATAAAAACCTAAGATGGGTCATTACGAACTATCAAAAAAAAAATTATCCAAATCCGTTCTCAACTGATGCCATTACCAACGAACGACATTTGATTTTTGTTTAGTATATACATAGATTTGTTTTTATATTATTTTTAGAAATGAAAAATAAATTGTTCATTTATTTTTTTTTTATTTTTCAGACGATCAAAATATTACAAATATTTAAATATCGTTTACATTGGTTTATACCTATACCCTATAAAATCACTGTACCGACGACATTTTGTCACAATAAACTCTCACGCTTTGTTTTGTAAACAAATATTCCAAAACAAATAAAAAACATCTCCCACACACTTTCAATTCCTCCCATCATAACAATTTGATGATTTTATTTTTAAAAATAAACTAGAATTTAATTGATGAATTTAATTTCATATAAAAAATATAATTCAGGTGCGGTCGGTCGCCTCTTCGTCTTCAAACATTCGATAATTTAATGACTCAATGAAAAACAAAACAAAAAAATCCTATACATATTTACTCAATTTCTCGCTATGACCAAATTAAATAAATTATTAATAATAATTGTTCACACTTAACAACAATGTGTTGTATTGTTTGTTGTATGTTATTCAAATTTCTCACCAACGAGATCTGACCGAATATGGCGATGATGATATGCGTCGGCTCTCGGGTGAAACACAAAGGTGAACATGAATATGCTAATCACATTTTAAATATAGATATATGGAAACATATTTTTAAATGCCTTGGATAATTACCACGCGTGAGTGTTCTATTATTTTAAATAATTCCAAAATTCAAAATATCGGCATATATTCTTGGCTGTGTCAATAAAAATACCATAAAAATACAAAGGACCATAAACATTTTCATCATACATACATGCATATGTATATAGAAAATGTCATTGACTTGAAAATCTTCAATTATATGCAGAAAACGTGTTATTAGACTCACATTTAACAACTTTGTTTGAAGAGGTGACCAATTTTTAGCATTCTTATAGTACGTTTATATTTACGAAATCGAGTGGATTTCAACTGTCAATTCCTTTGAGTATACGTCAAATGAAATCTCATCTGAAATCAATTGCATTTCATTTGACGTTTAAACAATGGAGTTGGCAGTTGAAATCGAGTGGATTTCGTAAATGTAAACCTAGCATTATTCCCTCTGGCACAACAACTTTCCTATGCCCGCGGGCATACGTGTGTCGTATACACTGTAAACACATTCGTTCGGTTAACGCATTGTTTACGTTTCCGCTCATACTAGCGCAAGTTATAATCTGCAAATGTGTGATTTTGGCCATCACTGCTTTAATTCATGGTAGAACAAATATAAGGTAAAGTTAATACTACAACAAATACAACTCGAACAACAACCACAAAGGAATTTGTTTTTGTTTGTAACGTTACTGCCAGTTGTATTTGTAAACAAAACAAGGAAATGTCTGTAAATTATTGGAATTTAAAAAAACTAATAATTTTTCACATTTGGTTGAATATTTTGGAAAACATGAATGAAAATTCGTTACATTTTCAATTTGTATGTTTCCACATCATTCCACTAAATGCATAAATTCTCGCAGAAAGTAGAATTCTTGCAGAAAAGTTTGGGGTCGCTGGAAATTCATAGAAAAAGGAGAAGCTGTTTCAATGTTTTGTTTTAAAAATCAAAGAAGCACATGTTTATTAGGGCTTTATTTTTTTAAAATTTTACAAAATGCCTCACATATTAACAAACGTTGTATTGCCTCTACAAGCGGGGATTTACTGCGCGGCTTATCGTTCGAACTTGGAGGGGTTACATATCATTGATATGAAGAAGTCTTTCTGGGAAATGGGTTTTTCCGAATGATATATTTTTTTTCTCAAAAAATATATGTCCCTAATGTACATCGAAATAGAAATAAATACATAAAATATCATATGAAATTTGACACTAACGTTACAACCCAGTTCAGTCAGCTGTGTATTGCTGCTACCTTTTCTTATTCTACCATGGCTTTAATTGAATCTGTCTTGATAATTTAGTCCATATTTACATTAGGCAATTTTCCTTGCGGCAATTGTCAGTTTGAAGGTGAGAGAGGTGAGGCATATTGTAACCCTTTGCCTCTCAAGACCCTCTCTCACCAACAAACTAACAATTGCTGCAAGGAAAATTGCCTAATGTAAATATGGACTTACACTCCACGTCAGTAGAATAGAACACCTATTTATACCGAAGCTAAGGGGTAGTTTACACTATATGTAAATGTCATATGACATGAAATTTTCCATCGTTATATATTCGCTAATAAGGGGTAGTTTACACTATATGTAAATGTCATATGACATGAAATTTTCCATCGTTATATATTCGCTAATAAGTGTAATATTGGAGATTTTCCTACGCCATTTACTCAGTGCGTCCACACCAACAAAAATGTAAAAAAACTACGTCTCCACATTGCCTCCGTGGGTAAATATGGAATGTTTTTATTTCGTGTCATATGATATTGACAGATAGTGTAAACTACCTCTAATGAATCTACGTTTTTACAAAGATGTCAATATTTGGCCTGTTCCCGTACTTTATAAAGTGGTAAAAGTCGTAAAAGTTGTAAAAGTCGTAAACGATTTTCATATAAATTTTGTGTACGGGAACGAAAAATGTGTAAAAGTGGTAAAAATTGTAAAAACTTTTTAGTTCTGGAACAGAGCTATTATAAGATAGGAAAAGTCAATTGTGAAAAATTAACTGTAGAGGGAGTTAACCTCTGTTGCTACGATATCATAGCAACATTCTGTTAAACGAAAACTGTTACTCATTGGAATACTGACAAGAAAAACATTAAAACCCAAATTTTTACGGCATTCGCTTTTGATTTTTTCATTGAATGAACAATAGAAAAAGAAAAGAAATAAATTTCAGCCACAAAACACGACGTTAATGTTTTCTGCCGCGAGAAATGGGAATCAAAAACGATTGGCATTGCTGTTATCAATTCCAGTGAGTTGTGTAGCCATCTGTAAGTCCCGGTCCACACTAGCGTGAATTTCATTAAAAAATTTCATGAAATTAGATGTTCTTAAATCGAATTCCCCACTACAGCAATTTTATGATTTTACTCTACCATGGACGTCGATCTAGAGACGCATAATTTCATATCAAAATTTCAGTGAAATTACTGTAGTGTGGACCGGGACTAACCAAAATGTGGAACTATTATCACATGTTTTTGGAATATGCATTATACGGCGTTTAGATTATAGTTTTTTGCAGGGTTAACCTTCTTTATGAGGATTTATTTGAAGTATACACAATGGAAACCCAGACCCATTGGGTTAACCCGGATATATGTAAACGGCCTATTTGTTCGAGTCTTTATATCTATACGTCTTTGGTTTTTAATCTTGTAGGGATCTAAAGTCGATAATTTTCCGTATCAAACATAGGAAAAATTATGTTTCTATCATTTCACGATAGTACTGTGAAAAATAGGTGTATTTATTTTTGGTCATCGAGATAGAACAGTCACTTTATTTTCGCGAATTTTTGAGATATTAACGCCGAACTTTCTTTCAGTCGATAAAACAAGGCTTTGTAATCATTTTATAAATAATTCCGCGAACACCGAAATTACAGCGTAAAAGGGTTTAAGTTAACAGATAAATGAAACATCAAGGAATATCAACAGGAGTCGCGTTATTATGTCATATATCTTAACAGTAAAATAGAATATGACACAGACAACCTTCACAGATACAATCGCCTCCACAGAGAATGTACAGGGAGCAGAGGAGGAAACCAGTCGTCTGAAAATGGGCGGCACGATGCCGCCCCTCTTTTTTTCGAGTCGCGCCGCCGCCGATTTTATCGGCTCAAATCAGCTAAAAATCGCCAGCCGTCAAATCAGAAAAAAAGGCGCACACCGATAATTTTCAGCAAAAATCCATGAAATTTCGTGACATGGATAGTCCCGATTCACACAAGAATGATTTTATTGAAAAAATTTCATGAGATTATGCTTTCTTCGATCGAGTTCCATACTAGAGTAAGTTTATGAAATTTCTGAGGGCGGACGAACGTATGGGAGAGAACATTAATTTGCGCTGCAATGTTGGTTGTGTCTCCGATCCTAGGAACTCATTTGCGGCCTAAAGACCCGACCACGAACACTTTTTTATATGTTATATCTCTGAAACTACTTAGCTGATTTTCCTGAAAATTTCAGGAAATGTACCGGGATGACCCCTGATTAAAATAGGTTAGAAAATTAATTTGCGAGGCAACGGTAGTTGAATCTCCGTCCCTAAGTACTGGTGAAAATAGGCATTATATTTTGTTGAATTTATAAATCTTGCGAACGTATGCGAATGTATTTGCAATGGTGGTTGTGTCCCCCATCCTCGGTCCTTATTTGGGACCTAACGGTCTGACCATGCGCCTTTTTATACCCTACACCACTATGTGGGGAGGGTATTATAAGTTGGTTTTGGCCAAAAAGTTTGTAACGCATCGAAATAATGGTCGTAGACCCATACTTATATATACCAAAATGAATGTCTCGACGAGCTGAGTCGATCTGGCTATGTGTGTCCGTCCGTCAGTCCGTCTGTCCATCTAAACCTTGTAATCACGCTACAGGTCGCAATTTTGATCGGATCGTCACGAAATTTTGGATGTTGATGGGGGTCCCGGAGGGGAAGATGGTGATGGTCGGATAATATTTAGGGGACGAAATGGGCAAAAAACTTATGTGGATAAAAAGACAACGTTTTTTTCCAAAGCGAATATCTCAGCTTCTATACGGGGTATACCAAAAGCAAAACCTGACAATAAAAGTAGAAAATATCGCCTTTCTAATGATGTAAAGTAGGTTCTCGTAGGTGATCAAACACCGAATATATCGCAATAGCCGCTAATAGAAACCAACTTTTTATTTTTGCGATTTTAATAATAATGACGAATATCACAGCTTCGGTTGGGGATCTTCCAAAAACAAAGTCTGACTATGAAAGTAGAAAATCCCATCTTTACAGTGATGCAAAGTAGGTTGGCGTAGGTGGCCACATAACGGAGATATCTCAATAGTCGGCAATACATGCATTTTTTTTCATTTTTTGTAATCACGCTACAGGTCTCAATTTTAATCGGATCGTCACGAAATTTTGGGGGATAATGAGGATCCTACAGAGAAAGAAGCCTATTGATTTTGGTGATGGTCGGATAATATTCAGAGGTCGGAATGGGCAAAAAACTTAATTGGAGAAAAAGTCAACGTTTTATTTCAAAGCGAATATCTCTGCTTCTAAAAGGGGTATATCAAAAGCAAAACCTGTTGATGAAAGTAGTAAATATCACCTTTGCAACGATGTTACGTAGGTTGTCGTAGGTGGTCAAACAACGTAGATATCGCAAAAGCCGCTAATAGAACACAACTTTTCCTTTTTACGATTTTAATAATAATGACGAATATCACAGCTTTGGTTCCGGACCTTCCAAAAGCAAAGTCTGACAATGAAGGTAAAAAATCCCATCATTACAATGATGTAAAGTAGGTTGGCGTAGGTATCCAAATAACGGAGATATCGCAATAGTCGGTAATACATCCCATTTTTCCACTTTTTTGGAAATCACGCTACAGGTCGCAATTTTAATTGGATCGTCACGAAATTTTGAGTGTTATTGGGGGTCCCACAGAGGAAAAAACCTTTTAATTTTTGATAATGGTCGGATATTATTCAGGGTCGGAATGTGACAAAAAAAATATTTGAAAAAAAGGCCAACGTTTTATTTCAAAGTTAATATCTCCCTTCTGTAGGAGGTATGTATATCGAAAGCAAAACCTGGCAAGGAAAGTAGAAAATGTCACTTTACAACAATGTGAAGTAGGTTGTCATAGGTAGTCAAACAAAAGAGATATCGCAATAGTCGGTAATGCATCCCTTTTTCCATTTTTGCGCAATCACACTACGAAATTTTGATCGGATCCTCACGAAATTTTGGGGGTTGATGGGGGTCTAACACAGAAAGAAGCCTATTGATGGTTGGCATACATCCCACTTTTCCATTTTTTATTTGGGTTGTACTGTCGATGCACTTAAATGCGTTTCAAAAAAATTGACCTGTGTTAATGTAGACATTCAGAGCAAAGGTGCTAAGCTATCCCAATTTTAATATTTTGAATTTTATTAGTCAAAAGCTTATGAACAGGGGTAGTGGTGTAGGGTATCGCATAGTCGGCCCCGACCCGACTATAGCCTTGGCTCACTTGTTTAAATATGTTATATCTCCATCACTTCTGAACCGATTTTCATGTAATTTTCAGATGATGTGCAAGGATGTGTCCTGGTGAAAATATGCTTTAAATTTTGTCGTATTTCGGCGGAGCGGGGTTTGAAAACCAATTCGATAGACAATGGTGGTTGTGTCTCTGACCCTAGGCACTTACTTGTGGCCTTAAGACCCGACAACGTCTTATGTTATATCTCCAAAACTTCTGAACCGATTTTCCGGTTATGTACAGGGATGGACCCTGGTAAAAACAGGCTATATAATTGTTAAATTTCGAAGGAGCGGGTTATCCCCTGTGTCCCGTTTATAAATGCGCTATATATGTAACACTTACGAACGTGTCCGTTTCCCCGACTCTGGGTACATATTTTAGCCATAAGACCCGACCACTCCCACTTTCTTAAATATGTTACATATCAATGAAAATACCAGATGTTATGCATAACGAAGCTTTAGTCTTGTTGGAAGCAAGTGTTTATAGCTTCATCAGGTATACATATAAGATACACATTATAAGAAGGTGGAAGAACGACATAGTCGGTCCTTAAGTTGTTGCTGGACATTCATGTAAATGAAGGGCACACATGGAATATTAAACTAGAAGCTTTGGATCGATTCCTGAAATATTTAAGAAACAATTCACGTTTATATTTCAAACAAACACTTCCAGTTATACTATTCCACTATTCCAGCAGATGAAATAAATGTATGCCTCAAGTCATCAGTTCTTTGGCGGTATCTTAAAATTGCATGTCAAAACCAACATTTCTGAAGATTTTTTTTTTCATTTCTGACATAATAAAAATAAAAGAATAAAGAAGGCCGAGCAAATTTCGGACTGGGTTGTCCTTTTCTTTTTTATTCTTTTATCAGAAGCAAGCAAGGTAAGCAGGCGAGGCAGCTTATGTACCCAGGCCTTTAGATGTACAATAGGGTTATGACTTTTTGACATTTTTCCTCAAAAATGATTTCCTGTAGCAGGGATGAATGAACTTTTGCCTATTAATCACTATGCTATCGTTTATTCCATTGAAATATAAAAAAAGTTCACGCATAAATCGATTTTAAAAAAATAATTTTTTGAAAAAATATATGAAATGAAAAAAAAATTTTTTACCAAAAATTATTTTTTGTTGCACGAATGAATAAATATAAGCCTACTAATAACTATAATAACGTTTATTTCATTCAAACATTAAAAAAGTCGCAAAAAAGTCAATTTGAAAAAATTTTTAATTTTTTGTTTTTTGCTAAAAAATTATAATTTTGAATAAAAGCGTTTACGACATTTTTACGATTCTCAGAATTGAAGAAAAATATTGAGAAATAAATTTTATGTCATTTTAATTATCTCATGTGGCTCTAAAGTATATTTTTAATTATATATCTGTTTTCAGTGACTTCAAAAAATTGTCCATAATTTTGATAAATTCAAATTTTAAAATCATTTTGTGCGTGAGGTTTTTTCACCGAATCACCTTATAATTAAGATTTTATGTAATCTTATGGCAAAACTCATCACGCTATGAAACAGGGATATGAGGTTGTAAAAAAGTCATAACCCTAATGTACAAGCTGCTTTACTACCTTTTTTGCAATGTCATCCCTGGTTCTAACCACTCGCGAGTGAAAATTTTCTTGAATTCGAGCAATTTGGGGAAGGCAACTTGCCCCCCTCCTCCCCACTAAACAAAAACTTAGCCCACTCCCAAATAAACCAAAAAATCATACCACCTCCGCCCACTTGTCACTCGCATTATATAAGAGCTCTGGTTGTGACTTACTAGCACACGGTAACAAGCTACCACATCACATTTTCATTTTAGTCTGCCTTATTCTTGGTCGAAACTGATTTACAATCACATCATAACTGTACACTATTGCGTATGATTCCCACCAACGCCAATACGCCACTGTGAACAAATTTTGAAAAAAGTACCCAACCACGGTTAAAATGACATGAACAGCTCCGAGGAAAAAAGAAGAGCCTTTTCATATATCAAAAAGTGCAGTCCGATTCTATTTACACCCTTAGCCTTTAGACTTCGACCAAAATATGCCTCATCGAAATAATGGTTTTAGACCGCAAGTATGTTTGGAGGAAATCCGTTTCAGAAAATTTTGAGTTGATTTTGCCATGTCCGTCTGTTTGTCTGTTTGGCTGATAACTCTCGAAGTGTTGGTCGTAACTTTGCGTATGGTAATATTACTTCCAGGCATAGATAAGGTATGAGTATGGACTAAATCGATATACTCCTTTGTGAACGTACTTCTACACAAAACGTGGAAAAAGTACAGTATAGCAACTCGTCTCGGATCGTTTTGATTTTTTTTTTCAATAAGTTCTTCTTGCGTGCCCTGTTACGATGGCACAATTTCTTTTCGGTGCAGGTTCATATTTCCTGAGATAATAGCTCAAAAGCTCCAAAAAAGCCTAGCGTCACCAACGTTTGGTCCAAACGTTGCAATTCGTATTATTTCTTACAGATTCGGATTATGTCCGAATATTGACTGCATCGGACCACTCTTTCTGGTACCTCCCACACAAAATTTGGAAAGAGTGCAGTTAAAGAACTCGTCTGTAATAGTTTTTTAAATTTTTGGCAATATGTTGTGTATGCTGCCCTAGTTGTCGCGGTAGAATTTTTTCGGGGGCAAGTCCATACTTCCTGAGAAATTGACACAGAAACCCCCTATAGACGCCAGATGTATTACTTAGCTGGCCCATTACAGAATATTTGTTCCATAGATCGAACTAAGAAAAGATCTCCAATTCTCTCTGTGCTTTCTGGAATACCGCGCCTTTTCATCTCATCATCCACTTGTTTGCGGCCTCTATTCCTTGGCCTGCCAATTCTGCGTGTATCGCCAAGCGGTCCGTATTTATACGCCTTTTTAGCGGGTTCATCATCGCTCATTCTTATGATATGGCCTAGCCAACGCAATCGCGCCATCTCGATACCTTTATCTATACTTATGTCGTTGTATAGGTGATACAGCTCGTGGTTCATGCGACGTCGATACTCACCGTTAACGTAGATTGGTCCGTAGATCTTTCGAAGAATTTTTCTCTAAAGCACGCCAAGAACTGCCTTATCTGCTTGCGCAAGTACCCAGGCTTCGGAACCATACATCAGCACGGGAAGTATCAGTGTTTTGTAAAGCGTTATTTTTGTTTGACGAGTTGTGGCTTTGTTTTTAAAGTGCTTACTTAAGCCAAAGTAGCATCTGTTGGCCAATACAATTTAATTTATTTATTTCACAACTGATGTCGTTTGTTGTGTTTACGGCGTTGCCGAGGTATACGAAGGAATTATAGGAACCGAGCTCAATGGACGCAATGCGCATCGACACCATCAACTAGGTCTTCTCGCCGTTTACCGCCAGATCCACTTTAGCAGATTCTCCTTCGACCGTCATAAAGGTATCATTTTACAAAGCCGAATGAGCTTTGCGGTCATACCAAATTCAGACATGGCATGGAATACCTTTGAACGTAGCGGGCTGTCGAAAGCTGATTTATAATCGACAAAAAGCTGGTAGGTGTCGATCTGCATCTCTTGGGTCTTCTCCAGGATTTGCCGCAGGGTAAATATCTGGTCAATGGTGGACTTGCCAGGTCTACAGCCGGATTGGTATGGTCCAATTATTTCGTTGACCATGGGCTTTAGTCGTTCACACAATATCCCTGACACTATCTTGTAGGCGATAGGGAGAAGACTTATGTCCCTATAGTTGGAGCATAAAGTCTTATCTCCTTTCTTATGGATGGTACACAGGATGCTTAGGTTCCAATCGGAGGATGTGCCAGTTCCAAAGCCATCAGTTTGATGTTTCACTCTTTGGTAGAATTTTCGGACTTCATTCTGTGTCCTGTACATCTCGATTTGTTCACACTCACGCTTTTTCCATCTCTCTCTTTTTCCTGCGGAAAAGACGTTTCTCTTCTCACCTTTTCTCCCGATACCTCTCTCGTGCGGTCCTGACGGGTTTTGATATTTGATATTTGATATTTGATATTTATTTATTTGATATTCCTGCACAACAAGATAAAAATCTTATAAATTAAAGTACAGGAATTATTGTAGTAGATACATATCCTTCTTAAAAAAATTATTTACGGGATAACAGTTATATAATAAAAAACACAATACAAGATTAATATTAATACTAAATAATGGGTTTTAACACAAAAGCTAAACAATAAAAAGAAAAAAAGTGAAAAAATAAAAATAAACATAAACATAAACAATGATATAGGATTAGGTGTTAGTTTCATTGTTTCGAAAATAGTTTTGAAGTTTAATTTTAAATGTATGAACGTTGCTGATGCGTTGCAATTGACTTGGAAGAGAATTCCACAGACGAATGGTGCCAATAAAGTATTGCCGTTCAGACACCAAACTACGGCGTTTTAGGGGAATAATTTTTCTGCCTCTATTAGATCTTGTGAATTTTAATCTATTGAACAGGTAAATAGGTTTTTGTTTGACTAAGACCTTATGAAGAAAAATTAAATTTTTCATATTCAAATAATCATCAAAATTAACTCCATAAAGTGATCGAGTAAAAGGTGACACATGTTCTGTTCTACCAATCCCGTGAACATAACGCACAATGCTGTTATATGCTATATTTAATTTACGTTTGCTCGTTGCGTCGCAATTTGCAAAGAGCTCGGATCCGTAGGTTAGTCCGGGTAACAGGAAGGCTTTTGCTAGGAGAGCACGTATATGAAGTGGAGTGAACGAGTGGGTTAACCATAAAGCACGTAACTTAGCATAAGTTTGTCCTACCACAACGTTAATATGACTTCCCCAGCTAAGAGATGAGTTAAAAATGACCCCCAAATTCTTAGCACTAGACACAATTTCAATTATATTGTGGTCCAGTAAAATGTCAACACTTTCAAAGGTGATCTTTTTATTTTTGTGGCAGATAATGCATTTGGATTTATTTGGATTCAGTAAAAGGCCATTTGCTTTGGCCCACTTGGAAACATTTTCGAGGTCATCATTTAGTTTCCGTGTACACTGCACAATATCGTTCAAAGGGCAACTAATGTAGACCTGTACATCATCCGCATACATGTGTGCCTTGCTATGTACTAATTGGAGGGGAAGGTCATTGACATAGAGTGTGAAAAGTAGAGGTCCTAAAATAGATCCTTGTGGTACTCCTTTATCAACCATCAAGGCTCTAGAAGCTTTCGTTCCCGAGTACACGGATTGAGATCTATTGGAGAGATAGGATTGTATAAGATGTGTCGAAGTATTTGAAAAATTGAAGAATCTACGTAGTTTGAAGCAAAGGTTGTTGTGATCAACTGTGTCAAATGCTTTAGAGTGATCGAGGAGAACTAGAAAGCAGAGATCATTATCATCTATCGCACATCTTATTGTTTCAGAGATTTCTATTAGTGCACTGGTACAACTGTGATCCGCCCGGAAACCCGATTGGGTTTCTATTATCAACGAATTCCGATGGATGTGGTCAGATATTTGCTTGTGCAGTATCTTCTCAAATATTTTGGACAAATAACATAGAATCGCTATTGGTCGGTATTCCAAGTTAGACTTCAAAACAGGTATAATCTTCGGGTTTTAACACGGCAACCGTTTTAAGAACCGTGATCTGCAAATCTGCACTTGGATATTTTGCCATGGATTCCTTGGTGGAGGTCCTTGGTATCCAAGTACTGATTTATATATATGTATCTGTCGGCACAACTGATTGATATTTTTTTCCTTCTAAGTCCATATTTACATTAGGCAACTTTTTCTTGCGGCAATTGTGAGTTTGTCGGTGAGAGAGCGTGTTGAGAGGCAAAGGGTTACCATATACCCATGGAAGAATAAGAAAAGGTAGCAGCAATACACAGCTGACTGAACTGGGTTGTAACGTTAGTGTCAAATTTCATATGACATTTTATACATTTATTTCAATTTCGATGTACATGAGGGACATATATTTTTTGAGAAAAAAAATATATCATTCGGAAAAAACCATTTCCCAGAAAGACTTCTTGATATCAATGATATGTAACCTCCTCCAAGTTCGAACGATAAGCCGCGCAGTAAATCACCGCTTGTAGAGGCGATACAACGTTTTTTAATATGTGAGGTATTTTGTTAAAATTTAAAAAAATAAAGCCCTAATAAACATGTGCTTCTTTGATTTCTGAAACAAAACATTGAAACAGCTTCTCCTTTTTCTCTGAATTTCCAGCGACCCCAAACTTTTCTGCAAGAATTCTATTTTCTGCGATAATTTATGCATTTAGTGGAATGATGTGGAAACATAAAAATTGAAAATGTAACGAATTTTCATTCATGTTTTCCAAAATATTCAACCAAATGTGAAAAATTATTAGTTTTTTTTAAATTCCAATAATTTATAGACATTTCCTTGTTTTGTTTACAAATACAACTGGCAGTAACGTTACAAACAAAAACAAATTTCTTTGTGGTTGTTGTTCGAGTTGTATTTGTTGTAGTATTAACTTTACCTTATATTTGTTCTACCATGCCATATACCTCACCTCTTTCTCTCCTTCAAACTGACAATTACCACAAGGAAAATTGCCAAATATAAATATGGACTTCTATTTTCAAATATCCCTATTACAAAGTCAAAGTTTTGACTAATACAAATTTAATACATTTTTATTATTTAATAAATTTAGAAAAAATCACCATTATTTTTAAAACAAAGAACAAAACCAATGTTCGTATGTATGTATGTATGTATCTGAGGTCATTTTTGTTTTCAAACAACAATGCAGCCGTATAATCCCGCGACAACTCATTAAACGGATTTTAAAAAGCTTTCACTTGGCAAATGACATTTTCCAAATTCAAAAATTTTACGTTGCAAATCAATCATATAAACAAATGTGTGAGTGGAAAAATCTCGACTGATAAATGTTTAGAGATGTCGATGTCAAATCGAAAAAGAATGCTAAAAATGTTTAGCCATATCTGCAGATTATTCAGAATTGGCATTCCTAATACATAATTTGTTATGATCATTTAGAATTTAGTATAACATCTGTCTAATGTGGGAGTAAAGTGACGTATGCGTGGTGGCATTTGCACAGCTCAATTGTGCCTAATACACTTCATTGTCCATATATAAACAAACGTATATATTTAAATATCTTGTTGTGAATTTCATGAAATGGAAAGTTTTTGCATAATTCTTAGCATTAGTCATATAGTGAGAATGATTTTGTGAACTATTTAATGGTTTGTGGAAATGTTTTCAGCGATATATTTGTGAACGAGTATGTATGTATATAGATGCAACCAATTAAATATCAGATGAATTTTTAAGAATGTATGTCTGTTTTTGTAGGAGTCCTCAGCTATTATGTTCTATCGGTTTTCAATTTAGAGGAAGAACAGGAATTGACATAGAAGGTTGCATGTACTTATGCCACAGTTTTTTCTAATCCTCCAAACATTTATGAGAAGCACTTGTTGGTATTGCCAACAGCTCCTGTTTCGATTTTTCTTTTACTAGTATCTTCTCAGTCGCCGAAAAACGCTTTCCTCATCGGTGTCTTCAGGTTTGGGAAGAGGACAACGTCAGCGGGGGAAAAGTCCGGTGAATACGGTGGTTGAGACATGATAACGGGTTTGTTTTTAGCAAACAAGTAAGAAAGTATTAGTCAGCTGAGCCGACAGAGATATACCCTCAGCCACGTACCCGAAGAAAAAAAGTTAACACAATACTTCTGTAGGTTTTTTAGCTGTTAGGAAAATTTTCCAGGATGGAAAGGGCCCCAAAAAACTACATGTTGCAACAAAATTCAGAATGATCCAAGACGAGTGCATTTTTCCAAACTTTGGGTAGGGTGTACCCATAGGAGTGATCCGATGTAGTACATATTCGGACCTAATACAAATCTGTAGAAAATATTTTTTTCTTTATTAGTCTATGGATACTTTCCTTACAGACTATATAATTAAATATGTTGTACCATGGCAGAACTACCAGGTAGTGGCATCGTAAAATTTTGAATATGTTATGTCAAAACTTTCTTTATGTTGTTGGGGAAATTACAACAAAAATAATTTTTTTATAAAGGAATTTGACTTTTCATATTCGATCAGCTGGTGTGATACCACTACCTGGTAGTTCTGCCATGTGTTGTACTTAATTTTCTGAATTTAAATATATTACAATTTTACTTTTCAATTTACAAAGTTTGAGCTAAATCGATTTCTCTCTTAAAGGGTTATTTTACACATTAGCCAGTATAGGTGAGTGCCGGTAGGATTTTCTGGGTCATTTTCTCAGGAAGTATGAACTTTCCCACGAAAAAAAAAATTACAACGTCGTAACAGGGGCCGCAAGTGCAACCTGCTGCGTCACAAATTAATAAGATCAGAGAAAAGTTGTTAAACTATACTTTTTCCAAATTTTGTGTGGGAGTTACTCAAATGAGTGGACCGATATAGTCCATATTAGAACTCGATCTATGCCTGAAAGTAATATTACCAATAGCAAAGTTTGGCGCAATTCGGTTATTCCCTCCTAGAGTTATCATGCCCGAAAAAGTTTGAACCTTTGTGGGGGAGGTACCGGAAGGAGTGGACCGATATTGTCTATCTTCGAATTTAAACTAAGTTTGGACAAAATATTGAAAGACCAAAAATTTTAACCAAATATGTTGATCCGTTCGAGAGTTATCGTGCACTCCAACTACGACACATGGTATTGTATGGGTTGTTTGCAGTGTTCGTGCAGATTTCTGAGGGAGTATGGACTTGCTCCTGAAAAAAATTATATCGTCGTAATGGGGGTAGTGAATACAAGTGGCTGCAACAAAAATAAAAGCGATTCGAGAGCAGGCCTTAAACTGCACCTAAGCAAAATTTTGTGTGGGAGGTACCCGAAAGAGTGAACCAATAGGGTCCACATTGGAACCTCATCTATGTCTGGTAGAAATGTCACGATGTGCAAAGCATGGACTAATTCGGTTACTCCCTTCAAGAGTTATCGTGCGGACAGTTTTTCAGAACATTTTTGAACTTTTGTTGGGGAGGTACCTGAAGGAGTGGACCGATATGGCCCATCTTCGAACTTAAATCAAATCTGGACAAAATATTTCGATACCAAAAATTTGAACCGAATCGATTGATCCGTTCGAGAGTTATCGTGCGCACCAGCCAGCCAGACAGACGGACGGACATTGCCAGATCGACTCAAAATTGTCTGAAACGGATATCATACAAACATAATTGGGGTCTAAAACCATTATTTCGATGAGGCACATTTTTGGCCGTATCAAAGTGTAAATACCCTATTTAGCTGAGGGTATAAAAACTCACGCACAAGCAAAATCCATTATTGGTTTTTCCACAATTCTGTGCGTTTCAAGGTAGTATTCCTTAATAACCGTACGACCTTGTGGCAAGAAGTCATGATGCACCACGCCAACGCAATCGAAGAAAACAGTGAGCAAAACCTTCACATTTAGCCGAACTTGACGTGTTTTTCGGTCTTGGCTCTTCCGTACGTTTCCATTGGGATGATTGGGCTTGGGTTTCAATGTCATAGCCATACACCCACGATTCGTCAATAGTTATTACCTTTTTAAGGTAGTGTGGATCATCGTTGACGACGTTCAGCACCTCCTGAGCGATGTCCATGCGACGTTGTTTTTGCTCAAAATTTAGCAAAGGTCTAAGGGCCTGGGTACACAACGTCACCTGAAATGTCCAAAGCTTCAACAACTCTGCCTCAAAGGGTTATGTTGGGCATTTCAGGTGACGATAAGCAGCTCGCCTGCTTGCCTTGCTTTCCTGCTTCATTTCTGACACTAAAAAAAATAAAAGAATAAAGTCCATATTTACATTGGGCAATTTTTCTTGCGACAATTGTTAGGGGAATTGGCACAAACTGACAATTGCCGCAAGGAAATTGCCTAATGTAAATATGGACTAAGAAGGCCGAGCAAATTTCGAACTGGGTTTCCCTATTCTTGTTTATTCTTTTATGTCCCAATTTAATCCATATTTACATTAGGCAATTTCCTTGCTGCAATTGTCCATTTGATGGTGAGAGAGGTGGAGCATATGGTAACCCTTTGCCTCTCAACACCATCTCTCACCGACAAACTGACAATTGCCGCAAGGAAAATTGCCAAATGTAAATATGGACTTACTTACATTAGGCAAGTGTACTAGCGGCAAGTCCATGTTTGTAGGAGAGATAGATAAGGGGAATGGAAACGGAAAAATATTGCTCGTACCCGCAATTTTCATTGTTTTCAAAACAAAACTTGTCGGAATGGAATTGCCTTTTAAAAGCACAAGAGCCAAGTTTAAAAAGGAACGAGACAACATTATAGTCCGCGGCAGGTTTTGGCAGCTTGACTCTCTCGACCCCGAAGACAACGTCACGGTCGAAACCTACCAAGGTGCCTGCAGTCTCGAAGTCGAAGAATCGGAAGGGTCAGGCGTAGATAAGCAGCCACAAAAGGTCTTATCCAGTGTGACTGTTCCATCTGGGCCTACCCTTAATGTTGTAGGGAGGGGGGAGAAGAGCGAAAATGTTTTTTAGCCTCAAACTTGCATAGGATTGGTTCACAGATCAATGCAGGGTCGGCAGCTCCTAACAGGTCTAGCCTTTTTAGGAAAGTTCAAGCTGGAAAGAGTAGAGGGGATAATGCAGCGAGAAGTCAAGTGGCTAAAGTCACAGACGTACCATCAACTTCAAGACAGGCTAGTGAAAAATCGAAGACCACTTCACAGCGGGCATGTATGAAGAGGGTAAAAGGACCCCCAACAAGGTGCCAAAAGGATGGTGGAAGGTCAGTGGGACAAACACTCGGCTTCATATGCTGAAGCTGAAATGGCCTGGAAAGGTAGCAACGGGTAAAAGCTCTCCAACTGACTGGTGAGAAGCCCACGAGCTATCCAGACCTGCGAAGATGATCGCCCCAGATGTCCTCAAGATAGGATCATTGGTTTACAGAAGAATTACATCTAAGAAAGATCAAAGCCCGACGACAGTAAGACCGGCTTTGGTAGGGCGGCGATTTACAAGAAAAGGGGAATCGAAATTTTCCTTATCCTGACAGTTAATGGCATGGATGTCCTTTAGGATGTTTGCAAGAGATCCCAAACAGAATTGCTGCTACAACATGGTCGCCATCTCCTAACTCAGGTATTGCAGAGTTGTTGAAGCTATTACGACAATAATGAGGGTAGAAGAAGGATCAAGAAGAGTTTTGGTGCTAACATCGCCGTATGAAGTACCCGATCTACGAAACCAATTGATGCGCAAATTAGTGAACGAAACTTCGGGCAGTTGCAGCTTAGTAATGGGTTGGGATATAAGTGACCATCACTTCCACTGTGAAAGCAATAACACCAATGTGCGATAGGAGTCCATATTCCATTTTTTATTAAGTGGCCATCACTTCCACTGTGAAAGCATAACACCAATGTGAGAGAGGAGTCCATATTCCATTTTTATATAATAATTAATAATCTGGGAGTATGTAATAATGAAAATACGGCCACCTTCCAGAATAGGGTAAAGTAGGAGGTAATAGACCTTGTCCTCACAAATATGGAGGATGCGTCTGTAAAGGAGTAGTGACCGTTCTCGAATTACAGCGCGATACACATGTCAACTTTCTTTGAAAGTAAACCAAGGCAATCTTCAAGGCTGAATAAAATTCCAGAACTTCATACAGCACGGGAAGTCAATAAACACGTTAATGATCTCACAGATATTGTCCTGGCTCAAGCCAACGCTTTGCTTTTCCCTCAACAGTTTGAATAAGTTCTACTTTGAGAAAACTTTGGGGTCGATTATGGATAACAACCCAACACCAGTTGCGTTGCTCACAGCAAATTTAGGGGTCGATTATCGATAGCAATTATCGTTGAGTGGAGTTTTCAAAATTACTTTATGTATGGTAACCTTCAACTGAAGTTGCGAATCTCAGTTGACGAACCGGCTATTTTTTAGCAACCAGTTATTTTCAGTTGCAGTGAATATTTTCGAAGAAACTAGAAATAAAATTGAAAGGAAAAAAAAACATTTTCTTAACAATTGTTGATTATTTGCATGATTAATTAATTTTGTGTGCAATATAGATGGTGAAAATAACAATAAAACAACAGTTTGAAATATTAATTGATAAATTGAGTGCAAATCCAATGTGTACATGGGTTCCATCTATACAGCCGACAGTACCAGGAAATGTTATTTCTGAATAAAAATGATTTTTGTTTTGTGTTTTTTTTTATCAAGTGGACAACTTCCTTCAATACGTTCGACAATATAGATTGAGCAATGCAATTGTTGTAATCATTGTCATGGGATTTTTGGAATCTTCCCTCCCCAAAAAATCTCAACGCAGCGCACACTTTTAAAAGTGGGGTATTACTGTTCATCTGTAACTTACTTTGAAGTCATCCTTTAACGTTTCCACAATGTAAACTACGGCATCCTTTTCAATCGAAAATACGCATTAAACCTAAAATAGGGTCTGTTCCAGAACCTGCAAGAAGCTACTACTTTTTACTACGATAACATTTTTTCCTTTATGTTATCGAAAAAAATAGTAAAAATTAGTAGATTCTTGCAGTACTGGAACAGACCAATAATTTACTGATTATACAAATCTTTCCAACATGAGCTTCAACTTACAGTGCAGGTGGCAATTCCAATGGATTCGACTTGTCCCTCAAATTTCTTTTAATAGATGTCATGTCCTGTACTTTTTCTTCATCATCAAAAAATAATTCCACTAAACTTATCATTTTAAAATAGTTTTTTTTTTTTGCGAATTGTGCCATTTAAGAGTTCAAAAGTTTGAAAAAATACTGATCGATAACACGTTTATCGACAACCCAGTTGGGTTGATAACTAGTGTTGGGCAATCTCGTTCATTGAGCGGATCGATCTTTTTCATTCCGTTCACCAAAAAGATCCGGGTCGTTTAGTTCGTTCGTTGGCTCTTTTTCGTTCAACAATACATTTGACTGTGTTATTTTCTTTTGAAGTCGTTCGTTCTCTGCTGCATATGACTCCGTCGTTCTTTTCTCCGAATCGTTGTTTTGAAAATGTTCGTTCACGAATGACACATTGTGTGCTAATGGGGGTGGTTTTGTTTCTGGATTTGATATGAAAGAACCAGATGAACGAATGATGCAAAATAAACATATGACCGAGATTTGCTGTTACTGAGCGAGAGTAGCTCTCTGAATCATTGTTTGTTTTGTCTGGAAATTTGTGATGCTTGTGCTAACGCAGCGTTTTTTAGAGTTTGACTGCAAAACCAATGCATTTGTTTTTTTTTTTGCTTGCTTGTGTGTATGCAAAGCTAATGGTGGTGGTTTTGTTTTGTAAGCAGCAATGACTCGTCCATCGGGGATCTAAATGAACGATATAAAAGAATGAGCTGGATACGGATCCGCTCGTTCTTTTCACGGAATCGTTCCTTTGAACCGGTTCGTTCATGAACGACACAACTCTATTGATAACATGACACAACATTTCATCTCAGTTGTGCTGACAATTGACAACGCAACTTAAGTTTAGTGGTAATGCAAAATCGACCCCTCAGCATTAAAATTTATATTTTCCCCTCTCTCACTTCGCATGTAAGGGATCAGAATTGCTGTAGGGGTCATTGCTGGATACGATCTATAACAAGTGGGAGGAACACAACTTGGAGTACTTCGGGTTATTTGAAGATGTGGAAGAGACTACAACAGTCGTGCACCTTCTCTGTCGGTGTCCTTGTTTGACAAATAAAAGACACAGGCTCTTTGGTTCCTACGAGATTACATCTCTCTCGTACATCTCTTCCATAGATCCTGTGGCCCTAATAAGATATTATAGGAGCGTTAAATGTCTAGGGCCGGGTCATCCTATATATATTACGTTTAACTAAACCTTTTTTCAATCCTACCTCGTTTAATCTATCCACTCCCCTCATTACTTTTTCCTGTCTCTTCCTATCCTCTTTTCTCTCTTTTCAAGAAAAGCACAATGGACCACTTGTCTGCGAGTGAAGTGGATGTCTCCATCAACGGCATTGCGGAAATGAAGCTTCCACTTAAGGTGCAGGTCAACATTTTCGACAACTAACTACCGCAAAGTCCACGATAAGATGAGAAGTACGAACAAGGTCCACAAGTCCGTAGCCGGCAGCACTTGAGGGCATACAACGGTATGTGGTAAGCTATGCGGCGCCAGTGGGTGTTGCGGTAAATGATACACAATGGAAAAACTTGCAACCTTGCCAGAATGCAGCCCTGAGAACTGCAACAGGGGCTGACTTCCGAAACGTCAGTTGCTTTTTAGTCGTGCACGAAACTAGGGGGTTCTTAGATCGTGTTCCATACTAAAGTTATTTTATGAAATTGCTTTAGTGGGGAACTCGATCTGAGAATCCCTATGGCCCGATTCCGTACAGCGAGGCGAGTCATGTCGCGTCGTCTATCGTCTCTGTGACAAAATTTAAAAAATGAACTACGTACAGCGATAGAAAATAATCGTCGATAACAAGTTATTTTTATTTTTTTTTTTATTCGTTAGTAAAAATGAACGGCGACAGCTAATTTGTTGTCGCCGGAAAATGAACATTACGGCGACAAAATTTGACGTCGTCGTGCGACTTTTGCCATACGTAATGGAAAAATTGCAACTGGCAACGCGACACGACTCGCCTCGCTGTACGGAATCGGCTCACTAGTTTCATGCATGACTATGCATGTCTGCTCATGTCTTTAGTAGAGACTAAGATCTTTCTAGTGCTTCAACACAATAGGATGTTGTCGATGCTTAAATGCTATAGGCAAATCGTTATCTAGTTCATAGGTATCCCCGGCCCAAGCATGTCAGGAAAGATTTACATAATCTAGAGAGGGAGGCCGTAGGGGTGGTTGACGTAGGGGATGAAAGATACCAAGGAACGGTTCGACCGGCTTTAACATGGCAAAGTCCAGTATTTATCTTGGTCCCTCTCTCATCTCAAGTGGACACTGACCTCCCCGTGGTGTTACCTGGGATAGCTGCCTTTAAACCGGTTAAAGGTAGTGAGCTAAAATGTGCCGCGCGTTCACCCATAAGAACGTTAAAAACTTGGGTTTGGGCGCCGAGTTAGTAACCCTCCCCTAGAAAAAAGCAGCCTACTATTAAAAAAACGAAAGAAAAGAAAAACAAATCCCTCTAAAGTTGACGAACCCCGCAAACTTTTTAAGGGCCATGATCTGCGAATCTGCACCTGGAATGTTCGCACTCTTAATAGAGACGGTGCAGTTTACGCATTGGCAGATGTACTTGAAAAGTACAAGGCCGACATTACTGCCATACAGGAAAAATACGATGGATTGGGATAGGCGTCACAACAGCATCTAAAGGTGACGCTCTGTATTATAGCTGCCATGACACAAAGTTTGAGTTTGGTTGCGGGTGTGTAGTTGGTCGGAGGTTAAAACATCTGGTCTACAGCTTCACCCCGGTGAATGAAAGACTCGCTGCAATTCGATTAAAAGCAAAATTCTTCAACATTAGCTTTGTTTGCGCTCATGCGCCCACTGAAGAAAAAGACGAACAGACCAAAGATATATTTTATGAGCGCTTAGAACAAACTTATGACCGTTGCCCTGCCCATGACATTAAAATTACATTAGGCGATTTTAATGCCAAAATTGGGAAGGAGAATATCTTTGGCCAAACAGTCTGGAAATTCAGTTTTCACACTGAAACATCTGACAATGGTATGAGGCTGATAGACTTTGCAGCTGATAAAAACATGGTGGTTAGCAGTACCAGATTTAAGCATCTCGATATTCATAAGGGCACCTGGCTGTCGCCAGATCAAAGAACAAGAAATCAAATTGATCACGTTGTGATAGATGGAAGACATGCATCGAGCGTGTTGGGTATACGATCGTTTCGAGGTGCAAACATAGACTCGGACCACTACCTTTTGTTGCAGCAAAGGTACGTACCAGATTAAACGTAGCAAACAAAGGGCGAACATACACAACACGAAAGTTGGATATCGGTAAGCTGCAGTCACAACAGATAGCCACAGCATATTCCACTCAACTGGCCCAATTGCTTAATCAAAGCACTCCTCGTCCCGTTAACATATCAGGACAATGGTAAACATTGCCCACTCCATGCAAACAGCCGTAAAATCAGTACTTGGATACCAGAGACCAATGGTAACATTGCCCACTACATGCAAACAGAAGCAAAATCAGTACTTGGATACCAGAGACCTTCACCAAGCAATCCATGGTATGACCAGGAGTGTCGTGCTGCTACCGAAGAGAAAAATGCGGCATATAGGGCTACTTTACAATCAGTAGCAACGCGTAACGCACGAGATCAGGGGTGCCAAGTTGGTGCTTTTCCCCTACTTATGATTTTTGACGTACAAAAACCACTGTTTAAGCAGGAATATCAACTGTTTTAAGGTAAAAATCGCTACAAAACTACTGTGAGTATGTGGCTGTAGCGATTTTTACCTGGGAAAAGTTGGCATCCCTGCACGAGATAGGTATCGGGAAAAAAGAGAAACGTCTTTTCCACAGGAAAAAGAGAGAGATGGAAAAGCGGGAGTGTGAACAAATCGAGATGTACGGGAGGCAGAATGAAGTCCGAAAATTCTACCAAAGAGTGAAACATCAAACTGATGGCTTTTGGCGACGAAGATACCACAGATCCAATCCCAGAAGACGGTATTGAATGTATACCACCCGGCCAAGATGAGGTAAAGACAGCAATAAACCGGCTCAAGAATAATAAGGCAGCAGGAGCTGATAGCCTACCAGCCGAGCTGTTCAAAACCGGAGGCGACACGCTGAGAAGGTGTATGCATCAGCTAGTTAGCTCCATCTGGCAGGAAGAACGCGTACCCGACGATTGAAACCTGAACATCCTGTGTCCCGTCCATAAGAAAGGAGATAAGACTTTATGCTCCAACTATAGGGGCATAAGTCTTCTCCCTATCGCCTACAAGATAGTGTCAGGGATATTGTGCGAACGACTAAAGCCCATGAGCAACAAAATAAACGGACCCTACCAATATGGCTTTAGACCTGGCAAGTCCACCATCGACCAAATATTTACCTTGCGGCAAATCCTGGAGAAGACCCAAGAGATGCATATCGACACCTACCACCTTTTTGTCGATTATAAAACAGCCTTCGACATCCGCTACGTTCAAAGGTATTCCAGGCCCGCAAAGCTCATTCGGCTTTGTAAAATGACTCTAACTGACACAAGATCTTCAGATAAAATAGGATAGAACCTCTCCGAAGAGTTTTGTACCAAAAGGCAAGGATACAGCCTTTCGTGTAATATTTTCAACATCCTGCTAGAAAAGGTTATGCGAGAGGCAAATGTCAAAAGAAGTGGCACAATCTACACCAATAGTACTTGCTTATGCTGAAGATATAGACATCATGTGACGATCAGTAAAAGAAGTAACCAATACCTTTATGAAAGTCGAAGGAGAATCTGCTAAAGTGGGTCTGGCGAGAAGACCAAGTTTATGGTGTCGACGCGCAATGCGTCCATTGAGCTCGGACCAACTGTTGAAGTTGGTCCTATAATTTTGAGGTAGTAAAAGACTTCGTATACCTCGGCACCGCCGTAAATACAACAAACGACATCAGTTGTGAAATAAAAAGAAGAATTGTATTGGCCAACAGATGCTACTTTGGCCAAAGCACTTTAAAAACAAAGCCACAACTCGTCAAACAAAAAATAACGCTCTACAAAACACTGATACTACCCGTGCTGATGTATGGTTCCGAAGCTGGGTACTTGCGCAAGCAGATAAGGCAGTGCTTGCGTGTTTGAGTGAACAATTCTTTGAAAGATCTACGGACCAATCTGCGTTAACGGTGAATATCGAATAGAACAACAGCTGACCAGAAAAGCGAACCTTTCGCGAGCATCTCAATGTTAAAGAGTTTGTTTTTTCTCCATCTTTTTTCTTCCAGAAAAAATAAGCCAAAGTTGCAATCGAAGTTTTAATCGTGAACGTGTTAGAAGGTACATGTTTCCTCGCTTATTAGTTTTGTTCCTTTACTTTTTAATGGCAAAAGTGGTAAAAGAGAAAACTGTCAAAATTGCTCTCTCATAACCAATAGTGGAATTCTGTAACTCATTTTTTGAGTTACCGACAAAAATCGGTAACTTACCGAAAATTTTTGTTAATTACCTAGATTATAAGCATTTTAATTTTACCGATTTTTGTCGGTAGCTCGAAAAATGAGTTAATCCATTTTTACATGAAGCAATTTTCCTTGCGGCAATTGTCAGATTGTAGGTGAGAGAGGGTGTTGAGAGGCAAAGGGTTACCATATGTCTCACCTCCCTCTCCATCAAACTGACAATTGCCGCAAGCAAAATTGCCGAAATGTAAATATGGACTTACAGAATTCCACTACAGTTTTACCAGAAGAGTGAAGGAATGGAAAAATGGTAGATCTGGTAACAATGTCAAAAAGAAACAAAAAATCAATTTTCTTTTTTAATTTTGCTTTGTCAGTTTTTTGTGAATTTTTTTCATCATTGCCAAATAATTGTCAAACAAATGTCGAAAAATTAGTCCTACCATTTTTTTACCCTAAGAAATTTGTCTGGTAGAAGAGAACGCCTTGTTCTCTCTCTCTCTCTTTCTCTCTCTAAAAATTGCTTCTAGTTTTACCAATTTTTGGGGTTAAGGAAAGCTTTGCAGGTTAAAAATGGGACAAATTGTAACCTCAGGCAAGTAAAGGAACACAACTATTAATAGTATGTTAAATGTGATTCTCGGAAGGCCATGGTCACAGTCCAAACTACATTTCGCCACTTAGACAAAATCATGGCACAATTACCAAGGTAGTGGTATCGTAAAATGATGAATATGTTCCCAGTTGTTCAATAAATAGCAATTGTCTACTTTGACATAGCTAACCCCTCGTTTACACATGCAAGTGACAGTTCGAAAAATACCAATACATTCACACATATTCACTGCCACACCAACTAAAAACCTCACTGCCGATGAAATTTCCTTGTCAGTAATCAATGTAAGTGCTTTGAAAGTAATGGGCCGATTCCGTACAGCGAGGCGAGTCATGTCGCGTCGTCTATCGTCTCTGTGACAAAATTTAAAAAATGCACTACGTACAGCGATAGAAAATAATCGTCGACAACAAGTTATTTTTATTTTTTTTATTTTATTTTTATTCGTTAGTAAAAATGTACGGCGACAGCTAATTTGTTGTCGCCGGAAAATGAACATTTCGGCGACAAAATTTGACGACGTCAGGCGATATTGCCATACGGAATTGAAAAATTGCATTTGGCAACGCGACACGACTCGCCTCGCTGTACGGAATCGGCCCATAACTTCAATTTTTTCCGAAAGTTTACACATGCAAGTGTCTGTTCGAAAAAATTGAAGTTTCGACTATAATATGTATACACAACTGTCTGCAAGTTACTTACATGTGTAATCCTTGGGAAAGCAACTATAGTTACTCATTGAACACCCACAAATGGCACACAAAATGGCCTATAGCTTGCTTTCGTCACTTGAAATGGGCTTCCCCTGCCTATCATGTCAATTCTCTAGTTAATTCTATAGTTACTTGGCGTTTACACCAGACAGTTTGTCTTCAAATACAACTCTGATTTACTAACACATACATACATTTGTCGGCTGTCTCCCAGCTGTCTATCAGTTTTTCACAGACAGTAGGGTTAACAAATTTTTGACATTTTTGTGAAAAAGAAGTTAGATGATAATTTAAATGTGTTGAAAACAAAAGAATATGTACAAAAACAAAGTATGTGAACGGAAAACAAAAAGAAATCGAAGCTTTTCATTCATAATTTTACAACTGTTTTTGCAGTTTTGTTTTGAGTTTTTGACAATCAATACATGAAGCCAACTGTCCTGTCTTTTGTAAACGCAGGGTTATACATGTTTTGTCATTTCCCCCCCATACCAAGTGCGGATATTATTCGAATGTCCGGCAAAACTTTCGAAAACGATATCACTGTCGAAGGATTGGCAAATGTTTTTCGGGTGTACACAAGCACTTTGTTCTTTTGTTCGTCAAAAGTTTAAAAACGATATCATTTTCGAACATTTTGCGAATGTTTTTTCTTCACAAGCAAAATTGTTTCGAGAAACATTTTTTGCTTCGGAAATTTGTATGTAGTTCGTGAAAAATTCTTATTTGCTTTTTTCAAATATTTTCGATATAAATGCTACTTATAATATTAACAGGAAGTGATGATAAACACAACATATAAAAAATAAAAAATAAAATTAAAAAAGAATAAATATTTTCAGAAGATTATTTGGAGATGCACATAAGCTCCATAAGCAAAGAAACATATGCTCCAGTATCAAGGATTAATCAAGGACCGAATTAACTGGTTAAGGGTTGTTTACACCATCTATCAATGTCGTATGAGATGCCAAATTTTCTACCTGCGAATGTTGTACACATAGTGTAACCACTATGAAAATTTTCATCTATCAAAATGATTTGGCAACTCATATGTAAATTTTTCATTTAGGGAGCGCTCTATTTGATACGGCATTCTCGTATGTAAACATAAATTTATCAGCTGTTTTCTGATATTCTCAAACAAAACATGAAAAACAAAATCTTTTAAAAAAGAAAATGGAAAGGTATGTATATTTAAATATTCAGTAAAGTAAATAAATGGCGTTTATAATGTTATTTTCAGATCGATTGGTCGAAAGAAGCAGTCTTCGAAATGATTGTTTGGTGGCAAAAACATGAATGCCTCTATAACTCCAAACGCCAATTCTACCAATTCAGTTTCCTTCAACCAAAATTAAAATTTGCGCAAAATTGCAACTCAACAATAAATGTAAATAATGACAAAAACAGCTGTTTTTATATTTTTAGGTTATGTCATACGAAAATAACACTTGCAGGTATGAACGCACAAATTGAAAGTTGTATGGATGACGTCAATTTTGACAAACATAGAGAATGTCGAATGGGCGAAAGAAATGGCAGCTCATATGACATTGATAGATGGTGTAAACAGCCCTTAATGCAATGAAGAGACTATTGCCTTTCACATGACTATCGATTTGGGTGGTTACTGGTAATGCAGTGAGGAGACTATAGACGCCTTCCTATAACATCCCCATGTTAAATTCACCAGTCTATAGCATTGCGAGTAAATTGGGTGGTAACTATGTATGTAGTTGTTTTTACCAGTAACCAGCAAAATTGCTAGTTATTCCCTAGTTACCCGAACAACTGGGTTATGTCAAAATTTTCTTCATGTTGTTGGGAAAATTACAACAGAAATATTTTTTATAAAGGGATTTGACTTTTCATATTCGAACAGCTGGTGTGATACCACTACCTTAGTAATTGTGCCATGGCCAAAATCAATTATTTATTACCCAATATAAATTATTCTACACGTTTCTAAAATGTAGCATACTTTTAGGCATTAATAAAATATTCAATGTTTATATTTCATCTCAAATACTGTACCTTAAGTTGAATTAACATTCTTCACCCGTTGAATAAATGCTGAAAAAATAAACATAAACATTCCTCATGGAAGCCATAATTCTCTTCCAGACATTTGGAATTCTTTTTTTTTTTTTTTTTGTATTAAAATCAATAAAAAATTATTTTCTTTGTTTTCGCATTGTAACAAATATTTTTTTTTTTTTTCTTTCTTTTTTAATAGTTTTACTAAATTATCAAATCATTTATATTTATTATACTATGTATTGATATATATGTATGTACTTTAAATCTTAAAACTTTACACTAAAATTTAATAACTTTTCAAGAATTGTTTTAAATTTTGCAACTTAAACTTATCCCTTTAATCGTTGATACTAAAAGAAATAAAAGTAAATATTAAAATACTTAATCACAATAGCTGATTTATAGTGTAAAATTATGGGTCAAATTTATTTTTCACATTTTATTTAATATATTATTTATATCGAACATTCTATTATAATATACCGTAGATTACGATTATATTGAAGACGTTTTAAAAACATTTCAAAGGGTATGCATTTGGTATTTTTTTCTGTTGTTTCCAACCTCAGCGATAATGTAAAACAAAAATGTATAAAATCTTTTTTTTTTCAAAAATAAGGACCATGTATTTTCAGAATATTGGACATGAAGCATAGACTTGCACACGAAAAATATAATATCGCTGTAAACTGGACACAACGAGTAATATAATAATTGTTCCACAAACATGCCAGATGGGACAAGGGAGACTTCTCTCATATCAATGAGTGCAGTGCACCCCCATTCATATTAGCTAAATGAGTCCGAACGGTGTGTCTTAAGACACCACTTGTAGAGAAGTTTTACCCGGCTGAAATACTCAGGAAATGTCCCCAACATTATTGAAGGGTATTTTGCCACCGTTGAAAATTGTTTGATGTTGCTTGGCAAGGCGGGTGTGCATACCATTGCACCACGGTGGACACAACGAGTACATTCAGTTGAAATTAAAAAATAAAATATTTCGAAAACTAAAGTTTCGGCGTCTTTCATTCGCACACATTTTCGTTTGTTGAACTTTTGTTAGGTACCCTAAGTAGTGGACCGACATGACCGATTTTCGAACTTAAACTAATACCCTAGACAGACGGCAGCGTTAATTTGCATTAACTGCCTTAATTCAAATTAATTCGTGCATTATCCACATTCTTAATGCACAAAATCAAAGGAAATTTAAACTAAATTTAGCAATTTCAATATGGCAATGCTGTTGAAAATCAATTGTCTTTTGCCAAATTTCCATGTTTAAGAAAATAAAAAAGAAAAGCAAATCAGCAATTTTCGCGTTTCTTCAAAATAAGTAGTGGTCTTTCGCGAGAAGAATAGCAGCTAATCGTTTTTAACGCCTTCTAACAAATCTGTTTTTAAAATTTATATTTTCACAAAAATTTTTATTACCCACCATACCAATTCTATCGAAAATAATATCTTCCTCAAATGTTCCTTTGGAGTTTTGCGAAATTTTTTAATATTAAAAGGACTCAAAAATATCGCGAATAAATTTATTTTATTTTTGCATTATCGTGGTGAAAGGGTAAATGGTAGAAAGTGTATTTGTTTCGCATATTTTGGCGAACTTTTGTAAAACTTTATGAAATGTTCTGCTGGGTACAAACAAACAACACAAACAGCTGTTTCATAAATGCAGAAACTATCGTCTGTCAGGGTGAAAAATTAATTCAAATTAGGACAGTTTTAATGCAAATTAACTCTGCCGTCTGTCTAGGGTATTACAGACTGTTTCTGTGTTTCGAAACGAAAATGTGTGCGAATGAAATGAAATGAAAAAGCTGTACATCTTTCGGGCTATTTTCTCAGGAAATATATACTTGCCCCTGATAAAACTTATGCCATCGTAATGGAGGCAACGTATATAAGTTGTTACAACAAAAATAAATTCGATTCGAGAACTGGTCCAAACTAAACTGAACTTTTCCGAAATTTTGTGTGGGAGATAGCCGAAGGAGTGGACCGATAGAGTCCATATTAGAACATCATCTATGTCCGGTAGAGATTTCACGGCGCGCAAAGTATGGACCAAATCGGTTGCGCAACAGTTATCGTGCGCACAATTTTCCGAACTTTTGTGGGGGAGGTAGGTACCCGAAGGAGCGGACCGATATTGCCCATCTTCGAACCTAAACTAAATTTGTACAAAATATTATGAAAGCCAAATTTTGAACCGAATCGGTTGATCCTTTCGAGAGTGCGCTCCAGCCAACCAGACAGAGAGACAGACGGACTAAAAAACATTTTCCGATCTGGTCGTGCCGTTAGCCTAAAGGCTGAAACGTCATTCAGTTATTGCTCGTGCATTGTAAAAGTATTTTAAAATGCACACCTGACGCTTATTTCGTGTGTATTCTGCAACAGTGACGTTTTGGAGTGCAATACTTCGCATTTACATATTTTGTATCACTGCGATATGGAATAGGATGCTTAAGACATTTACAATGAAACTGACGTTTCGGAAGTCGACCAGAGAAAGACAACACATTTAATGGCACATCCAACACCTGTCACTCAAGCAAGCATAATTTCATTTCCGTATACTTTTTGCAAGAAACTGCATGGTGAATCGTACGAAAACGTAAAGGCGAATTGCTCATATTGTACATTTATACTCTATAGTTTTTAGAAAGTTTCGGGGTTCTTATCTCTGGAAGTATGGGCTTCACTTGCAACAAAGCCTTACTCTGAACAAATACTCCCCGTGAATTTTGTCTTTTCGCCGTTTATACTTAAGGCAGAGAGTGAGAAAACTCACGGGGAATTTACCTTGGAATCAGAACCGCAAGGCCTACCCTATTGAAAAAAATATTAAAAACGATTAGGGAAGTGAACTAAAACTAAATGTTTGTACTTTTTTGTGGGAAATATTCGAAGGAGTGGACTGATTAAGTTCATCTTATAGCATTCTCTAAGTTTGCAACAAAGGCTGACTTCATAAATGCAGTATGATGCGTCAAATGACATAGTCGCGACTTCATAAATGTACACCAATTGGCATTTCTTTAGTACTGTTATGTATGCCAACTGACATTTGCAAAGAAAAAAGGAAAAATACATAAGAAACTATTAGAAATGGCGGATTAGTGGTAATTATTCAATATCATAAATTTTTTTTCAAAAAATGGAATTTTACAAGAAGTAAAGCGATGTGTGCGTTCATGAATGCAGCAAAATGACACGTCTCTCTTTTGACAATGTCAGTGTTGCCACACATATTTACTTCATCTTTTTATGGTATTGTCAGTTTTTGCAATGTAAATACTGCATTTATGAGGACAGTCAAATATTTCGATGTGCAAATATTAGACCAAAATGAGTACTTCTGAGAGTTATCGTGCTCACCAGGCTTTTTAGCTGCCGGACGTAGTTTTCTTTAGATCTTTCGAGTCATTATTACCTCTTTCGAGAGATATCGTGCAAAAGAGCAAGACAGGTGGACGACAGAACGTCTTATCGTGCTATTTTAAAGGAAATAATCGAAGTTCACTGAACAAATCAAAAGTTCGTTTGAAGCAAGGTGGAGAGTAAGAAAAACTCACAATTAAAAATGTCATATTGTGAGTTCACCAAGACCTCGCTTGGCGTTGTATTCGAAGTTGCGTCGTTGTCCAATCAGTACCAATTTTCACTGTGCGTCGTTTGATTTTAGATGTTGCTTTTTGGTTTCGAAGCGTTAATTTGTTTTGACGAAATGGTAATTTTTTATACATTGGAGGAAAACAAGTCGTAAACTGTAAACAGAAAATGTAGCTAAAATTCTGAAAATACCGAAAATCGAGAGGAACCGTTATATGGGGGCTACGCCGAAACGTGGACCCACGTTGACAATTTTTGGTTGAGAAGTTTTTTGAACCTCAAATGTCAAATTACATATAGTTCGGTCAAAAAGTTTGGCTGAAATTCTTAAAATACCGAAAATCGGGAGGTACCGTTATGTGGAGGAAAGTTATAGGAATGTGAGGGAGTAGAGAGAGAGGCAACTGAGCGGAAATTGATCCTGTAAAGTGAAACAGTTACAACAGAAGTAGACATCGCGGCGGCAAAAAATATAGTACAGTAGAATTGCGATAATTCATATCTCGATAAATCTATCATCTGGATAACACTGTGCAGCAGCATTTTGAGAAGATTTGTTAGCATCCAAATATTCTGCAAAAATGTTGCTCAGAAAATTTTAGGTACGGTTCTCTTTGACAACTAGTCGATTTTGTCCCATTTTCATCGTCATTTTTGACATTCATTCGGACTTGGTTCAGAATTAAACTATGTTTTGTTTTTCTGTATATTCGTTATTTGTTATGTACAGGTACAGCTGTGTTCAAAATAATAGGAGTGCCCATACACAAAATGGAATTGTCCAAAAAACATGTTTAAACTTCTCCATTTTCGTCAATTCTGCATTTGTTTAACATAGTTGATATCCCAACTGTTAATTCATTAACAGAAATGTGACAATATGTTTTAAATTATTTACTGTTTACACCAACATTATAAATCGTCTTAAAAATTTTTGTTCAAAAAAATAGGAGTGTGGAAGAGAAAGGAGAAAAAAACAATTTGTATTTGAGTTTAAGACCAGAATTGACAATATTTTAGTTATTAGTAGTGAATTTAATTGATTTGAAGGCTGTTTGAAAACAAAAAAGGCTTTTGGATTTGGCCACAATCAGGATATTATCCTTGCAGCTATTTTCCTATAATTTGAGCATTTATTCTGAAATCGATGGATTTTATAAACAAAACATTTGTTGATTAGAGTTGTTTAGCACTCTAGCTTTTCCCTCGAACAATACATACAGCCCTATTCTGAACGCATGGGAGTTGGGAATTTTTTCCCATTCCCACATTTTCGTATTCTGAATAAAATTTTGTGGGAGTTTTTTCCCATTTCCCATCTCCCCTCATTCTGAATGAAGTTCGAATTGGGAATTTGTTCCCATGGGAAAAAAGTATACATTCTCTATCTTGAATTGTGGGAGAATTTTGTGTCTTTTTGTGGGAAAAATCTCCCCAGCAAACAGTGTGGGAGTTTGAAAAAAATTTTCATGAAATTTCATATTTTTATGAAATTTCATATTTTAAGACATCTACACGACAAAATTATTGCAAATATTTATAATCGCCGGGTGCCACCGTGGTGCAATGGTATGCACACCCGCCTTGCACACATAAGGTCGTGGGTTCGATTCCCCGGCCAGGCAACATCAAAACACTTTTCAACGGTGGCAAAATACCCCTCAGTAATGTTGGCGACATTTCCTGAGTATTTCAGCCATGTAAAACTTCTCTACAAAAGTGGTGTCTTAGACACGCCGTTCGGACTCGGCGATAAACTGTAGGTCCCATATCATTGAGCTAATATGAATCGGGGTGCACTCATTGATATGAGAGAAGTCTCCCTTGTCCCTATGGGATGTTGTGGAACAATTATATATATTTATAATCGCCAAGTGTTTGCTTATGGGTACTTTACACGATATGTTTTTTGCATATGAGTTGTCACTTCTCCCATACAAAATGTATATGCAAAGTGACAACTCATATGTCAAAAACATATCGTGTAAAGTACCCATTAATAAAAGCATACAAAATGTGCTGTAAAATATGTCATTAGTAGACTTCGGATTTTGCATATTCTTATATGATACAAAAACCTGCAAGAATCTAACATGTTTTACACCGATAAAAAATTTTCCTTCATGTTATCGAACAAAACAAAAAAAGTAGTAAAAATTAGTAGATTTTTGCAGTTCTGGAACAGACCATATGTATTGAAATACGAGAAAAAGAGTCATGGTTGATTCTATTAACGCAGAACAACAAGTAAAAACAAATCAATTTCAAAAGAATTTTTGGCAATAATTATTAAAATATATTGGAAAATAACCATAATATATACAATCTTTACAACTTTTATTCATTTTCGTAATATAACTTTCGGGTTTTTTAAATCAGACGACCAACGTTCTATTGAAAACGTGTTAGTCTCCTCAACGACACGACAAAGATCACAGGCGTACATACATATATGCCAAATTATTGCAATGCTATTCCATTTTCCGAAATGCCTTTTCTTGAATAGGATCGTTATTTTTGAACGTAGAAGCTTGAAATTTTGCAAGGGCATGTGTTTTAGTTTTAGATTCAATCACAAACGTATTTTATTATTATTATTATTTTTTTTTTTTTGAGATACGTCTTCGGATTTTTATGGTGACGATATGTAATAACAAGCAAAAATATGTAATAATCAAGAAAAATATCCGAACTTATCTTTTTGAATTTTTTTAAAAATATGCAAAATACGAGTTCTAGCGATCATTAGGAATAAGTAAAACTAGCGATATACTCGTTAAACCCCTAACTAAAATTACTCTGTATCAACATACAATTTTTAAATTCGTTACAAACTTAAAAAGTTCCTATTACTTTTTACATAAAAATTATGTTTGCCTACTAATTAAAAAATGCTTACACCAATTCGCACATTCTGAAGAAAATGTGCTTATTAGAACAACATCACACATCGTTGACTCCATTCACTTAAAAATCCATAAATCAATGCACGTTTGTTGAATTAAGTGAGTTGTGCTTTTGTTAATCTAATTCAAAAACCGCGAATTCAATGCAAATAGGCATTTTGTATTACAAAACAAAATTACAGCCCCCTAAAAGTATGCTATCATAATTTGGTGTAACTAATTTCGAATTTCGAAAATTCAATTCCCATGATTTGATGTTCCCACGTCGTTGAGAATATGGAAAACGTGGGAATGGGAAATTTCGCTCCCATGGGAAACAGTTCCCATGGGAATGTTCAGAATAGGGCTGATAATGATTGGTTTCCCATAAATTTGTGTATTTTGATCCTTGAGCCAAGCTTTAGCAAGTTTCCATTGGACTTTTATGTAAGGATTGACCAAAAAAGCGTATCTATAAGGCATTAATTCCTCGACCAAATAATGTTTTAAGGCCCTTAGCAACTTAACTACACGCAGAACAATTATTTTGTTAATATTTGAACAATTGGCACATATGAGCCATGTTTATAGCCGCTTTGTTAAAAAAGCTTATTTTAAGGAAATACTTCTGAAGTTGCCCTGCGAATATGTTTATTAGGTTTTGCATCGTATAAAACACAATTTTCTATGATAACTAATCTAAATTAAGTACTTTTGAACGAAAAACGTGAATTTATGTAGAAAAATATAGTACGGTGTATACCAACCATAGAGTAGTCAAAGCCGGATTATCACAAAATGGTGTAAAACTAATTTCAACCGTTCACGCTTTAAAATATGTTTGGAATAGAAGTGAAATTGATTGTGTACATAAAGCTAACATCCTGAGGACCTCATAATTTTCTTTGATCGAGGAATAAATGACTTATAAATGCGCTGTTTTGACCGATCCTTTCATAAAGGATTAATGGAAACTGGCTGAAATTTGGTTCATGGTTCAAAATACCCCAATTTATGGGATACCAATCATTATGTTTTGTTTGAGGTAACAATCAGAGTGTTAAACAAGTCTAATCAATAAAGGTTTTGTATAAAATCCACTGAATTCCCCAATAAGTGCTTAATTTATTGGAAAAGTCGCCAGAAGGACAATAGCCTGTTTTTGGATACTACAAAAGGACTTTTGTTTTCAAAAAAAAAAAATTAAATATATTGTATTTAGTACTATCAACTTAAATATTTACAGTTTTGGTCGTAGATTCAAATAAAAATATTTTTATTGTACTTTTTCTTCCACACTCCTATTTTTTTGAACAAAACATTTTAAGACGATTTATAATGTTGGTGTAAACAGTACATAATTTAATAAAAATTGCCACATATCTGTTAATGAAATAACAGTTGGAAGGTCAACAATGTTAACCAAATACAAAATAAGCCAAAATGGAGAAGTTTAACCATGTTTTTTTGGACCATTCCCTTTTGTGTATGGGCACTCCTATTTTTTTGAACGCAACTGTATGTAGACATAATAATTGGTTATTGCTTATGTAAACATCTGGGGTGCTTCCGAAATATTTACCACAAATAGCTCTTGTAATGGTGAACACGTTAATAAAAAATTTTCTTGGAAGATAGATCCGGTTATTTCAGTTTTTGAACCGGATATTCCGACATTAAAACCGATTTTTGAACCGATTTTAAGTGACCGATTAAACTTATGTGTATAGCATTAAAAAGCTTCAAACAAATTAAATTAATTCGCTCTGTATGAATCACTTCTGGAACTCCGAATTTTCTTCTATTAGAAACTGAACAACGTTCGAGGTGGTCGCTTCTTTCATAGCCTTTAAAAAGACGAACTTGGAAAAATGGTCTACAACTATAAATATATAGCTGTTTCCATTCTTGGACCGCGGATACTTCCCTAAAAAGTCTATATATAATTTCTGAAAAGGACGTTCAGTAATAACCTCACAACCTATGGTTGGCTGCATATTTCTGATAACAAGCTTGGTTTCTTTACACGTTTTGCAATTTAATACGTATTACCTTACTTGTGATGTCATCTTAGGCCAATAGTAAAACTTTTGTAATCGGTATAAGGTCTTCGCAATTCCGCCGTGAGCCGAGGTCACTTCATTATGTGCCTTTTCTATCAACAAGTGTGTCAGTGAGTGGGGGTTCCATAATTTCCAAGGCATTTCTTCGAATTCTAAATCATTATCCGGTTTGGTCCTTTTAAAGATTACTTAGTTTTTAATTTTCAAATCTGTAAGTTTGGCTATATTCTTCTCCACTTCATTTATCAATTCTTTATATTCTGGACTCAGTTGTTTCGAAGTCGAACAGATCATCTACAATATTGACTTCTTCCACCACCTCAAGTCGGGATAACATATCTGCCACCACGTTATCCTTTCCTTTACGGTGTTCAATGTCAAAATTGTAACCCTGTAACTGCAGGGACCAACGAGCCAGTCTACCACTTAAGTCCTTCACTCCCATGAGCCATTTTAAGCTGGCATGGTCCGTTATGACTGTGAATTTCATCATTTCCACATAAGGCCTGAATCGTTTCACAGCCATAATGGCCGCAAAGCACTCTTTTTCTGTCACACTATATTTTCTTTGGCAATCGTTCAGTTTTTGGGAGTAGAAGGCTATAGGGTTTTCTTCGTCGTGGTCTCCCTTCTGAAAAAGAACTGCCCGTATTCCATACTCCGAGGCGTCGCATTGGATAAAGAATTCTTTAGAAAAATCCGGATGCTTCAGCACCGGTGCTGTTGTCAGAGCCATTTTCAACTCTTCGAATGCTTCTATAGCTTTCGGCCTTATCACAAATTTTGGTCCCTTTAACAGGCGCACATATTCCAGCAAAGTTTTTAATAAACCTGCGGTACCAGCCCGCGGTTCCTAAAAAACATCTCACATCCCTAGAGCTTTTCGGTATTTTCAGATTCTTAATGGCCTGTACCTTTTCAGGATCAGTTTTCAAAACACCGCCTCCTATAATAAAACCTAAATATTTTAGTTCTTTAAAACAGAACATGCTCTTTTTAAGTCCTATTGTTAAGTTGGCACTTCTCAAGCATTCGGCAACCCGATCTAACAATTTCAAATGCGTCTCGAAATCTTCGGAAATAACCAATAAATCATCGAGATAGATAAAGACGTTGGATTTCAACCGGGACGGTATAACTTTATCCATCAAACGACAGAACAAAAAAAAATCGTTTTCTTATACCGTTTTTACGCGCAAATATGGAGATCAAAGGCTGGGGGGTGAAAAATTCTTTTTAGCGATGAATGTCGATGATGATAATATGATGAACTCGAAAGGACAGTTTTGCCATAGGTCAATCGACTAGTTGTCAAAGACAACCGTACCTAAAATCTTCTGAGCAACATTTTTGCAGAATATTTGGATGCTAAAAAATTTCATCTTGTTGTACTTTCACTACGGTTCAAGAAATAAAGGACGAAAAGAACATGAAAGGCATTGAGTTAGAAGAATGAAATGTTCTACAAAAGATTCACCAATCGATTTGAATGAAGAATGTCACCTCAAAATGAAGCTACAACAACGCCAAACAGAGATATGGAGCTATTTTCCCAAGTATTAAAGGGAAAAAATTAAAAAAAATCATCGCGCGATATCTCAGAAACTTGACCTATGGCGAAAATTTCCTTTTGTGTTCTTAGTACTCGTATACTCATCAAGGGCTTTCATCTCCAAAACAAAATTTCCGCCCCACAGACTTTGAGTTCCATTGTGTGTCACAGTGTAATTTGTCGGTCCCTTGAAGACATTACTTTCACAATTTAACCTCGCTAATGCGAAATCCTCGATAATTCGTATAAAATTGCCGGCCCTTGGATTACGAATTATGGAGGTTCTACTCGATTCGAACTTCTATAAATAAAACAGAATCGATAGATGTGGTGAACCTGACTAACTCACTTAACAATACCCGGAAAAACAGAATTGACGAAATATTGAATGAAATACAGGCAGACTGCATACATGGCAATCATGAATATTTCCCTCAGAATTGTCCGCAAGTAAAATAATTCTTAAAAAGTTAAAATTCTTTAAACGCTATATTTTAAAACGTTGAAAATCTACTAAAATAACTTAATTATGGAATATTTTCGACGAATCGACAAAAATATTCGTTTTTTGGACACAAATATGGAAATAATAAAAAATTGTGAAATTGGGGAAAGGTAAAAAATTCCGCACGGAATTGTCATTCATGATTGCCCTGATAAATACATTTACATATGTAACGTATTCATGTATGACTATGACAAGAATGATAGATAGCTATATAGTGCCCATAATTGGACTATCGGACCTATACTAAAATCCGATCTGATTTTCAAAATTTTTTTGTAGGATTCGTTTTTAGCCACAACAATGAACTGGTACTGGTTTCATCGATTGGACCATAAATAAGGATTTCAGAAAATTGCCGTGAAGATGCACCTTTGGCCACATGCAAATTACAAAGATCCCGGGTTAACGTTAACCGATCGCCAAAAATTGCATATATAAGGTTTTCGTATCAAAAGGATTTTTTTTTTAACTTTGTCGTTTTTTTGTTCGCCCTAGTGTACATTACATCCAGCATTTTCTTACATGCATACTTCAACTAAAATGTCCACCATTTTGCTTACAGATCGGATGCTATGCATGCTTTATACCTTAAGACGTATATCCTTATACTATATCCTTCAGAACCACAAATTTATCTTCTTCTTCCGTGGTGTACCACGATGTTCTTCCCTTTCTTTTTTAACCCATTCTGACATCATACAATTCGGCTTAATCTCTCTAAGGAAGGTTGCAGATATTTATTTTTGTAAAACACCTTCAGGACGATTTTCATTTGTATTTTCCCCGCCTAGAGCATGAGATTTTTTATATCATGAAAAATATATGAAGCAACACTACTGATTGAGAAAATGATGCGAGAAAAGAAACGTGTTTTAATATATCAGTAGTATCCCGATAATTCCTAACAAATCGCCGATCTCTCAAGGGTTGTTTAATATCTCTGAGCAATTTCGACTATATTATGGCAACACTATTCGATTTTATAGAAGTCTCAACTTGCCCTGTTCAACTCGTGACTGCTTCATCGACGGACTTCGTACCACCACCACAACAAATTTGTTATATCTATCTAAAATACCCAGTGACTTGGTCACACAAGTGGCTACCCAGCAAAATGTTTGCCTCCAAAGATGCAGTTAAATGATATGTACAAGTGATCTGGATGTGCATCAAATTATGCATTTTCACTGATGATTTTTACAAGAGCGTGACTACTGAAAGATGCACTCCAAAGCACTGCATTTTAACTAACCCTTTGGCACTGCATTTTAACTGACCCTTTGGCATTGCATTTTAACTAACCCTTTTGCACTGCATTTTAACTGACCCTCTGGCACTGCATTTTAACTGACCCTTTGGCATTGCATTTTAACTAACCCTTTGGGGTAGAATAGGAGGCAGTCCAAAGCACGTGTTTGGTACAGGCATTCTGCGGAAATTGTGCAAGCCATTACAAAATATGCCAGAACAAATAAAATGCATTTATTATTTGTGCAAAACAAAAATATTAACAACTTTATTACATTAACACAAATTATGAAAATTCTCCATTGAATTCAATCGCAAACATGCGTGTTTCCTCCGCTTGCATTTGTTCCAAGCAGAACTGTTTTTGCTTCATTTGCTAAATGGGTTGTCTTCCCACCACCAGTTAAGATTTCGACACGTACTCCAACAGCACTCCATTCGGAAATTTTCTTCTGGTGAGTTGCCGGAAAAATGTTCACAAATTAAATATTATTTAAATATTATTTAGTTTGTATTAACAAATGTTTGGACATGTTAACACGCTTATCTCTTTTTGGAAAATGAAAGCCGCTGCCTGTAGAGATGTACAATCTGATTTATGTACATATAGGGATCTCTAACAACTGCTAATAAAATGTAGCGAACGGAGTGCCTTTTTCACGACTCCGTTTGGACTGCATCCGGATGCTGTTAAATTGTGAGGAATTAGAGTGCCTTTTTCACGACTCCGTTGAACTGCATCCGGATGTTGTTAAAATGTGACAAGTGGATGTGATTCTTTGGATTGCATCCAAATGCGGTTAAAATGTGAGGACTGGAGTGCCTTTTTCACGACTCCAGTTGAACTGCATCAAAACATGCCGTGACAGAACTAGTCCACATTGCACTACTTCCAATTTATTTTGCTGGGCGATTTATGTACATGTAGGGATCTCTAACAACTGCTAATAAAATGTAGTGAACGGAGTGCCTTTTTCACGACTCCGTTTGCACTGCATCCGGATGCTGTTAAATTGTGAGGAATTGGAGTGCCTTTTTCACGACTCCGTTGAACTGCCTCCGGATGTTGTTTAAATGTTACAAATGGATGTGATTCTTTGGATTGCATCCAAATGCGGTTAAAATGTGAGGAATGGAGTGCCTTTTTCACGACTCCGTTTGAACTGCATAAAAACATGCCGTGAAAGAACTAGTCTACATTGCACTACTTCCAATTTATTTTGCTGGGTACATATCTCCTAACCTATCGAAACCTAACGATTCCAATTAAATATACATATAATTCGAAAATTTGGCTGGGCCCGGAGGCATTACGGATAATAGATTTTTTCGGATAATGGAGTAAACTGTTTCTCATTTGTCTATATAAATAAAAATGAAATGTTGTTCGTTGGTAATGGCATCAGTTCAGAACGGCTGGACCGATATCGATAATTCTTTCTGTAAAATGTGCGCTATAACCAGACTTGGGTTTTTATGCAACGAAATGTTTGACCAAGCCCAATTTTTTCAATTTTCAATTTTTGTCATTTCTACAAAAACTACTGAACCGATTTTTCTGAAATTGCAAGGGAATGTAGAGGGATGGCCCCCGGTTAAAATAGGCTAAAAATTTTGGTGAATTTCGGATGGGGCGGGGTACTTCCCCTATGCTATATCTATATAAATAAAAATCAAATGTCGTTCGTTGGTAATGGCAACAGTTGAGAACGGCTGGGCCGATTTCGATAACTCTTTCTGTAAAATGTGCGCCATAACCCGACTTGGATTTTTAAGCCTATGCCTATGTCTTTAAAAATGATATCTAATATATAGAAGACACTGTATGTATGCTTGTATGTTCCGTATAGACTTAAAAACGGCTGAACCGATTTTCTTGAAAAATTCAGGGATTGACAGGAAACACCCGTGGTGAAGATAGGCTATATATATTTTTTTCAAATTCGGAGAGGGCGGGGTACCTCACTCATGCCCTATTTTTATAAAAACTCTATTTTATCACGCCCACTTTTTAAATACGTTACATACACAAAACTACTGAACCGATTTTCCTGAAAATTTCATAGAATGTACAGGGGGGACCCGTGGTTAAAATAAACTATACATTGTGTTGAATTTACCACGTTTGGTACCGCCACTATGTCTGATTTAATAAAACCGCTATTTTAGCAAAAATGAAACGAGTGATTGAATTAATTCTTCCGAACAACCACACTCTGAACCACCCCGTTCCGAACCACCCTGCTGCGGACTTGCACTCTCCGAACCACCCCGCTTCGAACTTCCACTTTCCGATCCACCCTGCTTCGACCTTCCACCCTGCTGCGGACTTCCACCCTCCGCTCGGAATTTCCACCCTCCGATCCGAACTTCTTCATATCGCATCACTCTGAAACGAACCACCCTGCTCCGAACTTCCACCCTACGATTCTCCGACCCTAGGTACTCATTTTGGGACCTTAAGACCCGACCACGCCCAATTTCTATCTCTGAAACTTCTGAGCCGATTTTCCTACAAATTTCAGGGAATGTACCGGGATAATCCTGGTGAAAATAGGCTGATGTATGGTGGAATTTGTGGAATTTCGGCGGAGCGTGGTTTGAAAATTAATGCGATAGACAATGGTGGTTGTGTCTCCGGCCACGCCCACTTTTTTAAATGTGTTATATCTTCAAAACTTCTAAACCGATTTCCATGTAATTTTCAGATAATGTACAGGGATGGTCCTTGGTGGAAAAATGCTATAAATTTTGTTAAATTTCGGAGGTGCTGGTTATACCCTGCGTCCTATTTTTTTAAATGCGCTATATACATATTATGTAACATGTACAAACAATAATACCAGACCACTCCTACTTTCTTAAATATGTTACAAACCAATGGAAATACCAGATGTTTTGCATAGCGAAGCTTTGGTCTCATTGGGAAGCAAATAAGAGCAATTATGAATTTAATATGAAGTTTAAAAGTTTGAAATTGTTCTAAAATAATTAATTTGTGCATTGTTTTTAACCATTGAAATTTGATGGATTTAATTATCATCCCGGTCCATTAAGATTTCCACTGTTAAAATAAACGCAAAATTTTGTGTTTCCTTTCACGTATAATGGAGGTTTACGGATAATAGATTCCCGGATCATCAAGGTTCGACTGTACTTATTATCGGGATTTTTACTATATTTAAAATAAATGAACCTTTCATTCTGCTATGCTTTATATTGAAGACAATCTCCAGAAACTATCCACCTATGACTATTAACCATTTTTAAAAGATACGGAGAACTCCATGGGGGTAAGACAAAATCTAAATCAATTTTAACCAAAAAACGGAATTCTTTAAAATTAGATTTTATTTTTACTTAAATTGATAAATTTTTAGGTGTATGTATAGTATACGTAGATAGATTCACAATTATATTATTAAGCGTTTAGTAAATGAAATAAAATACAATATGCTGCTGAGGCCAGAGGGGTGGTGATAGTCTAAAAATATCTATAAAACCAATAACAAAAAAGGATTTTCCAAAAATTTCAGTTAAAAAATATCCTAGAGATTTTGTCAATAATTAACAGGTGACTGCTCTGCTGCTGCGTAACATTTTCAAAAGAAAGTAAAGAAAAAATAATATTTTACATTTTTGTTTTGTTTCTTTTTTCGGATCACGACGACATTTACAAAGGGGGGAAAGGGAGGATGATTTACAGTTTCTATTATAAAAGGTGAAAATGTTTTCTGTATAGGAATAGCAAAAAGTCTGATTCTATTTGATTCCCGGATTTTTTTGTTCTGTTCCACTTCTTTACCCAAACATTATTACTATCCCACTCGCTCACTACTCTAGTCTACTAGATTCTCTAACTATATTACAATAATTGTTAACTTGTGGCTGGTAACTGTTGTTTTTTTGTATCCCACCACTCTTGTATGCTATTGACCATTTGTTTACGTCTAAACCGCAGGGATTCGGTAATGCACATTTGTATGAATTTCGATTTCATATCATCATCACCCTTAATCAAACTCAAATGCTCCAAAAGTTGCGAATAGTTACGGCCGGGACGGCGAATATCACGGAATACTTGGGCCCTTAAATCCATATTATGTTTACGTGCCTGCTCTTTTTGTTCATCGGTTAAGGTGATGACAGCCACTGAGGAGTGATTAACATGATTTGAGAATGTATGCGAATTGGCGGAGCTGCCATTGGCTCCTTCTTTCTTAAGAGAATCGAAATTACTGCTAGCCAGTAGGGAACTTAGAGGGGTGGATGATGAAGGTGGTGGCATTAGTGCGGTTTCATTATCCACTTTTGAACTATCAGCTGTTGTTGGGTTGGGATCGGCAGATGTATTTCCGACGGCTGGCGATGATGATGTTACAGGCAATGAGTTTGTGGAGTTACCATTGTGGCATTGTTGCAGGATTCGGGAAATTTCTTGAGCATCATTGATATCGTGTAAATGATGAGCTGCAGCTCCAGCAGCTGACGCTTGATGTACAACGCCACTAATACCACTGTTGCTTCCAGTTAATATTTGTGGCTGCTGTTGCGGCAGAGTTTGAACAGATGGCATGGCGTGGGGTGGCAATCCAGAACCATAAGGACTAACTGATGGATTAGATGCCATTATGCCACCAGCACCATTTGTGGCGTTCGGTGATGCCATTGGCATGCTGTTGGGCATCCCGTAGATATTACCATTTAACGGTATGGAATTGGGATTGTGGTGCTGCATTGCCGCCAAGTGAGAAGGTTGCCCTAATAACGTGGGTGCCGGCGGTGGTGGCGTACTGGGTTCATGTGGTCCCAAAGCTGCTGCATAATTTGTCATATATGGATGTGGTGAAGAGGCAGGTGATTGTAGAGACTGATGATTTAATGTCTGAGGTGGGACCGCCGATGACATTGCCACCATATGTGAAGGATGTGGACTCATATTTGGTGGCACAACCACCCCCATTTGGCCATTTACCATTTGTGGGGGTATTGCTCCAGGATTTAATTGAGAACCCGCAGGATTTAGTAGATCATTATTTTGAGGATTATCACAGCTATTTTCAACTCCAACGCCATTAATGAAATCTCGCACATAACCATTGAAGAACTCCGGTTCGGAGGGTTCTTCGTCAGGAAAGTCGGGAAATGCCACCACCAAACGGTCAGGATCACCATCTTCAGACATGCCGGAGGACATTGATGATGCATCAGAATCAGAATCCATTGATTCCAAATCGGATAGGGAAGATACTGACGAAGCATTCGAAGACATACCGGAACTGGACATTGGCGATGAGCAGGTGGAGACACCAGAACAGGAGGGGGTGGGCGTACGTGGTCGGCTATCTGTTGAGGTGCGTCGAAATACATAATCCATGCGTATGGGACCAGCCTTACGTTTGCGAACCCGTGAAGAGTCCAATTTTTTGCCAGGACCACCCCCAACACCACTAACACCTGGCACACCTGAGCTACCTGAACCATTGCCTTTCATAGGAGCTGCCACATCACCCAAATCAGCTTCGTCCACCATAACCATATGTTTGTCCTTTTTGTAGGGGTTGCCAAACATGTGCTGCCTTACATTTGTGGGTTCTATTTCACGCAGTGGATTATCCTTGTTCTTCAAATACTCTTGGTAATTACCCATTTCGGCAATGGGTAGACAATGTCCGGAATCCTTGGCCACCAAACTAGCCGCTTGAGGACGCATAAACGCCTCACGCATACGACCAATTTCTTCGATTATATCCCTTCGTGGTATATCAAAGGGATTGCGATAGGATTTCGCCGACTGTTGTCTGGTTAGCTGTGGCACCACCACCGTATAATTTTCCAAGGGTTCTATTTCTGAATGCAATTTGGCAAAGGTATCACGCAGCAAAGGATGTCTTACCAAATCCCTTCTTAGTGGCACCCCAGTATTCAGCTTCGCCGTTTCCACTTGGCGATAGGGAGGTTTTGGTTGTTTCAACTGCTTATAGACTTTCATGCAAAGATTTTCTTGGTCCTGTTTCGCGGTATTCTTTATGTGTTTCAGTTGATTGGCAATATTCGGAGACAAATAGTTATCCACGTTGTCCGGCAGCAGGAACTGTAGTAAGGGATATGGTACTGAGATATTTAGCAGGGCCTTACGCAAAAATGGACAATAGTAGGGAGGAATGGATCGGACATAGGCATTAAATTTATACATCAAGTCATTGGGAGGACTCATGTTGTACTTGTGTATCAAGTCGTGCAGCAGGGGCAACAGCGCAGGATAATTGTAGGCCAACACATAAAGATGAACTTGTGACGAAGTTGAAGAGGCCTTGAGATAACCAAATGGCAGCTCAAACCCATGCATGCCATTTGAAATGATAACCTGCCAACATTTTTTCATTTCACGTTTTTGTAAAATCTGCAGCGTTAGAGGACTAGCTTCAATTTCATATTTATCCACTGGAAAATTATGTACAGTCTGAGGCTCGTCTACGGCCGGTGTCACTACCTTTAGCTTGGGATGAGCGTCGCGGGGAGGTAAAGTGGGTGCCTTTGGATCAGGCCAATATGGTTCGGGCAAAGGCCAATACCCGATTGGAAACGTCTTTTGACTTATGTGCTTTTGTACGTAGATCATTTTCTTCAATGGTTGGAATATCAAATCCTGCAATGCTTCATTGGGCATATTGTTGGGATCTTTGGGTATGAGAGGTTCAAACTGCAGCACAACCCCCGGTTGTACCTTCTGTACAAGGCTTTCAATACATTGATTTAATACATAATGGGATCGCACACGATACGAACGTCCTCCTGTCACTTCACACATTCTCTCTATGGGAGAATCATCATGTGGCACCTTACCCTCAACCCTTTCATCCATACGATTGCCGGACATACGTAGAACCAATGAAAACAGACGTTGATCCCATCGAAAAGGTTCTTTGGTAAATTTTGTGCCCGGTATTTGAGTATTTAACGGCAGTATAATATCCTGATGTACAACATTGCGGTTCGAATAACGTCCACCATCGGTGATGACAATAATTACTGAAGGTTCCAAATAGAATGGGCAACGACCCTGACCATATGTATCAATACCAGATTGCATACGATTTAAATTCAACAAATCAAAAGCATTCTTTAACGACTCTCCCATGGATGTGAGTCCTGTGGATTGTAGATTTTTCAGTTCATTCATAAAGGTGGCATGATTCTCTTTCCAGCCGGCTTTAACATTGGCTGGGGGTTCTTCGAATGTTAACAGCATGTAGCGATCACCCAAACAGTCTTGTGTACGTTGACGGTATTTGAGAAAAGTTTCCACGGCACCCTTTGCTATGTCCAGATAGGTTTTTTGTACGCCATTAACATAGGCCTTTTGGCACATGGACGACGAAGTGTCGACCAAAAACAAGATAATTGTCATTTTCACAACACCTTTTGTTTTGTTTTGCTCGCACTACTAACACAACAAAATGCAATGCACTCTTAAAGAAATTAAGACGCCCGTGCGTTTGTTTGTGCAAGAAGGTGCACAAGTAATCCTTATAAAAAGGATTTTGTATTTCCTAATTGCAAAATTTTTCCTCCTATGCTTAAGTTGTGTTGATCTTTCTTGTGATCTCAGATCTCACTCTCTTTTTTCTGTGACTCTTAAATAAATGTCAATTCAATCAATTGAACTTTTGTCAGTGAGAGAAGAGTGGAGAATTATCTATAATTTAGAAGTTCTCTTGGTTTCCAGCTCGTAGATGATAGGTAGTAGGCTTTCTTTAGATTCGCTGTTTGTAATAAATGGGCGTTTAAAACGCCCATTTTTTATTTGTTGTCATTTCTTTGCCGCATGGAAAACATTTCATAGCTTTTTCTCAAATACAACAAAAAGAAAATAAATTCAAAATAAATCTGCAAAAAATGTAAGAGAAGAAAAAATGGAGAGAGAAAAAGGAAATCGAATTAATGTTACAGTTATTTTTCTTCTTTTTAATAAGATATCATGTCGTAGTTGTCATGATAAGATAAATATACATAAAGTGAGGTTAAGTATGAAATTGTTAAAAATTAATAAAATCCGACAAATTATGCAAATATTAAGACATCGTCAATAGACTTTATATACTAAAACTTAAACCATATACGACTAAGAGATTCAGTCTTAAATCTCAAAGATGCAGAATGTACATACTTATTCTGGAGTAAATCACGTTTTATTAAAACAGAGAAGCCCATAATGACACTAAAGGCCTATCTAACAAGATTCAACAGAAACCAATCAGGAAACAGAAATTAAATTGAGCTTCTGGGTAACGAAGGTACAATAAAGTAGAACAGCCTCCAAAAATCCTGTCTGAATTGCCTGTTTCGATAGTTAGATGCAAAGTCTTTCACACTTAGAAAAAAGGTAAACCGCAGGGAGTCCTGTTATACCTATTTATTATACCATGTGAGCATTTCCAGAATTCTAAGGGCAATCATAGTTTCACATCAGTTAGGTGCAACGACGAACATTTCATGAATAATTTTTGAGAATATAGGTATGTAGCGTACTTTAATAATCACCATCTTCAGACATGAAGGAGGACATTAATTATGCATAAGAATCCATTGTTTCCAAATCGGGTAGGGTAGATACTGATGAAACATTTGAACACATACAGCAATTGGTCATTGACGATAAGCAGTGGAGACATCAGAACAGGGAATAAAATACGAAGTTTCCCAAAGTGGTGTGATACCTACGGAACTGTTTCTGTATTCCGCCCCAAGCAAGTTTCAATAGCATTTAAACGGATACAATCGCAGATGCCATAAACATTTATCGTGTGAACGCGGTCCCGGGCAAACCGAAGTAGTTTTGCCTCAACTACCCCGATGACACCGTGCAAAACATCTAACCAGCATGGCGCAGAGGCCCGCACGACGCACTGCACCTTTTCAACCGCCCTGAAAACTTACTCAACTATCTCCATCAGAATGCATCAGAATCAGAATACATATATTCCAAATGAGATAGGGAAGATACTGCTGAAGCATTTAAAGACATACTGTAACTGATCACTGACGATGAGCAGGTTGGGGTGTGCGTACGTGTTGATGGTGGTTGAAATACATAACCCATGCCTGTGGGACCAGTCTAGCGTTTCCAAACCAGTAAAGAGTTCTGTTTTTCCAAGACCACACACAACTCCACTAACACATGGTACCCACCCAAATCAGGGTTACCAAACATGTCCGCTGCCTTATATTAGTAGGTTCTATATCATTCTGTGGATTATCGTTAGCTGTGGCACCGATACAGTGTCATTTTCCAAGGGTTCTATTTCTGATCTCCACAATGAAGATATCCTTAAAGGCCCTGAGCTGTGACACTTTATCGAATGGTCGCATAAATGACTCAATGTTTATCACAGTGAATGATCTCCATATACACGCCTATTATTTCATAACATTCTGAAGTGACTTTAGATGATTCGCAACATTAGGAACCTTGAATCCTTCTATTTTTTAAGCTCACAGCCATTATCCTAAACAGATGATAAGCATCGTATACTCCTAGTTATCGTTCCAAACTTACTTTGGACACGCATTTCCGTTAGTAATAGGGTCTCTGGTACTCTATCTAGATCGTAAAAACCTTGCCATATTTGTCTGTGTGGAGGATCTCACAAAAATTGGTGATAAGAATAAATATATCAATAATATTTAAGCAAGTACTCGTATTGTTTCGACATTTTATGGTGCCGTATTTTAACAGTATTGAAAAACCTTCATATGCTTTGTGTCCAACACAATAGAACAGATCATTGTCCACATATGACATAGAGTTCAATCGCATTACAGGAGACTCTTTTAACAACAACCATAAGCTACCGAATGTGACTCCGGTTATCTTAAAGAAATTTGTGGTCAACTCTTAATCCTTCCTTACTCCTTGATGTTTGGTTTACTTTCATATGACAAAACATGGTGTAATAATATAATAATTGTTCCACAAATATCCCAGCCGGGACAGGGGAGACTTCTCTCATATCTCATATTAGCTCAATGATATGGGACCTACTGTTTATCGCCGAGTCCGAACCTCGTGTCTAAGACACCACTTGTAGAGAAGTTGTACAAGGCTGAAATACTCAGAAAATGTCGCCAACATTACTGAGAGGTATTTTGCCACCGTTGAAAAGTGTTGAAAAGTTGAAAAGTGATGTTGACTGGCCGGGGAATCGAACCCACGACCTTTAGCGTGCAAGGCGGGTGTGCATACCATGCACCACGGTGGCACATGGTAAAGGTCAAGAAAAATATTCGGAGCAAAATCAGCTACTGGAGCATTCCTATTACAAAATATCCGATCCTAATTCACCAATCAGTGTTACCCATAAAAGGTGCAGGGCAATTACAACTACCGTATTCAGGAGAGTCTTTTCAAGTGACGAAACTAAGAAAAATCAAAACATAAAATTTCCATTGCTCGTACCGCTCTTCAGTAGAGGGATCAAACTTCTTATTACCAGATTTCACGTTCAACATTAACATTAGTAGGAGTGCCCATACACAAATGATGGTCCAAAAAAACATGGCTTCTCCATTTTGGTCTATTTTGCATTTGTTCAACATTGTTGACATCCAAACTGTAAATTCATTAACAGAAATGTGACAATTTGTTTTAAATTATTTACTATTTACTCCAACATTATAAATCGTCTTGAAACTTTTTGTTCAAAAAAATGGGAGTGTTTATGTTTATTTATGGGAAAAACCGCCACAGGGACAACAACTGTATGTAAATGGCTAGGACATAAGTGCTGATATGAGAAAATTGTTAAATCGTTTTCAACTCAGAAAGGGAAAAAACTAAATGTCTGCCATGATTGACGACAATATCTTTTAAGGTCCAAACATATAGGTATACCCGTAGAAAAAGTGAAGCATTCCGCATCTCGTTTGAGCTCTTCCAAACTGAAGAGGAAAAGGTAAATTTCGGCATAAAAAATCATCATTTTATTTCCAAGTTTAATTTCATAGTTTCATACAGATATTCTTGGTTATTTGAGTTTGAGTCCAGAAATGGCCGACTGATGGTACTGACCGGCAATAGGAAAATTTACCTACAACTCGACAATCAGTAATAGAATAGAACCTTTTGTTTTCTTCCCTTCGTCGCACTATGGGACGAATGACAGGTTTTTGAGGCAATAAAAAACACTGGAAACAGCTGGAGCTTTGGTTCCGATCGGTTCAGATATATATTTACATATACATATATAAGATATATATGTATATACAAAATGCTTCAGTTATACCATGATGTTCGTAATATAAATTCTCTGAAATGAAAATAAGAATAGATCTCAAGGTAGTTTTTATACCGAGAAATGGAGTTGTTGGGGGCCTCCCTAGATCTATAATATTGAAGATTTCAGTGCTTGGTATAACTCGGTAAGATTACTATCAAACTTGGCGACTTGTGCCATATTGAGCATCGTCCAGTCCCAACACAGTTCAGTATTTAAAAATATCAACAATTTTAAGTGTCATGCAATTTGTAATCAGTTTTCTATAAGTTCTTGGGTCCATATGGATACAAATTTTTGTACACATGTAGTACTTACTATTATTTTCTATCACATATATATAGTTTCGCGGATACGTCGCGATACCGAGAGTTATATTCCAAAAAGCCTATAAGCTTCCAAAGTTCACACCACAACAAAAGTTCATTATAACATCTTACTTTTTTTAAATCAGTAGGTCTGTACGATAACCCAAAAATACAAATTCTTACAAATTTTTACTGAATGCTGTTCGATAACAAAATTATCCAGCAAAAGAGAGCGAGTTTGGAGAGATTTTTGGAGAGTTTTGCGACTGAGACCTTGCAAATTTTTGTTTTGTATTGTTCCTATGGAAAATACGAAACGATTGGAAATGTTATTTAAAGTATTTTACGTACGCTGCTTTTAATCACCTGTTCAATGTAAAAACTCGAAATGTTAACATTTTTGACCAAGAAAATTTCATAATTGTAATTTTTTTAGATTCTAAAGCGTTGTGGATCGTATTAAAGCATTAAATAAGTAAACTGCAATTTTAAAATTTATGTTTTTGTTCCGTTTGGTTTAAAATATCAACAGAAACAAAAACAAATTTCATACATTTTCGGAAACAGCTGACTTTCTTGCAAATTTTTGCAAAATGCTGTTCGATTACTTTCTGCAATTTTTCTTGCCTGAGAGAGTAATATTCACTGAGAGAGGTTGCTGGAACTGACTGAGTAATTATTGCTGGGAAAGTTATCGTACACACCTTATATCACAAGCTTAATTAGCAAATCTTTCCACGCATTTTCCATTTAAAAAAACGGCGTTTAATTGTCGAGCGATACAAATTTGTTCTTCGTGTGATTGAATTTTATAAAATTTTACAATATAAGATGTACTATCTTTGACAGCCTGGTATGCTATCATGAAGCGTAGTCAGGTGGAAATGTTTTTGTTTTTTAGTGGTCCAAAGTGTCAAGAATCTAAACCCGTTATTATTTTATTCAAATATATTACCTGAAAACTGGACTTTTTGCCTCAGAAACCCGCCATTCGGCCCATAGTGCGTCGTAGGCAAGAGTTTAGCATGTGCTTGTTAAATTGTATGAGAAAAGCAACAGATGTTGCTGTTAGTCTGCAACACCTCGTTCGTAGTTTATTAGGATGTAACGAAAAATGTCTAATTATTTGCGGTATTCACTCGTGGTGGTAAAGTGGCATTGTAGATCTTGCACATGTTGTTAATATTGTAGTTCAGAGATGAACACGGAGAGAGTATTACTGTATGTTAGTGCCGAACATGCCCTTGACGCTGGTTACGAAGATTTTCGGCAATTTACACACACACGACTCGAACGCAAAGAAAGAGCGTACAAAAGAGAGCAAATGTTTTGATTTGTTTTTGTTTTGTATCTTGCGTGTATACAAACTTAATAAAACACTGTCATAAATTGCCAATGTTTTGAATATATTCACATTTGTTGGCTGCCCACTTCACTTGAGTGAATTTCATTAAAAAATTTCATGAAATTAGGCGTTCTTAAATAAAATTCCCCACTACAGCAATTTCATGATTTTACTCTACTATGTTCCGGGCCACACTAAGAGTAATTTCACTGAAATTTTGACATAAAAGTAAAATAAAATGAAAAAAAGGTATGTTTGTTTTATAGGAATATTGCAACAAAGCAAAATAGCAGAACAAATGACACCGTGTACACTAGTTTCTTGAAATTATGCATTTTTCCCAAAAAATGCAAAGTTTCGTGTCAAAATTTCATTGAAATTACTCTAGTGTATCCCGGGACTAAGACTATGTTTACATTTACGAAATCCACTTGATTTCAACTGTCAACTCCTTTGCGTATACGTCAAATGAAAACTCATCTGAAATCGAGTTGATTTCATTTGACGTTTGAGCAATGGAATTGACAGTTGAAATCGAGAAAACTTAAAAATTTTGTACGAAAATTATATACAAGAGCTGTAAATCTACCACCATGAGTGAATAACTCTATTGAATTATCAAAATCGTTACATCAACACAAAAACATTCACTCATTCAACATGTGCACCGTGATGAAATTATAAGGTGGCGTAAAACGCCAGTAGTGGGATTCTCTAACGCATTTTTTGGCTATCGACAAAAATCGTTAAAATTAAAATGCTTATAATTTCTGTAATTAACTATATTATTCGGTAATTTAGCGACCAACAAAAAGTCCTCGCAAAGTTCTACCGATGCAACAGTGTGGACCGAGACAAAGTGGCGCCAAAACAATCAGCTGTTTTACACCCTTGTAAAAGTACAGTGCAATGTTTACAATACTTTTAGGCCGAGTTAATTAACAACCCTGTGGTAAATTAAACTTGCATGTATTTTGTTGTTGTGGTATTGTAAACAGTTGTAGATTTACAACAGTCGTGCACAGTTCTTTAATTTAAATTAATTCACACCTTTTTTTGCGAGAAAACTTAAAAATTTTGTACGAAAATTATATACAAGAGCTGTAAATCTACCACCATGAGTGAATAACTCTATTGAATTATCAAAATCGTCCCATCAACACAAAAACATTCACTCATTCCACATGTGCACCGTGATGAAATTATAAGGTGGCGTAGAACGCCAGTAGTGGGATTCTCTAACGTATTTTTTGGTTATCGACAAAAATCGTTAAAATTAAAATGCTTATAATTTCGATAATTAACTATATTATTCGGTAAGTTAGCGACCAATAAAAAGTCCTCGCAAAGTTCTACCGATAGCAACAGTGATGTCAACTTTTATTTGAATTTTTCATTCATAATGTTGCGTTTTAATTTAACCGATTTTTGTCGGTAGCCAGATTCGTAGTTTCAATCTGTCAAACGTAAACAAAATTTTTGACATCTTGAAGAATTTTCGAGTTGTTGTTCTGCTACTTACAGTGAGTGTCAAAAATATTCGGTTTTCAATTTCACCAATAATAACATCTCAGTATTTTCGAACCCCATAACCAATATCAATAAACCAAATACTTAAAAAAATGTTGGTTCTGTGGCAATTAAAAAATGTATGTAACATGGATCCATGGCAACCCTATAAGCGAGAATAACAAAGAAGAAGTTGTTAACCCTGTTTTCTATGCGTTAAAAATATTCGGTTTTTGTAAATTTTGTTAAATATTTTGGCAAAAAACCGGTCAATATCGAACTTTTTCTGCAATATTAGTATAAATTTCAATAATTGCGAACAGAATCTTTGTTCCTGTGTGCAGACATATCATATTTCATAGCAAATTATTAAAATTTAGGGCTAAGGAAAAACGCTTTCCTAGAAAAGAGAAAACTATTAATAGCTCTGTTCCAGAACTAAAAAGTTTTTACAATTTTTACCATTTTTACACATTTTGCGTTCCCGTACACAAAATTTATATGAAAATCGTTTACGACTTTTACAACTTTTACGACTTTTACCACTTTATAAAGTACGGGAACAGGCATCATATTTCTTTATAAAAACGGCAGGAATAAAGGGAATTTTTGCTTATTTTTGAATATTTAGTCGAATACATTTGAAATAATATGCAAAAGTCACGAAAATGTAGAAATAATTGATTTCGTGAAACACATAACCCAGCCAAACCAAGGACTGGGAGGGAAGGTAGAGGAATCTCCTGAAAAATTACGGCTAAACCGCCCTTAATTTTCCCGAAATTGGTCACCGAGTCCTAAATGACTTTCAAAAGATAGAAAATATGCACATACATTCCAAAAAAATCGAAAGGATAAAGCCTTTCATGGCCTTGTAACACATCACACACCATCGGCTTATTTACATAACCAAAAATCTAGTTCAAATTTCGCCTTGATGTACCTTCAAAACTTGATGTACGTCATAAACCTGGTGAAATGGAGTTAGTTTTGAACGTCTAAGCCGGAAAATCAGTATACCACCAAGTTTCCGGCCTTTCTGTGTACTCCAACACAAAAAGTACGAAGGAGCTTATAGGAGACATGTATTTATCAATGACTTATGATGTGTTACAAGGCCATGAAAGGCTTTATCCTTACGATTTTTTTGGAAAGTAAGTGCATATTTTTTATCTTCTGAAAGTCATTTAGGGCTCGGTGACCAATTTCAAGAAAATTAAGGGCGGTTTAGCCGTAATTTTTCAGGATATTCCTCTACCTCCCCTCCCAGGCCTTGGTTTGGCTGGCTTATGTGTTTCACGAAATCGATTATTTCTATATTTTCGTGACTTTTGCACATTATTTCACATGTATTCGACTAAATATTCAAAAATAAGCAAAAATTCCCTTTATTTCTGCCGTTTTTATAATGAAATATAAACATTTTTACTCTTTTCTAGGATAGCGATTTTCCTTAGCCCTAAATTGTAATAATTTGTTATAAAATATAATATTTTTGCACACAGGAACAAAGATTCTGTTCGCAATTATTGAAATTTATACTAATATTGCAGAAAAAGTTCGATATTGACTGTTTTTTTGCCAAAATATTTAACAACAGTTACAAAAACCGAATATTTTTGACGCATAGAAAACAGGGTTAACAACGTGTTCTTTGTTATTCTCGCTTATAGGGTTGCCATGGATCCATGTTACATACATTTTTTAATAGCCACAGGACCAACATTTTTTTAAGTATTTGGTTTTTTGAATATTGGTTATGGGGTTCTAAAATACTGAGGTGTTATTATTGGTGAAATTGAAAACCGAATATTTTTGACACTCACTGTATGTGAGCTGGTAAATACATCTTGATTTGCACATTAAAACGCATTTTATACTTGCACTTAAAACAGGTGTTTTGGGAGTTTACGTCCTTTATTTGACAGATGTTGTATGGTTTAACTGCAATTTGACGGCTCCTGAATAAAAAACATTGTAAAATCTATTTAGTTTTGCTCCCTCCCTAGTGCAATTACATTTTAGTACAACAAATAGCAAAAAAAAAAGGCAACATGACCCACTTGTTCATACAATAGTTGACTTCAAAATAACACAACACAACGACGACATCACTAGTCCCCCACACCTCTCTCAAACAAATGTATAGCAATGTTTATTATAACATGCTAATTATAATTAGAAGGGGAACAACAATTCGTACCTATAAATCCTATAAATGAAAGCAGCGGAGAACTCATAAAAGCCGTGTCAAGTTTGTTTATCTTTAAAATTGTTTTACAAATATGCATAATTTCATCTTTAGTTTTATTGACACAAATTTCTCAAAACGTCATTATAATGTAATTATAATAATTTTGTCCAAATATCATTACATGTTTATCCGTTAATCCATTACACCCCCCCTTCTTAATCACAGTTGCCAGTTGTTGTTTGTTTTACTTTCGTCAGTGCAATTTAATATCAGAGAAAGATGGGGAGAGGAAGCATATGTTTTACTCTCACATATTCCATAGAAAGGGTACATAGCGCATTAATGAAAAATATCTCAACATGTGCATGCATTCGTATAAAACAGAAAACCCTAAGTAGAAGGGTTGCCATTATTTTAGCAAATATGTATTCGGGGGGTTGTGGGCATGTATATTTTATTTGATGGATTTAAAAGAAAAATAAACACATTTGAAGGCTTCAAAAATTTAAAGAATTCACTTTAACGTTGGTGTTATGAGGACTGAAATCTGCTTGTACAATTCAACAAGAAATCTGACTTGTAATAATGTTCGTGTGAAACATCAGAATTCCTAGATACTGGCGACTTAGATGGTTTTCTGCTATACAAAACTGAGATAAAAACAATTTAAATAACGTTACTATCTAGTCTTATGAAGGAGTTAGAATACACCGGAAAATCATGAGCGAAATAGAAGCAATGGCATATGACAGATCATACTGCAGAATGTTTGTAGAGGCCCTATGCTCCTCAAGGAGTTAAACAAATGAAAAGAAGATGTTGTAGCCCAATCTATATACAAGAGCTGTAAATCTACCACCATGAGTGAATAACTCTATTGAATTATCAAAATCGTTACATCAACACAAAAACATTCACTCATTCAACATGTGCACCGTGATGAAATTATAAGGTGGCGTAAAACGCCAGTAGTGGGATTCTCTAACGCATTTTTTGGCTATCGACAAAAATCGTTAAAATTAAAATGCTTATAATTTCTGTAATTAACTATATTATTCGGTAATTTAGCGACCAACAAAAAGTCCTCGCAAAGTTCTACCGATGCAACAGTGTGGACCGAGACAAAGTGGCGCCAAAACAATCAGCTGTTTTACACCCTTGTAAAAGTACAGTGCAATGTTTACAATACTTTTAGGCCGAGTTAATTAACAACCCTGTGGTAAATTAAACTTGCATGTATTTTGTTGTTGTGGTATTGTAAACAGTTGTAGATTTACAACAGTCGTGCACAGTTCTTTAATTTAAATTAATTCACACCTTTTTTTGCGAGAAAACTTAAAAATTTTGTACGAAAATTATATACAAGAGCTGTAAATCTACCACCATGAGTGAATAACTCTATTGAATTATCAAAATCGTCCCATCAACACAAAAACATTCACTCATTCCACATGTGCACCGTGATGAAATTATAAGGTGGCGTAGAACGCCAGTAGTGGGATTCTCTAACGTATTTTTTGGTTATCGACAAAAATCGTTAAAATTAAAATGCTTATAATTTCGATAATTAACTATATTATTCGGTAAGTTAGCGACCAATAAAAAGTCCTCGCAAAGTTCTACCGATAGCAACAGTGATGTCAACTTTTATTTGAATTTTTCATTCATAATGTTGCGTTTTAATTTAACCGATTTTTGTCGGTAGCCAGATTCGTAGTTTCAATCTGTCAAACGTAAACAAAATTTTTGACATCTTGAAGAATTTTCGAGTTGTTGTTCTGCTACTTACAGTGAGTGTCAAAAATATTCGGTTTTCAATTTCACCAATAATAACATCTCAGTATTTTCGAACCCCATAACCAATATCAATAAACCAAATACTTAAAAAAATGTTGGTTCTGTGGCAATTAAAAAATGTATGTAACATGGATCCATGGCAACCCTATAAGCGAGAATAACAAAGAAGAAGTTGTTAACCCTGTTTTCTATGCGTTAAAAATATTCGGTTTTTGTAAATTTTGTTAAATATTTTGGCAAAAAACCGGTCAATATCGAACTTTTTCTGCAATATTAGTATAAATTTCAATAATTGCGAACAGAATCTTTGTTCCTGTGTGCAGACATATCATATTTCATAGCAAATTATTAAAATTTAGGGCTAAGGAAAAACGCTTTCCTAGAAAAGAGAAAACTATTCATATTTCTTTATAAAAAACGGCAGGAATAAAGGGAATTTTTGCTTATTTTTGAATATTTAGTCGAATACATTTGAAATAATATGCAAAAGTCACGAAAATGTAGAAATAATTGATTTCGTGAAACACATAACCCAGCCAAACCAAGGACTGGGAGGGAAGGTAGAGGAATCTCCTGAAAAATTACGGCTAAACCGCCCTTAATTTTCCCGAAATTGGTCACCGAGTCCTAAATGACTTTCAAAAGATAGAAAATATGCACATACATTCCAAAAAAATCGAAAGGATAAAGCCTTTCATGGCCTTGTAACACATCACACACCATCGGCTTATTTACATAACCAAAAATCTAGTTCAAATTTCGCCTTGATGTACCTTCAAAACTTGATGTACGTCATAAACCTGGTGAAATGGAGTTAGTTTTGAACGTCTAAGCCGGAAAATCAGTATACCACCAAGTTTCCGGCCTTTCTGTGTACTCCAACACAAAAAGTACGAAGGAGCTTATAGGAGACATGTATTTATCAATGACTTATGATGTGTTACAAGGCCATGAAAGGCTTTATCCTTACGATTTTTTTGGAAAGTAAGTGCATATTTTTTATCTTCTGAAAGTCATTTAGGGCTCGGTGACCAATTTCAAGAAAATTAAGGGCGGTTTAGCCGTAATTTTTCAGGATATTCCTCTACCTCCCCTCCCAGGCCTTGGTTTGGCTGGCTTATGTGTTTCACGAAATCGATTATTTCTATATTTTCGTGACTTTTGCACATTATTTCACATGTATTCGACTAAATATTCAAAAATAAGCAAAAATTCCCTTTATTTCTGCCGTTTTTATAATGAAATATAAACATTTTTACTCTTTTCTAGGATAGCGATTTTCCTTAGCCCTAAATTGTAATAATTTGTTATAAAATATAATATTTTTGCACACAGGAACAAAGATTCTGTTCGCAATTATTGAAATTTATACTAATATTGCAGAAAAAGTTCGATATTGACTGTTTTTTTGCCAAAATATTTAACAACAGTTACAAAAACCGAATATTTTTGACGCATAGAAAACAGGGTTAACAACGTGTTCTTTGTTATTCTCGCTTATAGGGTTGCCATGGATCCATGTTACATACATTTTTTAATAGCCACAGGACCAACATTTTTTTAAGTATTTGGTTTTTTGAATATTGGTTATGGGGTTCTAAAATACTGAGGTGTTATTATTGGTGAAATTGAAAACCGAATATTTTTGACACTCACTGTATGTGAGCTGGTAAATACATCTTGATTTGCACATTAAAACGCATTTTATACTTGCACTTAAAACAGGTGTTTTGGGAGTTTACGTCCTTTATTTGACAGATGTTGTATGGTTTAACTGCAATTTGACGGCTCCTGAATAAAAAACATTGTAAAATCTATTTAGTTTTGCTCCCTCCCTAGTGCAATTACATTTTAGTACAACAAATAGCAAAAAAAAAGGCAACATGACCCACTTGTTCATACAATAGTTGACTTCAAAATAACACAACACAACGACGACATCACTAGTCCCCCACACCTCTCTCAAACAAATGTATAGCAATGTTTATTATAACATGCTAATTATAATTAGAAGGGGAACAACAATTCGTACCTATAAATCCTATAAATGAAAGCAGCGGAGAACTCATAAAAGCCGTGTCAAGTTTGTTTATCTTTAAAATTGTTTTACAAATATGCATAATTTCATCTTTAGTTTTATTGACACAAATTTCTCAAAACGTCATTATAATGTAATTATAATAATTTTGTCCAAATATCATTACATGTTTATCCGTTAATCCATTACACCCCCCCTTCTTAATCACAGTTGCCAGTTGTTGTTTGTTTTACTTCATAGGTGCAGCGTTGTCAGTATTGGGGATTTTTCCCCAAATTGGGGAATTTTTATTTGAAATGGGGAAAAAAATTTCGACTTGGGGAATTGGGAAAATGTTGAGGAAATCTGAAAAATCTTTGGGGATTTTTGGGGAATTTCTTTTTTGATTAATTACTTCAGATTATCTGATCTTTTTTAATTTCAGTACGTGAATAGTATTAGCGCACGCGTGACGCACAAATGATATGCATCATATACTAACTGGTCGCAGCTGTAATAATTTATGACAGATTTGAAAAGTTATCATGCGGTTCGACGACTGACAGCGTACTAGAACAGTGGGTTGAATTGAAATAACATTTTCCATCATTTCTACTGCTGAAGGGGACTTAACTGCAGAAATGGTTTCTAGATTGGTGGGCAATGATGAAATTAAACTTTATTTAACATTCATGGCTCCAATTATAAAAGAGATAAATATGCTTAGGCCCGTTATTATATCCTTTTTTAGTAGTTAAATGTTAGCCGATATCGGACAGATAACCCGTTTTATATTCCTGCAAGTTTGCTTTAATAAGAAGTGTCAGATAAATTGAAAGCAAGTTTGTGTTCCTTTTAAAATTTAAAGTGCGCCCAAAAACAAGAAAAATTTGAGAGCAAATTCGAATCAACCAATCCGATTTGAGTAAATTTTATGTATACAGACTGTTTTGCTTGAAATGGAATGGAAGATGTAATAACAAATTCCTGGTAATGCGAACTTAATTCCTTATTTTTCTTAAAATAAGGTATAACAATAAGGGATTTTAAAGAAAAGATATAAGAACGGGCCTTAATCTAAGTTTTCAAACCGATGCACACTGCAAATATGCATTTTCCCTGTGCACTCGAATATTGAAACCATTTATAAAAAATTAAGAAGACTCGGCATATTTACCATGAGGAGCCATGAAACTAGGCTTTAATTTTGACTTGTACTTTTTTTGAGTAAACAATTATTAAAGTTAAAAAGACCAGTGCCGAATATCTTAAACGCTGTTAGTACAAATGCTGTAACCGATGCCTACAAATATGCAATTATTAAACTTACAAGCAATTTTACCCCAATATTTGCAGCAATTCACAGGGTTAACACAATTATAGCTCTATACGAACCTTTTCAGTTGTCAACACAAAAATCTCCACGATTGTTTAAGAATCGCAATGGAGAAAGTTATCATTCGTAAATTGGAAATGGTATTAAGTCCCGGGCCACACTAAGAGTAATTTCACTGAAATTTTGACATGAAAGTAAAAGAAAATGTAAATTAAAACGGTCTGTTTGTTTCATACGAATATTGCAACAAACCAAAATTGCAGAATAAATGAAACCGTGTACACTAGTTTCTTGATATTATGCATTTTTCCCAAAAAATGCAAAGTTTCATGTCAAAATTTCATTGAAATTACTTTAGTGTGGGCCGAGACAAAATATGCTTTCCGTTCCAACAAGTAATTCTTAAAATGCAGTACGAGTTACTAGAATAAATAATCAATTTTCTAACAAGTCCATTTGTTGTAGACATTTTGACCCTTTAATGATTCTGAATCACTTGAAAGTGAAGTTTTCAATATCGTTAATTTAATTCATATATAAGTGTATAGAATACTTTACAAGTTTAATGATATGAATTTCAATAGTAAAATAAAACTACTTTCGATTTTTTTAATTATTTGTTAAAAAAAATTTGGGGATTTTTTTTGAGGAAATTCAATAAAATCTGGGGAATTTTGGGGAAAAGTTTTGGGCAAGTTGGGGAAAAGAGTCTAAAAAATACTGGCAACGCTGCATAGGTGTGCACGGGCATCCACTGGTGGCTGCTGTAAAATGCTCTTACTTTTATTAATTCAACAAAACTGAGACGTTAAAGTATTTTTTGTAATTATTATTTAATAAATAATTTCATCCACGATTTTAGATTAAAATTGTGTTTTCACAATTAAAAAACAATTTAGAAAAACCATGAAAAACGACAAATGTTAAATTCTCTTATGTTCTCTTAAATTCTGTTTTGCTCACCATTGTTTTACTTTCGTCAGTGCAATTTAATATCAGAGAAAGATGGGGAGAGGAAGCATATGTTTTACTCTCACATATTCCATAGAAAGGGTACATAGCGCATTAATGAAAAATATCTCAACATGTGCATGCATTCGTATAAAACAGAAAACCCTAAGTAGAAGGGTTGCCATTATTTTAGCAAATATGTATTCGGGGGGTTGTGGGCATGTATATTTTATTTGATGGATTTAAAAGAAAAATAAACACATTTGAAGGCTTCAAAAATTTAAAGAATTCACTTTAACGTTGGTGTTATGAGGACTGAAATCTGCTTGTACAATTCAACAAGAAATCTGACTTGTAATAATGTTCGTGTGAAACATCAGAATTCCTAGATACTGGCGACTTAGATGGTTTTCTGCTATACAAAACTGAGATAAAAACAATTTAAATAACGTTACTATCTAGTCTTATGAAGGAGTTAGAATACACCGGAAAATCATGAGCGAAATAGAAGCAATGGCATATGACAGATCATACTGCAGAATGTTTGTAGAGGCCCTATGCTCCTCAAGGAGTTAAACAAATGAAAAGAAGATGTTGTAGCCCAATCTACTAGAAAAACAATAAGCTTATACAATTGACCGATTGAAAATGCCAACTGTGTCCCCCAGTGAAGCCTGAATGGTGATAAAGATTAAAAAAAATCTACAATTTCGGGAAGGCTAGATCAAAACACTGTTAAATTGTCTCTAATTTCCTCATGTTCAAATATATGTTACAAGTAGTTGTAGTTATAGTTCGCCTTGAATCGATAATTCTTTTCCGAGGAAATGAACCAGGAAAAGCCAAAACAAAGAAGTGTTTTCTTGATTTTACCCAAGGAATTTGGCAGCTAGCGCCTTTAGTACCTTACTCTTTGCTTTAACTTTGGGGTTAATTCGCAATCCTAGTAGGAATAATGTAATATGTGCTCCCCTAAAACCATGTTGGTAGCTATCAATATATATATTGCGCTCTTTCAGCAACGGGACTCTGAGATTATGTTAAAACTTTAAAAGCGGTATACAAAGAATGAACTTTGCCAGTAGAAGAGATTATTGTGTCTTCACTTCTCCCAGCCGATCATCGGCATAGGTTCCCTACCACAGCAGGGGATTCTTTGTACCTGATGGACCCGAAACTAAAAACGTTTCGGCCAGCGGCTGTCAATGCATCATCAAACCTATGCTGCTACAACAACAACGCCACGCGCTATTTCTACAAATATTTGTCTAGGACTCGGATTTGTCTAGGACTCGGATTTGACAAGATTTGCAATAGGACAGTGTTGCTGGCGCTCAACATAGGAAAAACATTTGAGGACATCGAACAGCCAATCGTACGTGTAATTCAAGAACAACAAGATTGAAACAGGGAGTTCACAAGGTGGGGTGATATCTCCGGAACTTTTTAACCTGTATCTTTCCTGTATACAGACTCCCTCCAGACGCCATTGGGATCTTTGAGTATGCTTTTCCCTGATGTCATTTGTAAAAGGCTTGACTACTGTTTGATTTATCTTATCAACTTTTTCCGCTCGAGGAAAATATAAATATCTGCCACTAACTCTACGGCCACTTTTTTCACCACATGGACTGCGGACAGGAGCACAGATTTGAATGTCATGACCGATAGGTCAAATTCGATAGAAAGTTCGCGTATGCCAAAGCAATCTGTGACAAGCTGATATATAGTGGCAAGGTCCTCCTAGGAGCCAGTGTTGTCTGCGAATATACGTACAACGTGATGACAAAATATTCAAACCTGTCAGAACGCCGCTAAGAATAGCAACTGGGTGCCTTCCGATGTCTTCAGTGCACCATCTACTTGAGGAACGACATACTCTCGTTGCAGTACTTGGTCGGGTGTTACCGTGAAACCAATTCTAATCACCATATGGTGGATAGAACGCCCCCAGCAAGGTTTGTCAGGAGGGATTTCTACCAAGAGAGGTTTAACGTTACATGAGAAAATCCTATAAAGCAGACAGATGCTATCGTGTGAATGCAGTCCTCGAAAATATCGCCCATCTGCCCAGCATGCACCTTTTCAAAAACCCTGCCAAACCTACTCAACTAACTCCAGCAGTTTTGTGGCTACAACCCATCGAAGCAGCCACGTTCCCTACAACTGGAGATATGCCCAGATACAAATTAAGCAAAAAAAAAATGAACTTACGGCTCTCATATATCGTCACCATAAATGCCCTAGTCGTATCTCCAAAAAAGTCAGAATTAGTTTTTTGATTGAACGATACATAAGACTAAGGGTAAGGTTACATTAGGCAAATATTTGCTCCAACGACCAGCAGTGTGCACTTACTCAGAGCAAGTGAGTGTAAATAATGCATTGACATTTATGCTCACTTGCTCTCAGTAAGCGAATACTGCCGGTCGCTGGAGCAAATATTTGCCTAATGTGACCTTACCTTAAAGCAGCGACGACCACAGAAATACAACCAAAGCGAAGACATGTATGAACGTATGAGTGAAAAAAGCAACAACCACATTATGAACGTTTTCACACGATAAGGTTTGCCTGCTCAAAAACGTGGTTTCCGTTTTGACTCTCATTCGTAATTTTCACATCTAGTGTTGCGTTTTTGAAGTCATTGTATACAAGCGTACTTTTTGAACAAAAAGAAGTACGGTTTTACATAAATGTACCAAAAAGGTTTATGTGTGTATTGTATTTGAAAATTAAAAAAGTAATTCTTGTGAATCCCATAAAATTGGATAAAATGTATGCGTTGTTAAAATTGTTGCCTCATGCGCACATGCCATGTTAAAAATAATGTAATAATTCTTACCACCTGAAGGTAAGATGATACCTGCGTTACCAGCGTAAATTTTTCAAGAAAGATTTTTATGAAATAGGGAAATATCTTTGTTATTACAGGTACATAGAAGTCATGTTTTGAAGAACACCTTGATTTGTAAAAAATATGATGAAACAGGTAGATAATATCTTACATGCTAGTGTTGAATGTATGGTACTTTATGTACGTTTTCGTTCACTTACTTCCACATTTTGTTTCAACACTGACACAATTTACGAATGAGAACCAAAACGGACAACGCATTTTTGAGCAGGCAAACCTTATCGTGTGAAAACGTTCTATGTTTTTGTTTGTTTTCATTAATTTACACTGTACGTGAGAGAGAGGAGCAAATGCAAAAACAACTCAGTGGGCGCCCTCACTATACGATCTAAGCAAAGAAGCTCGACCCTGCCTTAAAGCTAGGGTCATACTAGGCAAATATTTGCCCCAGCGACAGGGTGTGTATGTTTACTGAAAGCAAGTGAGCATAAATTTCAATGCATTATTTACGCTCATTTGCTCTCAGTAAACATACACACCCTGTCGCTGGGGCAAATATTTGCCTAATGTGACCCTACCTTAAGATACATGATATTGCAAAATGTCAAGCTTCACGTTATAAAATAACGATCCTATTGAAGAAAAGGTATTTCGGAAAATGGGATAGCATTGCAGATTTTGTTTTAATGACGGACCCCAACACCAAGCTTTTCCGCGGTTTTTGTTTCATAGTTCCTCCCATTCATATATGATTGATAATATTCCATATACTCGCCTTTATGATATTAATATTCCTTAAAACATTTTTTGGAACATTCCTAGTTTAACTATGATCATCTGATCGAATTGAAAATTTTACTATAGATATATTTTGACGCCCCGATTATAACAAATTTTTCCGAACCGATAAGAAAACACCTATCCAAATATGTAATTTTCTTAGCTGTATATAAACTGGTTGCGAGCCTGGAGCAAATTTCGGCTACGAGGACAAAATTTTCTTAAGTAGCCTGCCTTTGGCCCTGTATTTAAGAATTTCTCCTATGGGGACAAGTGCAAATTTCGGCTACGCAGACAAAATTTTCCTTAAAATTTTAAGTTTTTTGAAGTAAAAGTGGACGATGCGATCAAAACTCTCTTTTAAATTGAAAGTGTTCTTAACTAGCCGGCCTTCGGCCGGGGATTTATGACTTTCTCCTATGGACAGGGACAAAAGTGGGTTACGCAAACAAAACTTTCTTGTAAATTTAAAGTTTCTTAAGTAGCCGGCTTTGAGCAGGAATTTTATACATTCTTCTATAAACAGGTGCAAAAATAGGTCGGGTGCATAAAAGTACCCTCCATAAGCTTTAAAACGATGCCCATATTGCCCACGTTAGAATTGTAAAATGTAAAGACCCATAAAATTATATATCGTTGTATTCAGGATGCCAAGGGCTATCTACTGTAAAAATTTCAGCCCGATGCGGGAGGTGCCCATAAACAACCTAAAGGTGTGAAAGTATGAAATTTACGAAATGTCAAGACTCATATCTCGGGAAGTATGGACTTTCCCCGGAAAATTATATATCGTTCTATTCTGGATGCCAAGGGCTATCTATTTTAAAAATTTCAGCCCGATCGGAGAGGTGCCCATAAACAACCTAAAGTACGAAATTTCCGAAATGTCAAGACCCATATCACGGGAGGTATGGACTTCCCCCGGAAAATTTTATATCGTTGTATTCAGGATGCCTATCTACTGGGCTATCTACTGTAAAAATTTCAGCCCGATCCGAGAGGTGCCCCTAAACTACATTTAAGCCCACCAAGTCTCTGTCCCAAAACCAGATTATTTCTTCCATGAAAAAGCCATTTTATGGCCATGGACATAGGATAATGACAAAATGTGGCTTGCAAAATCGTCGTTACAGTGATAAGGAAGCTATTTCGAAATGTGAATTTATACAATGTATTAAAAAAAACTTTTATTGAAATCGCCATATCGGTCATCTTCATGACAAACCCCTCCAAACGTTCCCCCTGACAAAAGTAAATAAAAGCTCTGAAACATTGGCAACTCTGACAAGGTTAAACAATTTGATTTGCTGTGAGAAAAAAAAAACACACAGAGACCAAACACACTCAACGCAACACAATGCTGCTAACAGCGCACTCAAAATTTAGAGTACATTTTTGTTGTTGTTCGATTTAAGGAATCCACGGCAAAAAATTCAATGAATAACAAATAAATTTGAATATCTTCTCTGATAGCGAAACAACAATTTTTATTTGTTTTTAGTTGATAAAGAAAGAGCAGAATGCCTTCTAGACAGTAGAGTAATATTTTGATATCTCTGGCTGGCCCACAAAATTCTCAAAACGACGACGACAGCAACGAAAGTGAAAAAAAAACAAAAATACTATTTTTAAGAACCAAAAAATGTCCTATACGTGAACCGTTAGTTTTTGAAAAGCGAAATTGAAATATGTAAACAAACAAACGAACTGCAAAAAAATTGAAAAAAATGCAATAAATTCGTTGGCAGGTGGTGTGGGTGGGTGAGTGTTTTTGTGGTGAATTCTATTGGGGTATTTGGGCGCAATATGACTGAAGACGTTATATATTTTCCACGCATATTTTTAATTTGATTGTTTACTTTATTGATTTTGCAGTAAACAATTTAGCGACATTGGGGAAAGAGATTTGAAATAATGGCTTGAAAATTCATTCATTGAAATTACTTGAATCAAGATTAGAATGGTGCTAATTATAAATAACTCCAAACCGCCAGTAAACATTGCATAGAATCCTTATGCAAGAGTTTTGGCAAATGACATGTGCTGTCATCAAGTTGTTTAGGATGGAAACTGCAGTTGACATTGTATCCCACAGAACGTACATTGGCGATTTTGCAATACATTCAAATGCAATACTTTGCCGGGTCCTATTGATGCGAGATAATTTGCGAGATAGCTGTCACAATAATCCCACAACAATCCAGCATATGACTCTACTGTTGCTGCTTGCGGGGAATCCAACAACAGCATTAACAATAGATTACACATAAAGATCTTCTTTGTACAACGCACAGTGCGTTTTTAGCGTTTTTATCAAATACAAACAGCTATCATACACACACCTCACCAAACGAACGAACATCAACGTCAAAAACAACGTATTTGTTTTTGTTGCTGCCTGCGTTTTAATTTTGCGTTGCGTTGGGCTCCCCAATCAAACACTGAGAGCGAGAGAGTTGAGTTGTGCACATCAGTAATTAAATTCTTTTTCACACACACTCATTCGCATTAAGTTTAGTTGTTAGTTCACTCGAGTAAAACGAGTAAACCCGCTAATGTTGTTGTTGTTGCTGTGCTTATTCTATATGGCTGTCATTATTGCCGTTGTCGATGGCTTTGCGATGTGCTTTTGTTGTTTTCTTCTTTCTTTAATCATAAAAATGCAATGCTGCTCCACCAGTCAATACTCAATGTATGAATGGTTGTTGCTGTTGTATTGTGGGTATTTGATTTTAGCAACACACAAATCAACATCATGCGCTCATTCTTGGTCGTCAAACTAAATCTACCAACTGTCCATCCATCCATCCGACACAAAGTCAACGAAACAGCAACAAAAACAATGCAAGCAACAACCAACATCACACACAACGAACGTCGTCATCTATTTTATAAAATTCACTCACTCATTCGCTCTTCGCTCATTCACAACTTATTTGCGCTCACACAAAATATTTCATAAAAAGTAAAGCAAATAAAAAATAAAACGAATCAAAAAATACTGCTGCTTACAACAAAAATTTATCACTAATCGCGCAGCACAGCGGCGTCGAGACACCAAATTTTCTCTTATTTGTTTTTGTTCCACGAGTAAAAATTCTGTGAGCTTCTTCGGCTGCTACGACGGCAGTCTCCGTCAACGTCGTTGTTGTGTTGATTGAACGAACGAACACTTCTTTCTCACTTCTCTCTTTTTGTTATTTTTAAAACAAAGTATTTGTTTCTGCCTCCGTTGTTGTTTTGCGACGATAACTTTTTCTTAGGATTTTTCTTCTCTTATTCACTTTTATTTTTCCAAGCTTCCAATCACCTTCCTTTCAATTCAAACGTAAGAAACAAACTGTCAAACCAGCCATGAAATCTACTTCAAGCAAGTGAGAATTTATGTAGAGTGTAGAATTGTTGTGTAGAGATAACGACGTTTAATATCAGCTGTTCTAATTTGACAGCTACTTTAATGAATAATACAACCCTGTATGTGCAATTCAGGGTTGCAAAATCATAAAGGGCAGTATACACTATCAGTTTTGCGTGGCAGTCAACGTATTTTTACTTGGCGTTTACACAAGACAGACTGTCTACAACTCTGATTTACTAATACATACAAATATTTGGCTAGTTGCCTCGGCACTGTCTGGTAATTTTCGTAGACAGTAAACATGGACTTTTTTGAACAAATGAAAACAAAACTATTTCAAATAACAAAAAACACAACAGGGCCCCAGGACTAGGATGCAGCAAAACAAAAACAAAATATGTGAACGGAAAACAAAAAGAAATCGATGATTCTCACTCATAATTTTACAACTGGTTTTGCAGTTGTCTGGACGCCTACGTCACACAGGCAAGTTTTGGGTTTTTGACAATCAATACATGTACTCAACTGTCCTGTCATGTGTAAACGCAGGGTTAAGACAATTTTCTGGCAAATAAAAACTAGCTGTGTTCCTTTACTTACCTGAGGTTACCATTTTAACCATTTGTTACCATTTTTAACGTGCAAAGCGTTCCTTAACCCCGAAAAGTGGCAAAACTGGAAGCAATTTTTAAGAGAGTGATAGGGGAGAGATCGAAAATGGCTTTCTCTTCTACCACAGGCTACCAGAAAAATTTCTGCAGGTAGAAAATGGCAGAACTGATTTTTCGACATTTGTTTGACGATTATTTCACAAAATGGACGAAAAACTGAAGAAAAAGTCGAACACTGACAACACTAAATTAAAAACTGAAATAAAAGACGAAAATTGATTTTTTTATGTTTTTTTCTGACAGCCCCTCTATTCAGTAACTTTTTAACAACTTTACTCATTGTTTATTTTACAACAATTTCATTTGTTTGTTTTGTAGTTGTTACAAAAACAAAAGAAATTTTAACAACTTTTCAATCGATAAAAGTTACAGAATAGGCCTACAGGAGTTTATTTTAGTCAGATATCTGTTATAGTCTAGAAGTTATGCCCAATTTTTATAAATGCAAAAGGTTGTTGATTTGTTCCATAGGATCTTTTTTCCATGTTTTTGGCAATTTGTGTCACATGGAACACGTTATGTACGTTATGTCACATTTTAACAAACAAACTTTTGATCAACTGGGTTCCACAGCTGAAAATTCAGGGGCTTAAATGAAACAGTTGAAGTAGAAAATAAATGCTTTAGGGACCATTGTAATTAATATGTTTCCTTTTAATTTATTTAAGGAGTGAAATCCCCCACTTCCCCTTGTTACTTTCGAATAATATAATTTTTAGTACCTTATTTTTATTGTCTTATTTCATTGTTTGAAGATATAATTAGTAAGTATATATAGGCGATCCATACGTTTTCGAGCCAGAGTGAGCACCGCCAAAGGAAATAGTGTTTCGCAAGCGGTCATTTGCCACAACATTTTTCAACAAAAAAAAAAAAAAAAAAAATTACCGAAAGTAGCTCAAAATTATTAGGAGTTTTCTTGAAAAAATGAATTAAAATTGGGTTTTTTGGTCTGCACGACTGGGGTTAACTCATTAATGCAAAATAAACAAATTTCGAGCCTTTAAAAAATTATAAATTAAATGATAATGTTAAGAAGGCTATATATCTGATAAACAAATTCAATAATCGTTCTTTGAACTATTGGTAGTGGCAATAGAATTATATTTTAATTCATTTTCTGATATTTTAATTATCTTACATGTCTTTTTTTAAGCGGGAGGCGTTAAATTTAAGCAAAAATAAATTTTAGTTTCATAGAACATATCTTGATTTAAATACCATTCTTCAATTTTAAAACCTAGTCCTTTAAAACAATTTGTTCCATACGCCACATTGTTCGTACCTTGATAAAATTGGGCAATTTTTTGTTTCAAATGCCATCATTTTTTGTGAGAGACACACGTTGGTTTTCATTTGACAGTTTTCTCTTTTATAAAACATTTCATTTCACATTTTCATAGAAACAGAATTGAGAATGAACACTGCATTAAACGTCAAAATTACTAAACACAAAAGCAACAAGTGGGTTTTTTTATAACAATTTTTTTGAGCATTTTATACAAAACGCGAAAAATGAATGAAGTGTCAAAGTTTCTCCACATAATCGAATTGTGGATATAATGAAATTATTGTTTCACTGCAAGCTGAAGAATTTCTTCCATACAAATGTTCTAAAAATAAATTTAAAAATCATTGAATTCTATTGCTTTAAAAATTGTTTGAAATATTTTTTGATGTTTTGGGAAAACTCGAAAGAAAAAATTTAAACTGAGAGATAGCTTAGTCGATGGTCAGACTAGCGAGGGGTATGAAGTAGTGAAACCCATGTACATGGTTTTCTGTGTTTGTTGTGTTGCCTCTTCTTGTTGTTCGTTGCAAGATTTTTTCTTCCATTTTCTTTCATTTTTATTTTCTCAAGCAAACGTTAACAACATAGCAAGCATAAAAATATTTAATAAAAACATTAAATTAATGAAATAGTGAAAATTTAACTATGTATTAATATTAATTTAATTATAAATGTTAATTATTTTGTGCTGTTTTTAGTTTATTCATGTTTGTTTTGTTTTTATTGGTATAAGAAACACAACAAACGCGAATGGTAAAATAAAGAGGACACGAAAAAATCTTAAATTTCCCGTTAACGTGTGTGGACACTAACGAAACTTGAAAAGAAATTTTAACGAAATTGGTTTCAAGAAACCTTGCTAGTCTGACCATCGACTTAGCTAGCTGAACCATGGCCTGTAGTGGGACTCTCTAACGCATTTGTTGGCTACCGACAAAAATCGGTAAATTTAATACCCAAAATTAGCTCTGTTCCTTTACGTGCAAGAATCTTCAAGTTGTACAACTTTTTACTCGAAAAGCGTTCCTTTACTTCAGACACCATACAATTCATATGGAAGCAGATTACAACTTTTGCTACTTTTGCCGGTTTTACCACTTTCAAAAGTAAAGGAACAGACCAATTATGAATAAAAGTGGGCAATACTGTTGCTATCGGTAGGACTTATCGACAAATTTGTTTTGGTTGTTAGCTTACCGAAAAATTACGTTAATTGCCGAAATTATAAGCATTTTAATTTTATCGATTTTTGTCGTTAACCAAAAAATGCATTAAAGGCCAGAACAGAATCAATCGTCGCTTGCTTTGCTTGCTTCCCCAAATGTCACATTATAAAGGAATCACAGAGCCTCTTTGCAAATCAGCCCACTTTCCCATTTAGGATGCTCTGGCATTCCTTTATAATTTGACATTTGGGAAGCAAGCAAAGCAAGCGACGATTGATTCTGTTCTGTCCCTAAAGGCCTGCGTACATAAGCTGCCTCGCCTGCTTACCTTGCTTGCTTCTGATAAAAGAATAAAAAAGAAAAGGGCAACCCAGTTCGAAATTTGCTCGGCCTTCTTTATTCTTTTATTTTTATTATGCCTAAAGGCCTGCGTACATAAGCTGCCTCGCCTGGTTGCCTTGCTTTCCTGCTTCATTTCTGATACAACAAAAATATTCTTTTATTTTATGTTATGTCAGAAATGAAGCAGGAAAGCAAGGCAACCAGGCGACCCAGGCCTTTAGATAACCCCACTACTAGGCATATAAGCACCCTCGCCTGCTTGCCTTGCTTTGCTGCTTCATTTCTGACATAATAAAAAACATAACAGTAATGCTTGGTTTACATTTGCGAAATCCACTTGATTTCAACTGTCAATTCCTTTGCGTATACGTCAAATGAAAACTCATCCGAAATACATTGAATTTCAAGACAAGTACTGGGGATATAAAAACTATATTTGAAGCGTAAGTACCAACAAATAAACTTCTAAATTGATTATTCAACAGGAAATTTTTTACCAAAGGTAGATCTTCTCGTTCGTCCTGATTACAAAAATATAAAGTTTTTCGGGGGGAATGGTTGGATTACATTTACGAAATCCACTCGATTTCAACTGTCAAATCCATAGGTTAAACGTCAAATGAAATCCAGATGAGATTTCATTTGACGTTTGAGCTATGAAATTGACAGTTGAAATCGAGTGGATTTCGTAAATGTAAACTTAGCAGAAGTCTACTTCCCGAGATATGGGCCTCTGAAGTTCCGAAAATTCCCTTTTTTACTGTCCATAGGAGAATGTCCTATATCCCCCGAAGAGAGAGAGAGAGAGATACATTGTATTGTATATCATAGTATTCCGCTAGATTTACAATGGTACGAGAACGTATTTTTAGCACTAAACGGGAAATCTACTTCAAGTTCTGCCGGTTCTGAAAACAGCCTTTATCTATCAAAATTTATAAAATCATTTTTTATTTTTTAGTACTATGCAAATAATACGATATACAGATCATTTTACGATAATTTTCGAAATAAAGTTGTAAAGTTCTATATTGTCGTATATTTTTAACAACTAATTCAATTTACAACAACTTGTTTTGAAAATGCATGTTTGATCAGCGGCGCATATGCGTCTACCTTGATTATTGTGATATGTTTGAAATCAACAAAAAGAAATAAGTGTAAACACCGGGGTGTATTTCAGGATTTCGTGAAATCCAGTGGATTTTGGAGCGCAAGTGTAAACTTGATATTACAAACAAAAACAATTTTCTATGTGGTTGTTGCTGAGTTGTATTTGTTTTTATTATTAATTTATTTATATAAAATGTATTCTTTTTTAGGTAAGGGAACACTTTGCGAGTAAAAAGTGGTAAAAACTGGAAGACTCTGGCACTTAAACGAACAGAGCATATACAGGAGCTTATAATCTCCTGTATATATTAAAATCATTAAACAATGGAAAGAGCTTTTTTTGAGACAATATAAGTATATTTCAAAATTAATAACTTGAAAAACACACTGATGACCCTAAAATCTAAACACAAAAAAATCCTATCAAAACAGAACCACTCCTATACCGCAACTCTATATTAAACAATATGTTGTAAAATACCTTGCCTAACCAATGTCTCGACCTGAGAACGTGGTAAATAATGTTGGCTGTTCTTTTTAAAATAAATTACTTCCCCATCTTCTAATTCAAATTTGCCAAAATCTTCAACACAACGTACTTCAATGTATAGAGATTTGGGAGGACGTAGATCACCGGTTAAATCAATACCCTGACCATCACCAATGGAACGCATATATGACGCTAGTGATTTCGAATATTTGTTGAAAAATGAAACTTCAGGTTCACATAGGTTGGTTTTAATGTCGGCCGGAATAATTGGTCCAAATTCCCAACGTAATGCTTTAATGCGTTGCAAACGTTGATGCAAGTAGGCTAAGAGACATCTTTTGTTGCGTTGCAAGGCGGCATGACGAAAATTTAGCAGGGGCCATAGCGTACGATCGCCTGATGTTGAATAATTTGCACTGTAAATTGTAATATTTTGTGATAAGTATGAATGAAAGAGTTATGGAACAAATTGATTATTCTAACAACTGACGGAAAATCTGAAATGTTTTACCACAGGTAGATCTTTACGTCCTAATTACAAAAATATACAGTTCTTCGGAGATAAATCCATACTTCCCGAGAAATGGGCCTTTGAAGTTCCAGAAATTCCCTTGTTTATAACTTCGTAATTTTTGAACGGATAATGACAATATGGGTACCAAGCTAGCGGAATACACTATGATATACAATACAATGTATCTCTCTTCGACCGGGGATTTAATTAATTGAATAAATCGAGCTAAGATGACCCAAGGAGTTTGTATTGAAAAAGTGAATTCTAGCAAAGTCCTGGGATTTAAGGCTCTCTCATATGGACAGCAAACAAGGGAATTTTCGGAACTTCAGAGGCCCATATCTCGGGAAGTAGACTTCCCCCGAAAAACTTTATATTTTTGTAATCGGGACGGATGTGAAGATCTACCTGTGGTAATTTTCCTGTTGAATCAATTTATTTGTTGGTACTTACGCTTGGGCACAATTTTCTTCAAAAATAGCTTTTATTTCCTCCAGTACTTGTCGTACACCATCATCCTGTAGAAGATTTATGAGATTTAATTGTAATTCGTGTGATAACCCACGACTACTTACATCAAATGGCGGTATTGTTTGTGAAGATCTTTGCATTTCTTTGACCAATTCAAATGCCTTATCGGCAAACATTTTATTTGATTTACTCATCCTAATATCTTAACAATTATATAGTACGATCTCAAATAAAATATAATGGTCGGTATAATTTAATGATCTGCTTGTTTGTTTATTTTTGTTTGTAGAGTGGTTCTTTGGTTTGTTTATCTTTTTGGCGCCAAAAATTTGCAACGTACATCAGCTGTTTTTGTTTTCTGTCAACGAAGGGAACGGCAGCGCATCTTTAATTTAGACGCATTGCCCTTATAAAGAAAAGACTAAATTCATTATTTTTTCATACAAATATGGTCCAGTGATAATAATTACAATGTAATGCTATATCGTGTAACGTAATTAAATAAATAATTCAAAATGTCACTAATATTCTACTACTGCGTAAAGTGTTTATCTGTTCAAGCTCTTGTCACACGTTTTTAATGAAGTATTACCAGTGTGAAGTGTGTGTGTTCGGATTCATTTTCACAACCCAAACAAACATTGAGAGAAGTCAGGATAGGATAGGATTGGGATATTATTAAATAAAGTATTCAAAAGTACAAACAAATTAAATTATGCCCGAAACGATTATAGCAGGCATACCGGTCAATTTCCCTTTTGAACCATATGAAGTTCAGCGTGCTTATATGGAAAAAGTAATAATCTGTTTGCGAGATGGAACGAACGGAGTACTCGAATCACCTACTGGAACTGGTAAAACACTAAGTCTGCTGTGTTCATCCCTGGCCTGGTTACACCGGCGCAAGGAGGAAATGAAAAACCAAATGCAAAGAGCTAATCCTTCCCAGCCCGATTTAAAGGATAATCCTATGCTTGGAGAACATTTCGAAATGTTGGCGCGCACAAAAGGCAAAGGTAATTGGGGGTTGCCAAAGATTATCTATGCTTCACGTACGCACTCCCAGCTAACACAAGCTATGCAAGAATTGAAGAGGACCTCATATTCCTTTATGAGAGCTGTGGTATTGGGTTCCAGAGATCAGCTTTGTATCCACCCAGAGGTAATGCGGGAACTGGGCAATGCTAATAAAGTTCAAATGTGTAAACTACGTGTTCAGACGAGGACGTGTTCATTTCACAGCCGCGTGGAATCGCGTAAAGATGACCCTGATTTCCGAGGACCCTCTATTATGGACATAGAGGATTTGATTAAAGTGGGTCAAAAATTAAAAATGTGTCCATATTATGCCTCCAAAGAATTAGTAGATGATGCTGACATCGTTTTTATGCCGTACAATTATTTGTTGGATCCTTCTGCCAGAAAGGCCAATAAAATTGAATTGAACAATACCATATGTATTCTAGATGAGGCACATAATATCGAAAAGATATGTGAAGAATCGGCATCAGTTAATATTAGATCATCCGATGTTGCATTGGCCATTGAAGATACAACTCATATTATGAAAAAAATGAGTGAAGGTGATATGATTGACAGTGGTGATGAACCAAAAGACTTTACTTTAGATGATTTGGCACTGCTTAAGGAAATGCTGTTGGAATTGGAAAAGGCCATTGATGATATTGTTGTGGAGAATATCCAGGAGGGAGCAACATTTCCGGCATCTTATATCTTTGATTTACTGGGCAAGGCAAATGTAAGTAAAAGTTATAAAAAACTTTTGCATAAATCATAAACCTTTTTATTCATTGTAGATTACATATGGCTCCTCAAAAGCCGTTGTAGCCTTAATGGACAAATTGATTCAGTTCATGGCGGTTGAAGCCCAGAACAGCATGACACGCAAAGGTGGTAGTTATCAAAAACTAAGTGATTTGCTTACAATTGTTTTTATCAATAAGGAGGATGCTATAGATAAAATCTATCGTAGCTTTAAGGTACATGTACAAATTGAAGAAGAAAAGAAATTCAATAGCAAAGCGAATGCCAATCAATCGGGTTGGCTTTCCAAAGGCAATACAAGTATGACAAGTAAAACGGGTAAAATTATAAATTATTGGTGTTTTAATCCTGGTTTTGGGTAAGCGTTAGTATTTTAGACCTTTAAAATGTGTTAACAATGTATTTACTTGCAGAATGGAACAGTTATTGAATACAAATGTGCGAAGTGTAATTCTAACTAGTGGTACATTGGCTCCATTGAAACCCCTAATTGCAGAATTGGCCATACCCATAGCTCAACGTTTGGAGAATCCTCATATTGTATCAGCCTCACAGGTTTATGTGAAAATCATTGGATCTGGTCCGGATCGAGAGCCTTTAATATCGAATTATCAAAATAGGTGGGTAATGATCTATTTCCTTAATTTTATTTCTAATTAACATGGAGGGAATATTCGTATCAAGATAACTTTCTGAGACCCTCTTCTCAAATTATACTAGGTCTTCCACATAAAAACGACATATAAAACCTTGCACACTTTAATACATTACATCTTCTCATTTCCTTCAATTACAGAGATAATCCAAAATACATCAGCTCCTTGGGTTCGACCATTGTAAATGTAGCCCGCTTGGTTCCGGATGGTCTATTAGTGTTCTTCCCCTCATACCCCCTGCTAAATCAATGTGTTAATTCGTGGCAAGCATCAGGAGTGTGGTCAGATATCTCACGACATAAACCCATTTTTGTGGAACCTCGTGGAAAAGAAGATTTTGTCACCACAATGGAACAATTTTATCAAAATATAAAAGAGTCCAAGGGTGCTTGCTTTATGGCTGTGTGTCGGGGTAAAGTTTCAGAAGGTTTAGATTTCGCTGATCGCAATGGACGAGCTGTAATTATAACAGGGCTACCCTTTCCGCCTCTAAAAGATCCCAAGGTCATATTGAAGAAAAAGTACTTGGAAGAGAATCGTACCAAGGAAAATGAGGTAAGTAAACTAGCCTGGTTTGTTTGTGACTTTAATTTAAAAAAATACTCTTTCTAGCTTCTTACCGGTCAAGCCTGGTATTCTCTGGATGCCACAAGAGCTGTTAACCAGGCCATTGGTCGTGTAATAAGACATCGCAATGATTATGGAGCAATTTTGTTGTGTGATGCACGATTTCAGCAACAATCTCAGATTCAGCAATTATCAAAATGGATAAGAGATATCCTGGGAAATCAAAAAATTAATACCGCATTCGGGCCGGTCATAAAGGAGCTAAGGGATTTCTTTAAGAATGCTGATAAGACGGTAAATAAACATCTTTCAAACTTCTTTCTTTAAAATTATCATTGAACAAAACTCATTTTATAGATGCCAAAACCCAAAGAACGTTCTATAGAAACCTTGGTTCACGACTCGTGTGAAGAAGTTGGTGAGAATGTACGCAGTAAACTGTTTGCTGATCCCAAAGATATACTTGCAGCAAAGAACAGATTTCAAACGGCCCACAGTCAAGCTATGTAACTATTAGCAAACATTCAATATCTTTTGGTATTCATTTAATAATACCCCATTTCATTTACTTCTTCTCACAGCAAAGTTGAGAAAACGAATACCATAGAATCCTGGTCACCAAATGATTATGCACGAGCCGCTGGTCGGTCAAATACTGGCAAATTACCCAGTGCCATGGATTTTATGAGCCGCCTTGATTCCGATGTTAAAGCCATCGACTTTAATTCTTGTGCGTCGACGGCGGCGGGCAAGAGTAGCTCAGATGGTTTAGTTAAAATACACAAACGTGAACGCAGTCCTACAAGTAGTCAACTATTTTCCTCCTCCTCCTCATCATCACATTCCTCAATGTCATCATCGCAGGGCGAATTAAGTAAAAAGAAAAAATACAAACTTGTAGACAATACCCTATCATTATCGGCCCAAGTATCAACATCAGCGGCAGCGAAATTAAATTCATTTTCATTTAATAAAAAGCCACAAGTCTCCAATACCTCTTCAAGCAACAGTAGCAGCAGCTTAGAAGAGAATAAAAAAGCCCCAGAGGATAGATTAGAATTTTTAAAAGTGGTAAGATTTTTGGAATTTTTTTTATTAATGAACATATATTAAAACGTTTCTTTTTTTGCAAAGCTGCGTGGTGTCTTGGCCCCACCTGATTTCAGTGCATTTACCGCAGCTTTAGTTAGCTATAAACGTGATAACAACATTGATGCTCTATTGGATCTATTATTTCGCATATTGGCAAAACCAAGTTCAATGTATTTGTTACGTGATATGAAACGTTTCTTGAAAACTGAACACCGATCAAAATTGGATGAACGACTTGCCTGCCTTTCATAGATTAGTTATTACATAGAGTATTTGATTCCACGTGGAATGTGCTAAGGATTCGGTTTACGTTTTTAAGAAATTTTAGAATAAAAAAAAAATAATGTTTCCTTACAGATCATGTAAAATAAATCAACATAAAAAAGATGTTTTTTATTGTTGTATAATTAGGACGAAGGTCAAAATTTATGAACGTTTCTAATTAATTGAATTAATTGAGCTAAGATGACCCAAGGAGTTTGTATTGAAAAAGTGAATTCTAGCGAAGTCCCACACACCTAAACAATATTCTTCGGTCGATTGTCTAGAATCATTTCTTAATGCATACAGTGTTTTGTTTTTTTTTTTTCGGTGGACTTTGATGATGACAAGATCTTCCTTTACCATTTCGGGTTAAAGAGGAAATGTATCTATTTACCCAGATCGTGTTGAACAGACTTTTTTATTTTTACTAGGATAAGTCCAACTCGATGAGAGATCAGTCAATCTCAAGGTGGTAAGCAAATACGATACAAGATACTTTCAGCTATTCAAGAGAAATCCTTATCTCTACAAGCTCTCTCTCATCTCGATGTCTACAGATGTGTCCAAAGTCAGCATAGACTCCAATAACCCAAAGTGTTGCTTGCTTGGCCTCATTCCCCATATTAAAGGAAATGCTCTGTAATCACATCGGCAGGAGTTGAAGGATGTAAAGTCAAAAGTGATGTATCAACCCCAAGTAAAATCATAGAGAAACCGGAGAAACCAACACTCTGCATGGGATGGCTGCCATTCTCCACTAAAGAATAAGGCAAAGAGTGGTGAATCAATGAAGTAACCACACCCGAAAGCTAACAGATTCAAACCGAGTCAGGAATCCAAGCCATCCATCTCCTCCACTTGCCCCCAAAAGAATGAGATTCTGAAAGATACCACTGCCTAACACATTGGCTAACCAAATCCACGGTGGGCAGTGCTGGAAAGAACACCAAATGACCGATGGTTCTAGATGAATTTCGAACTTGCGGTAATCGATAGAGCTCATTATGATGGTAAAATCACTGATGGTTGCTTATCGAAAATCGTCTAAGAGATTCTTTTTGCATAGAGGAATCAAGGTTATCTGCTGTGAGAATAAAGAATCCTTGGATTTCTTTGTTAGCTCAGTAAAGGGCCTTGGGGAACTCTGAAGAGTTGAAAACTGGTGGTCGTAAGTATAATGGAGATTCCCTGTTGAAAATTGGCTGACTTGTTATGTTAACCTTGTATAACAACGGCGTAAGCCGCTGCGTATACGACGTCGTGATTGTGTGCAACACCACACAAACTTATCGTGTGTTCCCCTTCACACATTTTCGTTCCTTTTTCTTGACAATGTGGCATCACTGTAAATAGAAATGTCAAACTTCGGGCATGACAAGAACGCCGAATACGAATGCATTCATTTCAATTTTACCCGCAAACCGGCCAGTCGTCCAATAAGGAAAAATTTGCAAATTAAGAATTTGCTGTACAAATCCGCCATTTTGAATAGCTCCCGTTCGAGAATATCATAATTCTAATCTTCGGGAATAATTATTAAATACTTTCCGTACGGAACATTAAAATAAATGCGGAATTAAAAACCAACAATAAAAGGGTGAGTTTAGTGTGGAATTTTTAGTTTTGCCAAACCGGCATACTAACATTGGCGTGTGCAATTTTTTTTGCGTTTACCCAACAGGTTGACCAAAGGCACATAGCGGTTGGCATTAACAATTCGGTACAGCACTCCCCGCCAAATTCCACCACCTTAGGCAAGAGTGCAGTGCAAATAATTTCAACACCGATTTAAGGCTTTTCTCTTTGTAAAAGCCACCCGTGTTCACAAAACGAATTTATTGGGGAAATTTTTTTCGCCCGGCCATAACACCTGCCCACACATACATTCCCTCTCAAATATTGGACAACAGCCGTAGCCACCGTCATTGCCTAAAATTTTCCGGAAATCATTACATTTTTGTGTGACACCTTAGCCTTGCCTATCGAATCTTTGTGCAGTTCAGAAGCTAAAATCATTGTCAGTCCTCATCATTCCTGTGGGGCAATACCAACTCAACTTTAGCCTGCTTTTAGATCAAGAACAACAGTTACCAGCAATTTTGGCCTACAACTACAACAACTTGGGCTATAACACGACAAGTAGCCGGCCAGGATAGTACAGATAAGTACAAAAGTGAAGAGTCTGAATATGTGTGTATCCTGAACATCGTGTTGTTTTTTTTAGCATTGCATATTTTTCTGCCACAGGCAGGGAAATGTGAAATCTAAATTTTGTCTTCAATCATTCGACGGTCAGCCGAACTAATTTGTTATTTTTTTTATATAACCTTATGTATTTCCTATATACATAAGGGTATATAATATTATATATGTACATGTGTGTATCCCTATATACAAGTAGTGGATTTTGTAACGGGTCAACATCACGTGCCGTAACGGTACCCAACGAAACTTGTACAGTCATCATATTCCTTACTTGTGATCCTTCGGAATAAGAATTTATTCAGGACATTTTTGCCCATTTTTGCAAACCATAAAAAAAAAGAGGAAAAATATATGAAATGTTTTGCGGATTTAAATTCATAGAAATATTTTCGCATCAATTTTTGTTTGTCCCGAATGAAATGGGTTCATGAATAATGGCGCGTTAATGATAAATTAATTATTGTAGAAACCTTAGGTGAGACCAGACGTCTATAACCCCAAAATAAAGCCTTTATTTCGGCACAATAATATCAAAGTTATTCTTTGAATTCATTTACCATAATTTTGAAGTGTAATTTTAACAAATACATTTTAAGAACGCCGAGGACCTAAAGACAAACAGATTTGATTTTTTTTTTCTACGAAATTATCTGGAATTTAAATCCATATTATTTTTGGTATTCCGACCCAGTAATTATACACACGTTTACAACACAATTTAGTTGAGGGTTGCTGCACGTGATTTGTCCAGTTTTGTGTACATTTTGTGTAATTATTATAAATTTTTTTTGTGTAATTTATTTATACAAATATTTTAACTTTGTATGATCTTTAAAGTCAATTATAAATTATCTTGAAATTTCTTTATATAAAAATAATTGAACTAAAGTCAATTCCTTGTACTTAAACCTTTTGCAAATTGAAATAATTTATCTGAAATTAGCAGCGCAACGCATTGTTAATGTGTATCCCATGTTTTTTATTAACCTTTTCAAAATTTTAAATCATTCTTTTAAGGAATGAATATGATCCTAATCAATTGAGCTCGATAGAATAGGACTTTTGATAGTTATAATCGAAGTGTGATTTAGCACTATTATATGTGGGATATACATCTTTTGAGTATAGCTATCTATATTCTTAGCCGTATACCTGTATGAACATTGATATATTTCTATACAACGTATATTTATATGATTTCTTAAATGAATTGGCTTCCATTTTGGAAGTAATAATTGTAATTCGATTTCCGAAACCATACCTTATCGAACCACCCTATCTTATAATTCGAATGTGCTATGAATAAATTAATGAATTCTGAATCTGAATAGTGTTGACCATTAGTCATTATGTGCTAGTTACTTGTATAAGGTAATGTAGGGGGTAATAAGGCAGCCGGTGGTTGATTTTTGGGAGTCATCATCATCGATGAGACTCATTGGGGATTTTGTAGAAAATCCATTGGGAGGGCATGGTATCCCAACAAACACCTTGGGTACCCATATCAACAACAGCAACATCATATCATTTTTCTTCTTTAAATAAAGCATCCTGTTTGTGATTGCGAATTAATAATGAATCAATTTTGTTTATGGCTAGTCAGGAGTGGCCACTGAGCTAGGCCGAATTTCTTCAATGGCAAGTGTATACCAGCGACATCTTGGTATGCCTCATTCCCCTTTACACTCCCGACATAGTTACATAACAATGGCGCCCAACGTCCAAGCCAATGCCTTAGGTTCAACCCCCATCAATGGGAATTGTTCCTGAACATTAGGTGTATGAATTTTTGTTTGATTGGTTTTCAGTATGTCTTGAGTTGTTGTTATATTACAACATACCAATTGCGACTTAAGGTCAATTAAATTTTAACATCATTTCTTGAATGTCAACTTAAAGGAAAAGAGTTTTAGTCGTCTTGCAAGCATGAGTTTATGTCAAGCTGCAATTTTGTGACAAAACTTCTGCGTTATTGAATTCATACTTCGACTTTCTTTAAAGCTTTATAATATATTGTCATCTGCAGTTGATTATTTATGATCATTTGCATGATTTGCGATATTATAGATGCTTTAATATATTGATTTATTAGAATTGAAATTTTTGGGGGAAATTTTGACTGCGCTTTTGGAAGATGATAATGATTGTTTGTTGTTGTTGTTTTTTTTTTATCCTGGCTGATACCTTAACCTTCTACTAATTACCTTTAATTTTATGAAAATTCTGATCATCAATTATTGGAAATAATTTTCTGGAAATTTTTGAGAATTAGATTATTGATAGTTTGTTCGATTGTTGGCACATTTAAGACATATTAGTTTTCATTTTTATCTGGCACCTGCACTAGTAACATCTTTTGACAATTTTTTTTTTTCCTGTTTCCGGTTTGAGAATTGAATGTGAAGCATCGTCGTGGAACCTGGTGAAACCTTTCGAGATTTCAATTGGGATCTGTGGTGCATTAGTTTTTGTCAGATTTTTCAGAGGTGGTAGTAATTTACTATTCACTTTGCTGGATTTTCTGCCGTGGTTCTAATTATCTTTCTTTTTCCGATTGCGTGAGGCATAGGGTCGTCGCCCTCAAGACATTTGTTTTTTTTTATTAAAAGACGGCAGGAGGGGTTTGATAGGCTCAAGCTACCGATTGCTAGTTCTTACTTTTAAAATATATAAGCTTTAAGTAGTAATATATTTTTGTTTGTTTTCACGTACACACAGGGTGTACACAGAACTGGACTAGCTGTACCCGAAGACTGGTCTTCAGTTCGACTCGAGGTCTGCTGAAGTACCTTAAGGTTGTAGGGGCGGTTAGTCTGGAGAGCCTTCGGACGGCAGCGCTCAACCTTGAGTTGGAGCATTTTCCGTAGGACTGGTTGTTGTTTGGTTGTCGATTTCCCAGTGTATCTTTAGAAAGCCGTTCTATGCTTAACTAAAGATACACTGAAGAGACCTCGAGAAACTCTTTGAGGAAATTCTAACCGGCAACAATCACTCCTACGTTTTGAACAGTTTACCTCATAGAACAATAGGGGTAGGCGAAGAGGACTGAAGAGCCTATCGAAGTCCTATATTTTTTTTTCTTCACCAGCTAAGACCTTTCCTTTTCTCATTCGAATATTATTCGAACTAATTTTACCCGGACTTACAAACATTTATACTGATCTACCACGGCCTAGAGAAATAATTTATCGCCTCGATTTATTCTGTTTTACAGAATTTCTGAACATTTGTTCTGGTTTTGAGAAACTTAGCAAGATTTATTGACTCTTTGGTTCGATCCTTTTTTTGAAATACCTGACCTGTTGGAACCTTTTAAATTTTCATATTGAGTTTTGTTGCGTATGAGATTTTCTCTATTGGACTTTGACTATCTCGGCGATACATATCAATATCTTTATTTCTCTTTTGAATATATGGTATCATACCTACCTTTTGAATAACCTGTTGATCATTTGAAAAGTCATTTTTTTTTTTTTTGGATATTGTTTCTTGAGCATTTTATTGAGATTTATTGTTGTACTGAGTAATAAAAGTACATTTTTTTTGGAAAGTTCTTCAATATTTTTTTTTTTTTGTTGAGATTTGGTTTTGATTTGAACAACATGCAGCCTGCTACGGGTGCTAAGCCAAAAACTTACGGCATTATGACTAGGTCGACAAGTCAAGCAGTTGGAGAAGCTGCTGGAACAGAACCAGGTACCGGATCAGGTATCCCAGCTAGCGCTGATGGCAATGATCCGCCTACACCAAACGAATTTGCAAGTCCACCTACTCTTTCGCAAGTAAATGAGCAACCAAGCACAATTACTAGACCTTCTTTTAGCCCTTTGACTATTCGTGGCAATGATGATGAGCAAATTGAAAGACTTAGTAGCACAGGAGTTCTTGAGGTAGTTCAGTCCGCCTTAGAGGCCACCCAAGCATCAATGGTTGAAACCATGAAAAAGGAAATGCAGAAAGCGGTTGCTGCTGCAGTTCAAGCTGCTTTTTCTCAATCTTCCGTTCCTCCAGCTAATCCTATTAACAGACAAGAACTACATTCTCAGAGCATTGATTGGCCTCATGATTTGCCACCACTACAAACCGATACCAGACATGTAGGATCGGGTAGTAGAAACCAGGAAGTTCCAAATCGAAATAGGGAAGATTTTAGTAGGCCCAGGTATCCATATCTCAGTAAGTGGGGCATTAAGTTTGATGCTACCCCAAAGACACCAAATGTCGAAGATTTCATCTTTCGAGTAGAAAGGCTTCGAAATAGTTATGGCTGCCCAGAACAAGAATTGGTTGATGAATTTCATCATTTACTGGAAGGCCGTCCTTGTCAGTGGTACTGGGGTCTGATCCGTCAATATCCAAATTTGAACTGGGAGATGTTAAAGCTGTGTATAGTTAGGGAATTCCAGCGTTTTCAATCAAATCTTGATGTAATAAGGGCGATTATGGACAGGAAGCAGGGGAGAGATGAGTCTGCTACACAATATATAGACGCTATAAATAATCTGCGTACTCAATTAAGGGAACCTTTGAAAGATTTTGAAGTTATAGACATCCTCAAAGCTGGATTGAAACCCAAACTTGCCCATTTAACATTTAGTGGCACTTTTTATTCGGGGGAACAATTCCGAAATGAAGTTAGGAAAGCTGAAGAGTTTCTTGAAAGGGAATCGTCGATGAGATTCAGAACAGGCCAACCCCCTCGAATGATAAATGAAATTAACGATTCTGATTTTGATGATTTAGTCCATGATGTTGAGGAGTTGCGTTTACGGCAGAAGCCAACTGGTGTTTCCAAAAATGAGCCTTCACGGTGTTGGAATTGCGGCAGCAATGGCCACATTTTTAAGAATTGTTCTAGTTCCCATCGTTCAGTATTTTGTTTCCGCTGTGGATCTCCAGGGGTTACCACTCCACAATGCAATAATTGCAAACAAATTAGTCGTCCTTCTAATGCCTCTAAGTCCGAATCCACAGCTACTCAGACTGTGGACTGACTAAGCTCATCCGATGTTTCCACTTCTATAGACCCAATCTTTTCTGATCCGTGTAGAATATTACCCAGACTTTCCAATAACTTAGCCAAAACGAAACCTGATTTGACCCTACCCTTCCATGTACGCATGGCGAACTACAGGAAGGCCCGCGAGCGCATTTTTAACTCGGAAATTTCGACAAAACCTGAAATTTTCGTTTCCAAAAGAATTTTGAAAGCTCGTGAGAGATATAAACTTAGATGTCAGAAGAGATTATCGTTATCTTCCACCACTTTTTGCAATATGAAGTCCGACGATCCGCGACCTTTTCGAGAGGTCCTTGTTAATGGTATATCTGTGTTAGCTCTTTTCGACAGTGGAGCCACTGTCACCTGTTTAGGTAAAGATTGTTTGTTATTGGTTGAAAAATTGAATCTGAATATTATTCCCGTATATAAGTGTAGCGTTGGTACGGCTAATGGACATCGAGTTTCATGTGCTGGCAAAGTCAACGCTGAGCTTTCGTACGATGGGCAGACGAAGACCATGGAGATCTATCTGATCCCAGGTCTAGAGAATTCCATGTACTGTGGTGTAGATTTCTGGAAACAATTCAAGGTAGCTCCGAAGCTAATAAGCAGTTTAGAGATCAGTTCCCAAGTTCAAGATTCCGACATGCACGTTTTATCGCCAGATCAGTTGACATTGCTTGAAGAAGCAAAACAAAGTTTCAAAGACTTTGAAAAATATGGTCTTGGCAAGACAGATTTGGAGGAGCACGTTATCGACACCGGCGATGCGACTCCGATCAAACAACGTCACTACCCAGTGTCACCAGCTGTCGAGTCTTTGATCTACCAGGAACTTGATCGCATGCTAAGCTTAGGAGTTATTGAACCCAGTACCTCCCCATGGAATTCGCCGGTCACGCTCGTACGAAGAGGGGAGAAAAATAGACTTTGCTTAGACGCACGTAAACTAAATGATGTTACCATTAAGGATGCGTATCCGTTACCATTCATTGATGCTCTTTTAGGACGATTACAAGATACGTACTTTATTTCAAGTACTGACTTAAAGGACGCTTTCTGGCAGGTTCCTCTGGCAGTTGACAGTCGACCGAAGACCGCATTCACAGTGCCGGGGAGACCGCATTATCAGTTTACCGTCATGCCGTTTGGGTTGTGCAACGCAGCCCAACGGTTATGTCGGTTAATGGATAAGGTGATCTCACCGGACCTGAAGAATAAAGTCTTCGTGTATCTCGACGACCTCCTTGTGGTGTCTCCAGACTTTGAGACACACGTCAGTCTGCTTCGCAAGGTGGGAGAGATGCTGTCCAGAGCGAACCTGACCATAAATCTGAAAAAGTCAAAGTTCTGTCGTCGTGAGCTAAGGTATCTTGGATACATCATCGGTGAAGGGAAGTTAAAACCAGATCCTTCCAAAATAAACTCAATAACAGATATACCAATACCAAGGAATACTCGAGAAGTTCGAAGATTCTTAGGCATGGCATCATGGTTCAGACGATTCATTCGTGATTATTCTGAGATCTCTGTTCCTATTACTAATACCTTGAAGAAAGGCAAATCATTTTCTTTTGGAGAAGAAGCTATTGAGGCTTTCAAGAAATTGAAACTGGCACTCACTACAACTCCTGTTCTTAATCATCCAGTGTTTGATAAGCGGTTTTATGTGCAATGCGACGCCTCCAACGTAGGCATTGGTGCTGTATTATACCAACTAGACGCTGAGGGGTTGGAGCGTCCCATCGCCTTTCATTCCGCTCAGTTGTCGAAGGCTGAACGGAATTACAGCGTCACTGAGCGTGAGTGCTTGGCCGTTATCAGTGCTGTGAAGAAGTTCAGACCGTTCATTGAACTTATGCCCTTCACAGTGGTAACGGACCATAGCGCACTGAAATGGCTGATGGGGCAAAAAGACCTCAGTGGTCGGTTGGCAAGGTGGAGTTTGAAGCTCCAAGCCTTCAACTTCGACATACAGCACCGCAAAGGCTCGCAAAATGTTGTTGCCGACACCCTTTCGCGCTTACATCTGGATGAGGTTAACATGTTTGTAGATGAAAACCCTCTTATTGATTTGGAGTCGCCAGAATTTAAGAGCGAAGAATATTTGCAGTTGATCAAAATGGTGTCAGAGAACCATGATAGCCTGCTTGACTTAAAGATATCTGATTCTTTCGTTTATAAAAAAACTTTACCATCCGATGGCACGCCTGTGCATGAGAATTTCATTTGGAAACTGTGGATTCCCCCTGGTTTAACCCAGTCTCTTATTGAAAATGCTCATGTTTCTTCGGTAAAAAGCCATTGCGGCATTGGGAAAACGATAGCGGCTTTGCGACAATATTTTTATTGGCCTAAGATGGCCCAACAAGTTCGAAAATTTATTAACCACTGCATTGTTTGTAAACAATCCAAAGCCCCAAATCACATTTTAAGACCCAAGATGGGAACCGAAACCGTTACCGATAGGCCTTTCCAAAAGATTTTTATAGATTTTATTGGACCTTTTCCGAGGTCAAGGTTGGGAAACACGTATATCTTTATTGTGTTAGACCACTTGACAAAATTTGTCTTATTGAAACCACTAGCCAAGGCGAACTCGAAAAACGTTATCAAATTCTTAGAATCCGAGGTATTTCACAAATACGGCGTGCCACAGATTGTTCATTCCGATAACGGAAAGCAATTCACTTCCTCAGAATTTTCTTCATTTTTAAATAAATATGGATGCCGACCGATTAGAAATGCCGTGTATTCGCCGCAGGCGAATGCATCGGAACGCGTAAATAGGACTATAATCGCGGCGATCCGAACTTATGTTTCGGAAGATCAACGCGATTGGGACCGAAATATATCATCCATAGAATGTTCTTTGAGGTCCACTTTTCACACTACAATTGGTTGTTCACCGTATTTCGCATTATTCGGCACCCACATGGTTACACACGCGAGCACTTATGATTTAGCACACAAACTAGGAGTTTTGGAAGATGGTTTAGTTGAGGTAGTTCCGAAACACGATATTTTGAATTTAGTCCGCGAAAAGATTAAAACGAATATCCACGATTCTTTTGAAAAATCTGCGGCTCGGTATAACACTAGGACTCGTGACGTCAGTTTCAAACCGGGGCAGGAAATACTTAGGCGCAATTTTGTTTTAAGTGACGCTTCGCGCCATCTTAACTCAAAGTTATGTCAAAAGTTTGTAAAGTGCAGAGTTGCCAGACAGATTGGAAATTCCTTGTATGAAATTGAAGACCTTCAGGGAAGGAAAATAGGCGTTTACCACGCAAAAGATTTACAGCACATGGTGCCAACAAAATAATTTGCCCGGCTTTCGTTTTCTTTGATGACTTTTCTGTTCTCTTAATCTCAGGGTCGCGGTTCTTCCCCACCCTAAGCATACCTCGGTTAACTTCCCGAATCAGTATGGCTTCGGCAGGCCTATGCCAACGTGTTCGGGTTTGTTATGTTAACCTTGTATAACAACGGCGTAAGCCGCTGCGTATACGACGTCGTGATTGTGTGCAACACCACACAAACTTATCGTGTGTTCCCCTTCACACATTTTCGTTCCTTTTTCTTGACAATGTGGCATCACTGTAAATAGAAATGTCAAACTTCGGGCATGACAAGAACGCCGAATACGAATGCATTCATTTCAATTTTACCCGCAAACCGGCCAGTCGTCCAATAAGGAAAAATTTGCAAATTAAGAATTTGCTGTACAAATCCGCCATTTTGAATAGCTCCCGTTCGAGAATATCATAATTCTAATCTTCGGGAATAATTATTAAATACTTTCCGTACGGAACATTAAAATAAATGCGGAATTAAAAACCAACAATAAAAGGGTGAGTTTAGTGTGGAATTTTTAGTTTTGCCAAACCGGCATACTAACATTGGCGTGTGCAATTTTTTTTGCGTTTACCCAACAGGTTGACCAAAGGCACATAGCGGTTGGCATTAACAATTCGGTACAGCACTCCCCGCCAAATTCCACCACCTTAGGCAAGAGTGCAGTGCAAATAATTTCAACACCGATTTAAGGCTTTTCTCTTTGTAAAAGCCACCCGTGTTCACAAAACGAATTTATTGGGGAAATTTTTTTCGCCCGGCCATAACACCTGCCCACACATACATTCCCTCTCAAATATTGGACAACAGCCGTAGCCACCGTCATTGCCTAAAATTTTCCGGAAATCATTACATTTTTGTGTGACACCTTAGCCTTGCCTATCGAATCTTTGTGCAGTTCAGAAGCTAAAATCATTGTCAGTCCTCATCATTCCTGTGGGGCAATACCAACTCAACTTTAGCCTGCTTTTAGATCAAGAACAACAGTTACCAGCAATTTTGGCCTACAACTACAACAACTTGGGCTATAACACGACAAGTAGCCGGCCAGGATAGTACAGATAAGTACAAAAGTGAAGAGTCTGAATATGTGTGTATCCTGAACATCGTGTTGTTTTTTTTAGCATTGCATATTTTTCTGCCACAGGCAGGGAAATGTGAAATCTAAATTTTGTCTTCAATCATTCGACGGTCAGCCGAACTAATTTGTTATTTTTTTATATAACCTTATGTATTTCCTATATACATAAGGGTATATAATATTATATATGTACATGTGTGTATCCCTATATACAAGTAGTGGATTTTGTAACGGGTCAACATCACGTGCCGTAACGGTACCCAACGAAACTTGTACAGTCATCATATTCCTTACTTGTGATCCTTCGGAATAAGAATTTATTCAGGACATTTTTGCCCATTTTTGCAAACCATAAAAAAAAGAGGAAAAATATATGAAATGTTTTGCGGATTTAAATTCATAGAAATATTTTCGCATCAATTTTTGTTTGTCCCGAATGAAATGGGTTCATGAATAATGGCGCGTTAATGATAAATTAATTATTGTAGAAACCTTAGGTGAGACCAGACGTCTATAACCCCAAAATAAAGCCTTTATTTCGGCACAATAATATCAAAGTTATTCTTTGAATTCATTTACCATAATTTTGAAGTGTAATTTTAACAAATACATTTTAAGAACGCCGAGGACCTAAAGACAAACAGATTTGATTTTTTTTTCTACGAAATTATCTGGAATTTAAATCCATATTATTTTTGGTATTCCGACCCAGTAATTATACACACGTTTACAACACAATTTAGTTGAGGGTTGCTGCACGTGATTTGTCCAGTTTTGTGTACATTTTGTGTAATTATTATAAATTTTTTTTGTGTAATTTATTTATACAAATATTTTAACTTTGTATGATCTTTAAAGTCAATTATAAATTATCTTGAAATTTCTTTATATAAAAATAATTGAACTAAAGTCAATTCCTTGTACTTAAACCTTTTGCAAATTGAAATAATTTATCTGAAATTAGCAGCGCAACGCATTGTTAATGTGTATCCCATGTTTTTTATTAACCTTTTCAAAATTTTAAATCATTCTTTTAAGGAATGAATATGATCCTAATCAATTGAGCTCGATAGAATAGGACTTTTGATAGTTATAATCGAAGTGTGATTTAGCACTATTATATGTGGGATATACATCTTTTGAGTATAGCTATCTATATTCTTAGCCGTATACCTGTATGAACATTGATATATTTCTATACAACGTATATTTATATGATTTCTTAAATGAATTGGCTTCCATTTTGGAAGTAATAATTGTAATTCGATTTCCGAAACCATACCTTATCGAACCACCCTATCTTATACTTCGAATGTGCTATGAATAAATTAATGAATTCTGAATCTGAATAGTGTTGACCATTAGTCATTATGTGCTAGTTACTTGTATAAGGTAATGTAGGGGGTAATAAGGCAGCCGGTGGTTGATTTTTGGGAGTCATCATCATCGATGAGACTCATTGGGGATTTTGTAGAAAATCCATTGGGAGGGCATGGTATCCCAACAAACACCTTGGGTACCCATATCAACAACAGCAACATCATATCATTTTTCTTCTTTAAATAAAGCATCCTGTTTGTGATTGTGAATTAATAATGAATCAATTTTGTTTATGGCTAGTCAGGAGTGGCCACTGAGCTAGGCCGAATTTCTTCAATGGCAAGTGTATACCAGCGACATCTTGGTATGCCTCATTCCCCCTTTACACTCCCGACATAGTTACATAACAGACTTCCGTATTGTATATTGCTTTGCAAATGACAAATAATATACAATGTATTCTGTTTCTTATCGTCGATGTACTTAACAACAGGTACTTTTAACGAGGTAAAAAGCAAACAAGTATCACTTACTTTTCTGATGCATTCGCATGTGCATTGTTGTGTACAATGTATGAAATATTTTAACCAAGTTTACAAAACACAAAGCAACTAACGATATGGAAGTCACCCATTATTGTCACGAATCCATGCACGCATACTAACAGTACTCAGTAGGCATAAACCAAATCTCCTGACCAGCCACAGTCCGGAGAAGGGGGTCTTATCATCAGGAGTTTAATATGCACTACTGGAAAAGAAGGTTCAATAGACACTCCTAATGACGTGTGAGGTCAAACTGCTGTCTGGACTAGGTTAGATTTGAATGCGTCTTGTATCGCGGCAGTAGTAGATCGTAGGCAGGAACCACATTGCATCATGCAGATCAATCTGCATTACTGCCAAGGGGAAACTGTTGATCTTATTCTAGCCCTACAAAAATATGGTTGCTGAGCTTAACAATGACAACAAAACCATCTTCGTCACCTCCAAAGTGGACAAGGCAAGAGCTTGTTGCCAAAAAGAATCTTAAACTAACAAGATGAAAATCCGTATTCGTGTCCACGGATACAGCAGCGAAATCAAAGAGGTTAAGAGCAAATCATGGATCTGCATAAAAAAAACAAACAACATTCGTTTTGAAATTAATAGAGTAATAATATCCATATATAATAAGTAGCATCATCCGAAGCTTGGATCTGAAGCCTGGATAGTTATTGGAGATTAATCAATACTTGATGTATTTGGGAGAAAAATTCATTGCAATATTTAGTTATCGTTCAGTTGTCATTATCGGCCATATAAGCAAGACATACGTACTAAACTCGTCATATGGAACGCAAACGATTTGTCCCAATTGTTAATTTTTTCAATTTTATAAAGGTAGAAAAAAACAAGCCTAATTAGTATCTGTAATTTTCATAATCTTCTATAAAAAACCAAAATTTTGGAAATTCCCACATGAGAAACAATTTTCCCCATTTAAAACCGCAATTATTTTTTCACTTGTACATATATATATTTATGTATGTATAATTTATTTACTTATTATTATATTTCTTTGGCAATAATTTTATTTACTTTTTTTGTAATTATTTAATAAATGTAAAGCTAAACATTTTCATTAACGTTTCTTTTTTTAGTTTTAACAAAACCAAATCATCATTCCTTTTAAATGCGTCCAAAATCAAAATTATTTGGACCCATTGTTTTGCAGCCATAGTTGTTGAGACAGTATTAGTAATAGTATTTAGTAACATGCAAAGTGTGTGTTTAGTATATAAGTATATACATAAGTACAGTGCTACATAAACATATACATTAAATATGTGATTTGGAAATTTCTGGTGATCTATAAACATATACGTAGTTGAGGGAATAAGGCTGTGGAGCTCCAATAATCGATAAGAAATAGTTTTCTAAGAACAAAAATATTCATGTTTCCATATAATTGTTGATATGATTTGGAAAATTTCTCAAATTCTTGTTTATAACTTCATCCTTTTTTGTTGCAATAATTTTTTATTTATTTCTTAATGTTGTTTGTAATCTGTTAGGGGCTAGTTTTTGTTGCTTGTAGCACCGTTAAATTTTAGTTTGTCTATGCTTTTGTTACTAATTTACTAATATATTCATTTGTTGTAATTATCATAATTTTTTTTTTTTGTGTCTAATTTTTTGTTTAATATTTTATCTAATGACTTATGATTCGTCTTACGTTGTTTAATACTTATAAATATGGCAATATATTTGGTAGCTTAAACACAAAGTGCATAAATTAATAATTTATTTCGAATTTCATATTTATGTTTAGAATATATTCTAATTGAGAAGCTCTTATAATAGGAGACGAGAAGGTCTTCTAATATAAGGCGAAAATGTCTTCTAATTGAAGACGAGAAGTTCTTCCTTTAAAAGACGAGAAAGTCTTCTAATAGAAGTCGAGAAAGTTTTTCAATAGAAGATAAGGTTTTCTAATATAAGACGAAAAGGTCTTCTAATAGACGACGAGAAAATCTTCCAATAGAAGAAGATAAGGTTTTCTAATATAAGACGAGAAGGTCTTGTAATATAAGACGTGGAGGTTTTCAAATATAAGACAAGAACATTTTCTAATATAAGTCAAGAAGGTCTTCTAATAGATAGCGAAAGTGTCGTCTAATAGAAGACGACAGGATGTTCTAAAAGAAAATGACAGCATCTTCTAATAGAAGAGAAGAAGGTCTCCTATCGAAGACGAGAGGGTGTCTTGTAGAGTACCAGAAGGTCTTCCAATATATTACGAGAAGGATTTCTAATAGAGGAGGAAAATTTCTTCTAAAAGAAAACGAGAAAGTCTTCTAATATGAGACTAGAAGGTCTTATAATATAGGACAAGAATGTCTTCTAATAGAAGACGAGAAGACCTTCTATAATACAAGACGAGAAGGTCTTCTAATATAAGATAACCCTCTAATAGAAAACTATAAGGTCTTCTAATAGGAGGCGGTATGATCTAATCTAAAACGATGTCTTCTAATATAAGTCGAGAGGGTTTTCTTATCAAAGGCCAGAAGGTCTTCTAATATAAAACGAGTAGGTCTTCTAACGAAAGAGGAAAAGGGTTTCTTATAGAAGACCAGGTCTTTTAATATAGGACGAGAAGGTATTCTAATATAAAAAGAAAAGGTTTTCTAATACAAGGTCTTCTAATAAAAGAGGAGAAGTTCTTCTAATAGAAAATAAGAAGGTCTACTAATAGCGGACGAAAGGGTCTTCTAATAGAAGATTACAATATTTTCTGATAGAAGACTAGAAAGTCTTCTAATTGAAGGCGAGAAAGTCTTTTTGTAGTAAACAAAAAGGTCTTCCAACAGAAAAGTTATTCCAATAGAAGACAATAAGGTCTTCTAATAGATAACGGGAAGGCCCTCTAGTACAGCTTTCCTCTAACAGACCAATAACACTTCGCCTAATGATATTTAGAAATCCCAATTCCTCCCCTCTTTTCACTTTCAAAAACTTGCATCTCCTCTCTAAACTTGTGTTGTCAACATAAATATTTAAAAGCCAATGCCCCCAATAATTCTATACACGGAATAAAGAACTTAAAAAAACAACAACAATTGTCAATTAAACTAATGACCTTACAGACGGTTGAGCCAATCACACACACACATTCGCTACACTTTTACACTGTCAATATGTTTTTTTTTTACATTTATGTTGCACATTATTTTACACTTCCGTTTTTTACATACTCTACTCATTCATCACATCACATTTCGCTTCTCTTTTTTTTTTGTTCTTCTTAGTCCATTATAAACATACTCTTAATATCTACAACTATATCACTGTCATCTCTTAAACTTGACCCACATATCGGACAACAACAGAAATAATATTCAATAATTCTCCTTGCCCTTCACCCGCCCTGCTTGGTAACCGCCCTATCCTACTCACGCCACTGCATATTGAAACGCTGCTCAAAGGTTGTACGGTTATAGATCCCAATATCAGCTAATTTATCTAAATCTGTACAATAGGATAGACGCCTTATATCCGACATGGCATTATCGAATTTTTTCTTCCATATATCCCAATCTTGGGCATTCATTTGTGAAAGTAGCTGGGGACTGGGTATATCCAATGATGCAATGAGACGATCAAATGCCTCGGCGACAGGTCCTACAGATAAATTGGCCCAATAGTCCTCGGGGAAACGACGATTTTGACAAAATGGTGCTGGGTGGCGCAGAATACAGGCGGACATAAGTATTTCGAAACGTTCAGCAGGTTCGTAGAAACGTTTGGTGCGAGTCTTTTCCACAAAATCAATTAGACGAAAGAATGGTGTATATTTTTGTAAATGCATCAAGGGTTCACGATGAGTCCAAACATATTCACCACCTGCACTGGGAACAGCGGGAACACCACCAGTTGCTGGTCGTAAACAATTTGTTTCTTCAGTCATTGTGTTTCAATTTCCTCCTTTTATGTTCTTTAGTTTACAATGTGATTTGTTCTTTGGGGTTTTTTACAATTGGCAGCAAAAAATTCAAGGTTATTGTGGTCTAATGTAATTGTAGTTTTCCGTATGCGTTTTAATGTTCCTCCCTCTCTCTGTAGATTTCTACTTTGCATAGGCCAAGGTTAGGTCAGGTGGTTGTTGGTAGTTTCGTTGATTGGTCTGCTTTACAATTTAAGTTCCTTTTGTTTAAAATGTTTAAAATAATTTTAAATTAATACTTTTTAAAAACTGTTTATAATTTTTCTTCTTAAAGCCAAAAACTTAACAAATTATTAATATAACTTTTTGGTTCTACCAAAGCTTTACAATTGGCCTAAAGCTTCCTTTCACTTTCACATTCTAACTAACAATGATGTTGATTGCAAAGGAGGTTTTGCTTGTTGCCTGCCATAGATGCATTACAAAAGGCATACAACTATTACGAAGCTCTTGCCTCCTTTTCCCTTGTCCTCATCATTCCATTAGAGATGGGTGTGTGTGTCATGTGAATGCATATAATCATATGGCTATAAAGAGAATGCATGCGTTACACTACCTCCATTCTCTTTAATTTGTAAATTTAACGGTTTTTTGTGAACACAATGTCAATTGCCTCTCTGTTTGGGTGAAAGGCACTTGACAATCTGTAATTTTCCTGTTGTGTGTTGCCACAAGGACTTTTTCGTGGAAGACCAAAATATCTTCCTATTCTGAAGACAAAGAGTTCTTCATTTTGTTCGCTTCAACATTTTAGAGTTGGGTCATCTAGTTCCTAGTTCCTGGTACTAGTTCCAAAACGTATGAGTAACATTATTAAATATAACGTGTGATAGTAAGAGGTAGTTTACACTATCTATCAATGTCATATGACACGAAGTAAAAACATTCCATATTTACCCACGGAGGCAATGTGGAGACGTAGTTTTTTTACATTTTTGCTGCTGTGGACGCACAGATAAATGGCGTAAGGAAAATCTCCAATATTACACATATTAGCGAATACATAACGATGGAAAATTTCATGTCATATGTCATTTACATATAGTGTAAACTACCCCTAAGTATACGCAGTTTGTTCAAAGAAAAAAGGTGGCCATTGGAACTGCGAAGTGAACGAGATAGTTCCATATAGTTCCTTTGGCACAACTCTACAACATTTGTTGAAATTTTGATGGGGGTTATATCAGAAAGCTGGCTTATATTTATAATTTTTTGGACGGATTTTATTCATTATTATCTTAAATACATAATTACCGTTGGAAAATTTGGCTAAAGCCGCACTTTGAACATAGAAAAAAGTCGACATTTGTCCATTTCTGCACTACTTTTCAACTAACTTTAAATTGGTTAAAAAGTCATCCAGAGATCAACCACTTTGAACACAAGAACATTTACCTTCAACAAAGTATTTGTGCTTGTCGAAAAAATAAAGCTAAAATGTATAATTCACATTTGCATTTTCTAAATAACTTTCGTATAAATGCTACATCCAATAATGAAAGTTAGTGATGATTAGACATCGGATTTTGCATATTTGCATATTTTTTAATAATAAAGATACGAAGATTCTGATTGGACCAAAATTCGTTTCAAAGAAATCTAAATTCAATGGGAGGGTCATATATTGTATTTATTTTGCATATTTTGCATATGCACAAAATATGCAAAAAATATGCAAAAAATATGCCAAATATGCAAAAAATATGCAGAATATGCAAAAAATATGCAAAATATGCAAACAGTTTTTGGCCGAAAATCGTCATAAAAGTCGTAAAATTGACAATTAATGTTGGAAAAAATCATCAAAGCAACTTCAAAGTGTCCTAAATTAAGATTATTGGCCGTTTAAAGTCGCTTTTTTAGCAGAATATTATGCTATTGAGACCCCTTAACACAGTATGGATTTAAAAATATGGTTATATGTATATTGTAATACCATTTTTTATTATTAACCTATTAAAAATATAAAATTTGTTAAATTGGCAAATATCTTATGTAAAATTCAATATTTTCTTTGTCGTAATTTGTTGCATTAGTCTGGTTTTAACTCAAAGAGAAAACATCGATGTCCGATTTTTTGTGCGGTACTCCCCTAAAGCGTTTAGTTTGGTTAGATTTTAAGATTCAGGTATGTGATGGAAAACGATTCGACTCGTTTTGTCATAAATCGAAATCGTATATCTCCAATTTTGGTGAATATTCTAATGAAATTGAAAATGAATTTTAAAAATATTATTCAAATAAGGGGCGTTTGCGAAGCAAAACTATATATATCATCAAAGACAGTCCGATTATATACCAATTCGATTCTGCAAATCGAGTCGATTCGGTTTTCATCACATACCTGATTGTTAAAGTTTGAGCACCATTGGAATATGTTAACACATGCCACTGGGGCCTCGTAATTATGAAAATCTCGATTTTTTGGCTATTTGACGACTTCAGCGACCCATATCTATGAAACGGTTAAAGCTATTAAATACCATACTATTCTTACCCCCAGTTTTTGTAACTTATTTTTGTTCGTTCGTCTATATTCGTAATAATTTAAGCATTCATAGCTCAGCCCCCAGATGACATACACATCTAATTTTTCGTATACCCGTTCCATATATCGTTAAGGATTCCTCATTTAAAAATCAGCGCTCTACATTTGCGCTAAAGCGAGTAAATCGATCTACAAAATTTGACAATTCGTGTGAGAAGAATAAAAGTTTTTACAAAAACTGGGGGTTAATATTTCTTGCCGAAAAACAAAATACGTAAGTAGTACTGAATTCAAGATAATAAAGCTAATGTCCTGAAAACGCCTTAGGTTGAAAATGGAGTCTATTGTGAAAAAACCCTTATTACAGTGTTTTAACTTGTTTTGGAGTCTGTTTAGTAACTTATTTTCCACACAGTTGTAGTTGACCAATCGAACTAAAACTTTGCACACTTTTCAGACTTGGAAAGCCAATATGGATCCATTTTTTCTTAGAGCCCCCATATAGCGGTACCACCAGATTTAAAGTATTTTAAGGATTCTGTTTTAATTTTAGACCGAATTGGCTATAACTTTGCATTTGGGGTTCCCAAAGGTACAGAAACTTCGTCACAAAAAATGTTGGGCTCAGGTCAAGGTTTTGGTATAGCCCCTATATAACGGTACAACACGATTTCAGGTATTTTAAAGTTTTTATCTACATTTTCGGCCTAAATTGGCCATAATTTTGTTATGAGGTTCTCAGTGGTCAAAAAAATTTAATGCTGAAAAGTTAAAAATAAAAAATAGTTAAAAAAGTTGTTTAACATCCTTTACCCTTCCTGGTAATTGATGTTCTGCGGTCAAGTTGCAGGATCTTTTTCAAGAAATTCGGAGTTAATGTTTAATCTCTTGAACAACAAGTAAGTGTACCCTGTAATCACGCCTGGTAGACTTTTTCTGGAAATTTCGGCAGTTGTTCCTTTGTTAGTCTGGTTTTATCCATCTTCATCTGCTTGCTTGTTTTGTCGCATTTGGCTCTTTACGGTGGTTTGAACTATCAGATCAGGCCAACAAGTTCAGGACTAAGATACCACAGATGATTTATCATTTTGTTATTTCCTTTATCTCATATTTGTTTCGTATTTCAATAAATCTTCAATGCGATTTAGGTCTTATTTTGGACCTAATAATTATTTCTGAATTTCGTTTTCACTATTTTTTGTATTAAACTCATTCTATTGTCTCTAATCCTATTCAACCTATACTACCCAATACATCCTATATTATATCTATACAAACATTATCTTGTTCATTATACGTTTTGTAAATCAATAACCCATACTCTCATTTATAACACTCAGTTGTAGTCGTTTGATACAAAATAAATAAACAAAAGACTATTCTTATAGAAATCGCGTGAATATGTTTGTTTGATGTCCGGATGTGCTGCCAAACTTGCAGTCAAACATCCCTCTCAACAATACTTCTTATAACACTATGCAAAACTGAAAATGCAAACAACTTCTAGTATGCATTTTTTGAACGTACATATTTAGACTACAAAAACCTTAGTAGGGTTTTGTCCTGTCAGATCCAGTTCGGATTTTATGGCCTCATCTAAACCGGGCTAAATCTACACTTCTTTTCATTTATCAGGCCTTTATCTCAGAAACGAATAGGAATTTGGCCTTGCTGACTTTAGCAATATTGTAGCTCTAAACTAGTAGAACTTATCTTTTAAAAAAACCACATAAGAAAAACTCCATCTAGGGCGTCAAAATCTATAAAATATATAAAATTTTACATAATTGCGGAAATTTTGGTCAGTATCGGCTAAACTATGGGGAGTTGAACCAATTAACCTTTTGCAAAAATCTTCCAAAAAAAGTTCTCAACAATTCTTTAAAACATTCTGAAACTCTAAAATGCTAACTTCATGTTGTTTCAATGGTATTTTGCATTATATCTTTTACTACACGTATTTCAAACACAGTTCACACCAACAGTTTATTCTCGCATTTCGGATTTCACTACATTATTGACATTTTTATTAAATCGTCATTGACAAATGTACTGAAAACAACGGCATAGCGTCATTTTACAACAATGACATATTCTGAAGAGTTGTGTATTACATTCCATGGAATATTTTTCCAAAAGAAAATATTAGAAAAAATTAACGGTTTTGGAGATACGGTGCAAAATGTATAAAAATTGTGGAATTTTTGAAATTTGAGGCAATAAATGTTGTTTTTAGAGTTCATTATTTCTCTAAATATTTTATTCTTGTCCTTATCTACAAATTTGCTTAAGAGGTCAGATGAAGATTCGCATTGGTTTCAGAGATATAGCCCCGAATTTCTTTAAAAACTCAATATTTAACCATGTTTAGATGGGCCATAAAATCCTAGCTGGATCTGGCAAAACAAAACCCAACTAGGGTTTCTTGTCGTTTGGGTCTGTACTTTCAAAAAATCCTCAGTTCGAATTTTTTGCACAAGATCGCCTTAAAAATGTTGCACAGTGTAAGTCTGTACGCAGGTGCAGAAGCTCTCGACTTAACATATGCTCAAGCTGGTAAGACCCCATTATTTTAGGCATTCGTACGCTGCCAAGTCTTGTTTCTCCCCTGAGCTACTGTCAGTTTCAGGAACGCCCAGGAGTTGTTCTTTACCCCCATACCAGATGATACCAGAACAGCAACCCGTTCTTTCTGCACTGTTTTGAACGCAAATAGCCTTGTTTTGGGGTATCTTCCTTGAAGTTGTTGCGAGTATTTTTCACTGTTTATTCTCCGGAATAAACGGATAACGCTTCTAAAGATCTTATATTTGTTGGGGTCCTTCTACTGTAGATAAAATGATACGACTAACGTTCATATACGCATTTTACGCATTTTGAATATAAAATAAACAGAATTGCCTTTAATTTATTGCATAATACGGGCAAATAGCTTTAACCGTTCCACAGATATGGGTCGCCGAGAGAGACGAGATTTTCATATCTCCGAGGCTCCAGTAGCACGTGTTAACTTATTCCAATGGTGCTCAATTGGCACTCTTAATCTTAAATCTATCTAAAATCTAATCTAAGCAAACAGTTTAAGCGGCACCCCCGCCTAAAAAAATCCGACATCGATTCTTCCCTTTGAGATAAACCAGCATAAAGCTACAAGTAAGGACAAAGAATATATTGAATTTACATAAAATGATTGATATTTTAAACAATTTTATATTTTTGCAAAGTTTAACAATAAAAAATAGTATTACAATACCAATAACAATAAAAAATAGTATTACAATACCATATATCCTACACCACGCCGACGTAATAGGTATCAATAACATAATAATCTGCTAAAAAATCGACGTTAAATGGCCAAAAGTCATAATTTAGGACACTTTAAAGTTTTTTTGATGATTTTTTCCAACTTTAATTGTAAATTTTACGACTTTTATGACGATTTTCGCCCAAAAACTGTTTGCATATTTTGCATATTTTGCATATTTTTTTTTTTTGCATATTTTGCATTTTTTTTTTGCATTTTTTGCATATTTTTTGGCATATTTTTTGCATATTTTTGCAATATATTTTGCATATTTTTGATATGACCCCAAATATCGAAAAATTGACCCTTAAAACGCCTAGATCCAAAATTTGAGTCCAATCGGATGAGAAATAAAAAACATGCAAAAATCCGATGTCTAGTGATGATGAACTGAACATATACGTACACATTATTCACATTGTTCTGGAATAAAAAAGGTAAACAAGGATCACGAAGCAAATTTACAAATTACCCTCTCCCCAAATAGAGAGTATCATAAAAACAAAAAAAAAATGTTGTTTTTTCCGGCTCCAATGTTGCAAATCTTCAAATGATTTAACCACTTGTTCCGTTCATGCCGACCAACCTGTTAAATTCCAGTGTTAGCTCATTGACTCTGGGGTCACTGGGCAAGTTTTTATGGAGATCTTGGCGGCTTTAATACTTTTCAGCACCTTCCACTTCCCAAGTATTTGGGATGTTGTGCGGGATGACATTTTGTGTGTTCGGTCTACGAATGATATGTCTATATTGTCAGTATGCCAGGGATTTGAGAGGTTTTTGACTGTTTTCTACAACATTGTGGATCCGAGATACGATTCTTCGAGGGTAGACGATCTTTCTTAAGGGTAGACACGAATTTTTTTAGCCCTAACAGCATCTGTATCTATGCTCCGGAAGCGACACAAGGATCAACTCGCCCAAGGGCTGCTACCCCAACACAGGAATAAAAGTAGAAGTCTTCGCTGCATTTAGAACAAATTTAATGGCAAGGTCATACATACATACTAATGTACCGCCATAGATCGATCTATAACACCAACGTGCCTTTTCATCTTTCAGACAGATAAAAATTTATTCAAAATGTAGTAATTTACTTAAAATTCCCCACAGTCCAGTTCGTACAATTAGGATATTCAGCTAATTTTGATATTTTTAAGAATACGAGAATAACTTGGACACTCAATATGTATCACAAACGTATTAAAAATGGAGACCCCAAAATGGACTTTTTCCTTATGCTTCTTGAACGGTTTCACTTTAGCGACCTACAAATCATAAGTTGCGGTATATTTGTATTAGAAGATCATCTGTTACAATGTGGTTTTAGAAATGGTCATTTTTTCTAAACAACAAGTATACATTAGTTCTATTTTATATAAACTCCTATTTTTTTATACATTTTATTTTGTATATAAATAATTATACTACATAAAATTAAGTGTACACCCATTACCTTTGATAACATAATTCTCCGCCATTATAATCCTTCCATCATTAGTAGCTCTGCTTCATCCATAATATCGGCAATTTTACGCTTTGTTTTCAACTGCAAGGCTAAAGGCATTTTTTGTAATTGTTTGGCATAACCTAAGAATATCAATTCTATGGATGTTAGATTACTAAACGAAGAAGATTCATTTTGCATAGCAGGTTTATTAATAATTGCTGCTGGGGGTGTTAGAGGCTTATCGGGCACTAATTGTATAGGGGGATTTGGCTTTTCATAAACTTCTTCGATAGGGTTCTGTTGTGGCGTCAGAGGCTTATCGGACAGCAATTTTAAGGGGGCCTTTGCATTTAGCTTTTCATAATTTTCCTCGGTAGGTTCCTGTTGTATTTCTGGACTCGGTATTTGTATGAGTGTCCCTTTTTGTGTTATGTTCTCCAGCGTTGTACTGGCCGTTTCTTTGGCAGATGATTCCTGTGATTCTCCTTCTTCTTGAACTTCCTCAGGATGTTCATTACTATTTTCAGAATGCTCCATAACCCCAACATCTTCATCTTTTAGGATTGTGTGGAGCATTTCCTCGTCTATAGTGGTGTCATCACTAAAAAAATTAACCAAACACATATGTATATGCATACTTCTGTTCTCTCAGTGAACTTACATCATTTGAAATAGATAGGGTTGAAGAAAGTCCATATACTTGGCCAATTCGCAATCATCATTCCCTTTTAAATACTCCATATATTCGAATAGAATCGTGTTCCAACGATGTTGTGCCTCATCTAATGTAACGCCAACTTTACTGGCAATAGTTTCCCACTCTGTTTGATATTCATCATCGTCGGCTTGTAAATTTTTATAAATTTTCGGCTCTTTTTTAACAGCTTCAATTAGTTTTATTAAATTCATTTTTTATAAATTTTGTTGATGATATTTGTTTATTTGCCTGCTTTTGTTTTAATTTGCGGGGTAAAGTGTAAACACTGATTTTTGGCTTGTGTTATCGGTGTTCGATATCACACAATTTCGATAAGTAGTGAAATATCGAAAGATTGGTTGACTTCCGTATCGTCAGATGCTTGGCAAATGACTGCAAGTGTCTGAAGTATGTATAATGTTTCATGACGCCACAATACTTAACAAATGCGAAGCTATTTATTTCAAAACGTCACAATTGTGCATTTTTAACGCAAGTAAAAAGCAAACATGTATCATTTTCATTTCTGATGCATTTAGTGCATTTTCGAGGAGCAATGCATGAGTGCGCTACTGAACTATTTTGACAAGATTTAAATATTATAAAGAATCTGACGATACGGAAGTTTTGTCTTCCATATGAATATATGATTGTTGGACCTCTTTGTGGTAATCTTCTATGGGAAGACATAATGGTAATCTATAAGAAAAACAATGGTCTTAATCTAGAAATCCTTAAGGGCTTTTATTGGAATATAATATGTATAACAGACTTCTGTGAGAATACATGACGATCTTTTCTGACAAAACCTAAGGGTATTCTATAAGAAAATTTAACGTTTTTCAGGAGAAGACATAGGTATCTTCCTAATGTTCTTATTTCGGCCTTCTATAAGAGACCTAATAGTGTTCCAACTGTTCTACTAAAGGTCGAACGGTGTTCTATAAGGACACAAATCTAGTATAATCAAGCAAGTAGGAAGTCTGATCTAACAATCGGTCTGTTTGAAAATACAAAATGCTATTCTATGAGAAGACCAATGGTTTTCTATTAGAAGTCCAAAAATTAGAAACAATTTTCTACCATAATACCAAATTAACTTCTATCCATGACACAATTACCAAGGTAGTGGTGTTACACCAGCTGTTCGAATAAGTAAAGTCAAATCCCTTAATGAAAAAATTATTGGTCTGTTCCAGAACTGCAAGAATCTACTAATTTTTACTATTTTTTTTTCGATAAAATAAAGGGAAAATTTTTATCGTAGTAAAAATTAGGAACAGAGCATATGTTTGTTGGAATTTCCTCAACACCATAAAGAAATTTTTGACATAACATAGGCCGACTTCCGTATTGTCAGTTGCTTTGTATTCGTGCATGAAACTAGGCGTTCTTAAATCGATTTCCCCACTACTTTAATTTCATAAATTACTCTAGTATGAAACTCGATTTAAGAACCCCCAGTTTCATGCACGAATACAAAGCAACTGACAATACGGAAGTCAGACATATTCAACATTTTACGATACCACTACCTTGGTAATTGTGTCATGCTTCTATCAAACATTTTTAATATTCTATGAGAATGCCTAATAGTCTTTGTCCCAATTTACATTAGGCGAGTTTACTTGCGGCAATTGTCAGTTTGTAGGAGAGAGAGGTGAGGCATATGGTAACCCTTTGCCTCTCAGCACCCTCTCTCACCTACAAACTGACAATTGCCGCAAGTAAACTCGCCTAATGTAAATTGGGACTTTAATAAGAAGATCTACATACATATCATGGTACAATAATACAAGTAGCATTATCATGCCAGCTGATGGTAACATAATGTGTCAATTGCATTGAATTGATGTCAAATTTTGACATCTTATGTTGCCAACTATTGCCGATGCGGCTACCTGTGTATTTGTGCCATGATATGTATATTTCCCATAAACAACTTAGAAGGGAATACGTAGCCCTCTCCCATATCAATAAGGTCAGCCCGATTAATTTAAGTTCAATGATATAGGTGCTTTCTTTCCATTTGTATAGTTTGGCTGCAATACTTAGGAAATATCGCCTACATTACATTCATTTTTTACCAACATGATGTATGACATGGGAATCGAACCCGAGTCGTGTTATGATTGCACCATAGTAACGGAAGATCTATTTTGATTTATTTTACAAGATATCAATGATTTTTACGTTATACAATACGAGTTATTGGCCTTAAAGTATTGTACATAAACTGAAAATACCTGAGAACATAATGGTCCCCTACAAGATAACTGTCAACCACTTTTGAGTTCTTCTTCATTTATTGGTATTTTGATTGAAAATTTAACATATATGTACATACATATCTATATTTTATTTATAAAAAACTTCCTAGTTTCCTTTTACAAAAGTTATTTGATTGTGTGGTGTATGTAGTCATCTTAATTTTTCTTTTTTGCATTATTAAAAATTCCTAAATATTTTCCACGAGTCATTTCTTTGGCTTCACTAACACCCAACTGATATGCTTCATCATATATTTTTTTGATTTCCATTATTAAAGCATTTGGTGGCAATGTACTGAGTTCTGGAAGGATAAAAAGTTAGTCAAAACTTAATTTCACAAAATACCCAAACACTCACGTAACATTGCATTAGCATCCTCCTGAGATAGACCGCGAGACCACTCTGGCGCCGGTGTACGTATTGGTGTATCACTCATTGCAATGAAGTCTGTTATTCCTGGAACTTGGAGAATAATTTATGAACATGGATAACAATGTATGATTTGGAGATGAATTCCTATGGAGAGTATATAAAGCACCCAAAAAATGATTGATATAGGTCAAGTTTCTGATAATAATCACTTCATGGAGTTTTATCCACAAAACGAAATTTGATTTTCCTTAAAAACGGTTTACGTAAACGGTTTTGCTTCAGAGCCGTAACCAGGAAAGTTTTAAGAAGCGAATTAGTTTCATTTCATTATAATTTCTATGATCTTTATAATTTTATACGTATTAGTTTATACGGTTACTTAAAACTGGTTCAAAAACCGATTTTTTTCGAAATATGTATCTGTTTCAACAATTTAGATATGCAGATCTATTTCATAAAAAATTGCATATGTCTATATCACCAACAACTTATACATATCGAACATATATCGTCACCATAAATGCCCGAAGACGTAACCCACAAAACCAAAACTTTACAGGAGAAGCAAAAAACGCTATAAAAATAAAAACTGTTTTACAGAATATTAATCTTATGAAGGCGTGTATATGGGATATTATCGATCATATACGAAAGGGAATCAGTAGTGAAGCCAAAACTGCTGAATTGCTTAGTTTTGAGATTCTCATTTACAACAAATTCTGCAATGTTATCCCATTTTACGAAATTCCATTTCTTGAATAGGGTCGTTGTTTTTGAAAGTAGAAGATTGAAATTATGCCAGGGTATGTATTTTAGCTTTATGTATCAGATTAAGTCAAAAAACTAATTTCGATTTTTATGTCGGTTACGTCTTCGGGCATTTATGGTGACGATATGTAGATAAACAAAACATAGGTTTTCCTGAACAAGAAACGGGTAAAGTCAAAAAGCCAATTAAAACGTGAAAATATCGATTAAAAATCTGATCAATAATATTGTAAAATATCAGGAGTGCGATTCTCTAACACATTTTTTGAGTTACCGACAAAAATCGGTAAAATTAAAACGCAAAATTCTGAATGAAAAGTTCAAATACAAGTTTACAACATTCTTGCTATCGGTGGAATTTTACGACTACTTTTTATTCGTCGCTAACTTACCGAAAAACATAGGTAATTAACGAAATTATAAGCATTTTAATTTTACCGACAATTGTTGGTAACTCAAAAAATGTGTTAGAGAATCGCACTACTGGATGTTGAAAAAGCTCAACTCTTACAACAGTTTCAAAGAAAAAAAGAGGGCATGGATGGAATTTAGTAGAATTCGATTGTCTTGTAAACTCAAAAGAAAGCTACAGTAGCGCCACACAAAGACGTAAACCTATTTTCTCGAACATAATGGCTGACTTTCGTATCGTTAGTTGCTTTGTGTTTTGTAAACTTAGTTAAAATATTTCAGTTGCACACTCATGTATTGTATACAACAAAAGCAACAACTTGTTTGCTTTTTACCTGCGTTAAAAATACCTGTTTTTGATGATAAGAAACTCGTAGCTTCGTAGTTGTTAAGCACATCGGCGATAAGAAACATAATACATTGTATATTATTTGTGATTTGCAAAGCAATATACAATACGGAAGTCAGCCAATAGGGGGACAATCAAAAACTTCATCACGCCATAACCTGACTTGAAACTTGACCCATGATCGAAAAATTTTCTTTTGGGTTCTTTATATACTCACCAAGGGTTTTCACCTACAAAAGAAGTTTTCCATTGTCAAAAGTTAACATTTAAGTTACGTTTCTTTCCAGACAAATACATACAAACAATTAGAAATGGCGGATTTGTCAGAAAGAAAATAGGGAGCAAGTTGAATGTAGTGGCTGGATTTGAAACTTTTTTCACAAAAAGTTTTCAAAAATTAATTTTTTGTTGAAAATAGCCGGCCTTCGGCCGGGATTTAAGACTTTCTCCTATGGACAGATGCTAAACAGGGCTAACGCGATCAAATTTGTTTCAAAATTAATTTTTTTTGTCAAAAATCATATGATTTTTCGGAACTTTCGAAGCCTATATCTCAGGAAATACGGATTTCCCATGACTGATATACATATTGGCGTAATCAGCATTCCAAGACCTACCAGTGGACAAAATTTCAAAACTTTCTGAGTCCAGCCACTACATTCATCTTATGCCGAAAATAGGTATGTTCGTTTACTAAATAATTTGTACAAGTCCAGTAACTTCTTGTAAACGGCCAAAGTCTTTTGCATTGTACTGGAGAGTAAACGAACAACATCCAGTAACAATAGCCCTGTTCCTTTACGTTCAAGAATCTTCAAGTTTTACAACTTTTTACTCGAAAAGCGTTTCTTTACTTCAGACACAATACAATTCATATGGGAGCAGTTTTCAACTTTTACTACTTTTGCCGGTTTTACCATTTTCAGAAGTAAAGGAACAGACCAAATTTGTACAAATTTTGAGTAAACGAACACACATGTCTCTTTTTTGACAATGTCAGTGTTGCTACACATGTTTACTTTGTCTTTTTATGATGTTGTCAATATTTGCAATGTATATATTGCATTTATGGTGGAAGTTTTAACTTCCATGTAAAAATGTCATTGCTGATGCTGAACTTACTCTTTTCTGGCCACAAATCAGGTGAAGCTCGATCTAATTTTTCTAGGGATAAAAGGCCTCCTTCATCTTGCTCTTCGTCCTTTATCATGGAATCTTAGAATTATAATTTATTAATTTTTTATTAATTGTTTATACATTTTTTTGCTTACATTTTGTGCGCTCCCTTTTTGTTGACATTGCGTTCTCAAAACAACGTTGGGGAAGTTATCGATAAGTCACAGCAAATCCTGTTATCGTTTTGAAAATCGTTGCCACACAAAAACGATTGTGGACAATAACAATAGCTTTGTTCCAGAACCAGAAAGTCTTTACGACTTTTGCAACTTTTTGCAAAAAAAAACCTCTCTCGCATTCTAAAAAATATACATTTTTTCACTTCTCTATTTAACTTTTACCACATTTTTCCTAAAAATGCGTTCCCGCACACCAAAAAATTGCAAAATGTTCATTTCTCCTTAAACAAATGGTCTGTTCCAGTACTGCAAGAATCTACTAATTTTTACTATTTTTTTCGATAACATAAAGGAAAATATGTTATCGTAGTAAAAAATAGTAGCTTCTTGCAGGTTCTGGAACAGAGCAAAAATTTGCGCTGAATAGCGAGCAAAAATGTGCAACTTGAAAAATGTGTAAGTGATGCCAAGTTTGTTATTGAAGTTTTCATGTGGCTGTGTAACGCAACGCTCAACGCGCCCTATGTGCAGCGGCTTTTAGGATTCTATATCTTACGTTTCACTCGAATTAAAAATAACCCACACATCATAAAAATTCTGAAAAAAAAAACAATTCAACCACTTTGTCGAATATTACACCATGTTTTCATTTTAACTTGTCGGGTTAACATCCTTTATGAGTGTTTATAAGTATACGCAATGGACTTGACAATGAAAATTCGCCGGATTTACTAAGTATAGTTATATCCCAGCAAAAAAGTTTGGAAGTAGTGCAATGCAGAGTTGTGATTTCAATACATCTTTTGATGCAGTCCACACGGAGCTATGAAAATGCACTGCGCTCGATAAATTTTGGAAGCACTGGCTTAAAGATCCCTAGCCAAGCAAGCCAATTTGTTGATCCCTACAGTCGCAGTATTTTTTCTGAACACAAGAAAGAGTGTTAAAATTCTTTAAATTTGTTTTATATAAAAAATTAAAGCCCTCGGCACATACGATCCGTTGTGCGACGCGTTGCGCGTTGAAAACAACAACCACATGAAAAACGTGTAAGTGATGCCAAGTTTGGTTATGCATTTTTCATGTGGTTGTTGTAACGCGACGCTCCACGCGCCGTATGTGCCGCGGCCATAAGAAATACAAACTAAAGTTATGAACATTGCTGTAATTCACGAGACGCAAATTATTTTTGAAGTGGAGTTGGAGTTTTTTGGAAATCTGAACTGAAGTAGGAGGAAACATGAAAAACCATTTGGATGATGAAGCAATATCAATTTCGATGTCATAAAAAGCAGAGTAGAGGAAGTAAACCATGGATAGGCAATGTGCGCTTATACTATGTTTACATTTACGAAATCCACTCGATTTCAGCTGTCCATTGCTCGAACGTCAAATGAAATCGAATCGATTTCAGTTGAGTTTTCATTTGACGTATATTTATATTTCAATGCATTTTACATTGAAGTTTTCGCTCACTTGCTCTCAGTAAGCGCACATTGCCTATCCATGAAATGAACTTATGCTAGGTTTACATTGGTTTACATTTACGAAATCCACTCGATTTCAACGGTCAATTCCATTGCTCAAACGTCAAATGAAATCTCATCTGAAATCCATTGGATTTCATTTGACGTTTTACCAATAAAATTGACAGTTGAAATCGAGTGGATTTCGTAAAAATAAACCAAGCATTAGTTACGATCAAATTTAATGGAGAGTTTTTATAATTTGTGTTAATGTAATAAAAGCTCTGTTCCTTTCTTCAAGTTTTACCACCTTTTTCTCGAAAAGCGTTCCTTTACTTCAGATACCATACTATTCATATGGGAGCAGTTTACAACTTTTACTACTTTTGCCGGTTAATATTTTTGTTTTACACGAATAAGAAATGTATTTCCCTATGAAAAAAAAAATGGTCGATAAACAGAAGAAAACGTCGAAAGCTGACAAAACTAAATTAAAAACTGTGAAATAAAAGACGAAAATTGATTTTTTATGTTTCTTTTTGACATTGCTGCCAGATATAACATTTTTCCGTTCCTTTACTTTTCTGGTAAAAATGTTCATGAGAGAGCAATTTCGACGCTCTTCTCTTTTACCACCCTTACCATTAAAACGTAAAGGAACAAAACTACATGTAATTTGGAACATAATAATTTTATACACAATAGTGTTACGAATGTAACTGATAGGTTTAAGTTAGTTTAGTTTAATTTCCGTTAATTTAAAAATTTGAATTGTAACGTAAAGTTTTTATTACGCAGTTACTTTATTTAAGCAACAACAACCACCATGTAGAACTCTCTTCATCATTCTAGTCGTTACATTACCTTTTGTTATTGTTCTTTTGTTTGCTTTGCCATAGTCATGTAATTATTGTTTAGTTTGTCACCTCTTTATTTCTTTGCACTTGTTTGTTGTTGTTACGTCATTACTGTGCTTGTCGTCCAATTGTATTTCCCCATGTATGTATGTGAGTATGGTTGTTCGCTTAAGGGCTGTTTACACCATCTATCAATGTCATATGAGCTGCCATTTCTTTCACCCATTCGACATTCTCTATGTTTGTCAAAATTGACGTCATCCATACAATTTTCAATTTGTGCGTTCATACCTGCAAGTGTTATTTTCGTATGACATAACCTAAAAATATAAAAACAGCTGTTTTTGTCATTATTTACATTTATTGTTGAATTGCAATTTTGCGCAAATTTTAATTTTGGTTGAAGGAAACTGAATTGGTAGAATTGGTGTTTGGAGTTATAGAGGCATTCATGTTTTTGCCACCAAACAATCATTTCAAAGACTGCTTCTTTCGACCAATCGATCTGAAAATAACATTATAAACGCCATTTATTTACTTTACTGAATATTTAAATATACATACCTTTCCATTTTCTTTTTTAAAAGATTTTGTTTTTCATTTTTTGTTTGAGAATGTCAGAAAACAGCTGATAAATTTATGTTTACATACGAGAATGCCGTATCGAATAGAGCGCTCCCTAAATGAAAAAATTACATATGAGTTGCCAAATCATTTTGATAGATGAAAATTTTCATAGTGGTTACACTATATGTACAACATTCGCAGGTAGAAAATTTGGCATCTCATACGACATTGATAGATGGTGTAAACAACCCTTTAGTGCGAATGTGTGTCTGTGTGTTCGCTGCACAGATTCGAGGTGTTGCCATATGCTCTAGATATTTCTCGAACAGGGAGACTTTGGGATATAAATTACCAGGGAAATGGCAATGAAGGAGTAGTTGTGTTTTAAGCGTTGAACTGAACGGATCGGTTAAAGAAGTGCTGCGTGCTAACTAGAGACAAGCTGCGGCTTAGTAATTAAAGTCGGTTACGAATAAGTGTAATAAAGTAAATAAAGCATTGTAGAAACGTAATCTAAAACGAACCCTGTTTTATTTGGTACAAATCGTACTGGGAAATAAAACAACGTCTACACGGAGATTAGTTAAATCTAATTCCGTAACAATAGTAATTTAACTAATTTCATGAGAAATGTCAATTAACATAATTGAAAATTTATTGCGCTTTATTTCGTTCAAAGTGTGATGTTTCTCCTAAAAATAACGACAAATGTTAGAAAATTAGAATAATTTATGTACTTCTATTGGCAGTAGATTTTGAAATGACATGCATCCTCTTTAAAATTCTGTCATTCGACCGATATTCGGCGCTAAAATTTTGTATCGATAACTTTGATTTACAGAATAGCACTTTCGGTATTTCAACCGAACATTTTCGCTTATTAACGATATCGGTTCGGTAGTCTGTGTTTAGACACACAAATTTCTCGGGAAAGTAAATTGAGTTTTTGGGAGAGAGCGGAGAGGAAAGAGCTCCTCAATACTCTTTCCTATCCCCTATTGCATAAAAACTGAATTTACTTTCCCGAGAAATTTGTGTGTCTAAACACGGACGTAGAAGAAAAGTTACAGAATCCTACTACTGAAATCTAGTGGATTTCATTTACCTAAGTGTAAACGTATCCTAAATGGCAACTCTACAAGTAGGAGCGCATTTCATATTGGTTGGCGCTAAAAAAACTTTCTCTCGCTCTCACCCATGGCACAATTACCAGGTAGATGCATCAGCCGACAACTACAACAAAAACGAGTTCAGTACTGTGAAATGTCAAAAATGTTTTCCAAAAATAAAGCGATTCACACAATTTTTTCAACAAAATTTTGTTAGGCAGTTATTAATAAACACATTATTACAAAAATCCGCCAAAAATTCACAATTTTTCTTTTAAATTTTTGTTTTTTTAATTTTGTGTTTTCAAATACAACAACTTTTTTGACAGCTCACAGTACATCAGCTGGGCTGATGCGGGTACCTGTATGATTGTGCCATGCTCTCACCACAACATTTCTCCATATGTTCGTTTCTCGTTACAATTTCTTTTTATTCATTCTCATTTTTTCACTGCTCCGCTTCACACGCGCATCGCGGTTGTTTATTAAGTTTAGTAGTGAATTAGGAAAATATTAATACTTTTACATAACTTTAAAATAGAAAGTGTAAATAAATTTAAATTGCAAAAACCCCTGAACAAGTAACGTGTGAATATTATTTTTCTTTGTGTGGAAGTGTAAAAATAAATTTTAGTTTTATTTTTGGCAACAACTCATGGCCTCAACTAAGAAGCTGACAAACACCAACAATAGCCACAACAGCAACATTCACTATGATGAATTGACAGAAATAAAAGCAATTTTCTTTGATTTGGACAATACCTTAATACCAACCAGATCGGGAGATAGTAAAGCTTGTCGTGAAGTAAGTGGTGTTCTTAAAATATTGTCATGGAAAATTTCCACTCATGAAAGAAACAAAAATTTGCCCGTCTTGTGCTTGGGGGATTTTGCTTTTGTTTTCTGGTGAGCTTAAAATAAATTGTTTATATGGGGGGTTTTAAGTGTGGGGGGTATGTATGTGGTGTGTGGGGTTTACATGCGGTATGGGTGATTTACATGTGCAAACGAGAATGTCGTAATTGAATTGAGTTAAACAAATATTTGCAGACAAATTTTATTTTTATTGCAAAGGTTCGCTAAGTTATGACTTCGTTACGATTCGTTTAATATTCTTCTTTCTGTTGATGATGCATATTTTGAATGGAGGAAAAAAACACGAAAACGTCAACATGCGATAATGCCCATTTATGCATGTTGATAACAATTTAACCAATGAACTTGAAAGTGGTGTGACTCTATAGTTGATAGCTATACAGAAGGTACCGTTAGAGTCCTGACAGTCCCTGCTCTTCACAAAAGCACAGAATTGGGCATTTCATTGTAGAAAATTTGAGAAAAATTTATTTTTTTGAGAAAAAATGTATTTTCAAGGATGTTTTGGGCTATAGCCCAGGATCTAAAAATGATACGCGTATGCAGAAGGTACCGTTAGAGTCCTGACAGTCCCTGCTCTTCACAAATGCAAAGAATTGGGCATTTCATTGTAGAAAATTTGAGAAAAAATTATTTTTTTGAGAAAAAATGTATTTTCAAGGATGTTTTGGGCTATAGCCCAGGATCTAAAAATGATACGCGTATACAGAAGGTACCGTTAGAGTCCTGACAGTCCCTGCTCTTCATAAATGCATTATCATTTTTAGATCCTGGGCTATAGCCCAAAACATCCTTGAAAATACATTTTTCCTCAAAAAAATAAATTTTTCTCAAATTTTCTACAATGAAACGCCCAATTCTGTGCATTTATGAAGAGCAGGGACTGTCAGGACTCTAACGGTACCTTCTGTATACGCGTATCATTTTTAGATCCTGGGCTATAGCCCAAAACATCCTTGAAAATACATTTTTCCTCAAAAAAATAAATTTTTCTCAAATTTTCTACAATGAAATGCCCAATTCTGTGCATTTATGAAGAGCAGGGACTGTCAGGACTCTAACGGTACCTTCTGTATACGCGTATCATTTTTAGATCCTGGGCTGTAGCCCAAAACATCCTTGAAAATACATTTTTTCTCAAAAAAAATAAATTTTTCTCAAATTTTCTACAATGAAATGCTCAATTCTGTGCTTTTATGAAGAGCAGGGACTGTCAGGACTCTAACGGTACCTTCTGTATACGCGTATCATTTTTAGATCCTGGGCTATAGCCCAAAACATCCTTGAAAATACATTTTTCCTCAAAAAAATAAATTTTTCTCAAATTTTCTACAATGAAATGCCCAATTCTGTGCATTTATGAAGAGCAGGGACTGTCAGGACTCTAACGGTACCTTCTGTATACGCGTATCATTTTTAGATCCTGCGCTATAGCCCAAAACATCCTTGAAAATACATTTTTCCTCAAAAAAATAAATTTTTCTCAAATTTTCTACAATGAAATGCCCAATTCTGTGCATTTATGAAGAGCAGGGACTGTCAGGACTCTAACGGTACCTTCTGTATACGCGTATCATTTTTAGATCCTGGGCTATAGCCCAAAACATCCTTGAAAATACATTTTTCCTCAAAAAAATAAATTTTTCTCAAATTTTCTACAATGAAATGCCCAATTCTGTGCATTTATGAAGAGCAGGGACTGTCAGGACTCTAACGGTACCTTCTGTATACGCGTATCATTTTTAGATCCTGGGCTATAGCCCAAAACATCCTTGAAAATACATTTTTTCTCAAAAAAATAAATATTTCTCATATTTTCTACAATGAAATGATCAGGCCATTTAATTTGTTTAATTTCGGCACCTTTAGCTGTCCAACGCTACTTTCCGTGTGCGCGTATCTTTTCTAGATCCTGAGCAATAGTCTAAAACAACTATCCTTCAAAATCATTTAGTCAAAAACGTTTTTAGCCTCGAACAAAACTGTCATATAACTGTTATACATGAGAAATGTGTCTTTGCTAAGTGTAGTGGTGTTAGTGGTGGTGGTTTTTCAAAAACGTTTTTATCTTCACGCACATAAAAATATACATATTTGTTCAAAACCTTTCCTTCCGGAATGCCCCTTAAAAAAAGGACAGCGTGGTACGTTGCTAATAATCCATGAAGATGTCGCACAACCTGCAACACATGCATATTCAATGCAGTAGCAGGGTCCTCAGTAAATAACTTAAGATTTTGCTTCAGTTGAAGCTAAGGAAACAATATCAAGTGTGCATAGATCGCAACCTGCACATACAGCTTCAGTTGAAGCTGCAGGAGGATTCTCATCACCAAACCTCTTGCATGCACCTTCCTTTGAAACTGTAGCAGGCCCCTCAATAAATAACATAGACTCTGCTTCAATGGAAGCATCCGAAATAATATTAAGTATGCGTACATTGCAACCTGCACATACAGCTTCAGTTGAAGCTGCAGCAAGGTTACCTAATCTATTACAAGATGAAGGTGAAATAGGCATTCTTCAAGATTTAACGCCCCAATCATAAATTCTCCACAATCTGTAGCTTCAGTTGATGCTAATGTTGAAGAGCATCCAATGTCTTTTTTTAGCCCCACAATCCTCCTTTGTTCCTCACATCTATATGAATATTGCAATACAAAGTACATTTCCAAAATGTCATTTTGGTTACGACCCTGAAATAGGAACCGTCGATAAAGACTTTTTGGTGGAAAACCCAGATCGTCAAATATGTACATTACTTCTAGATGAGGTACGTGTATCGCATAATGGAAAAAGTACCGAAGCGTATGTTTACTTGTTGAAGCCTATGTGAACAATTGATGCACGCCTTCTGTACGTAAAACATTCTTAATGTTTGAAGGCCTCTTAACAGGGGTACCTGTCGGATCAACGTTAATGTTGTTTTTGGGCCTACCTTTTTCTGCTTTGTTTAAAAATTGGGTTAATTACTGCCTTTTGGGTCTAAAAAAATCTTTTAAAAAATCTATAAATTTTAAGAAAATTCTAATTGTTCTTCTTCCTCTTCCAGGTATCAGAAATACTTCAACGTCAATATGGTTTCACAAAAGATGAGGCTAACTATAGTACACAGAATTTTTTGAAATCATTTCGTCGCTGCCCAGACAACTGTCAAACATCATTGGATATATGGCGCACCCATTTATGGCATGAGGCGCTACCACCAAAGTATAAACAATTAGCCACTACCATATATCCCATATGGCTGAGTCTGCGTTATCGTTATCTTGCCATACCCAAAGAATATGTCCAGCTTTTGAAACATTTGCGTAAACATTATCTGCTTGCTCTGATAACAAATGGTCCCTCCAATGCCCAGTGGGAAAAAGTGCGACAACTAAATGTTCGACAATATTTTGATTGTCTTTTGGTCTCGGGTGATTTACCATGGGAGAAACCAAATCCAAATATTTTCTATTCGGCATGTAAATATTTAAATGTTCAACCGCAACAATGTTGCATGGTTGGCGATAAACTGGAAAGTGATATAAAAGGTGGAAACTTAGCTGGTCTAAGTGCAACATTTTGGATACCCCTTTCTTTAGACGAAATTGAAAAGTTACTGCGTAATACAAGTGAGGAATATGCTGCGGAGCATAAACCTACATTTATTTTAAGAAATCTACTGGAATTTTATGATTATTTTAATGTAACAAAAGATAAAGAAGAAGAACAATATGAAGAAAGAAAGGTGGAGGAGGAGAAACACAATGAACTATTACTACTAGAACAGAAACAAGTACCTGAGTATAAAAAATGCCAAAGCAAGAATATTGTTTATTGCCGAGGTCGTTCTTCATCACCAGCAACACAACCACCCATTGAATTTTTAACTAGCGAAAGTGATAATAGCTCAGATAGTATATAAACTATATACATCATACATAAATATATTAATTTAGTATAGTATTATATTGAAGAAATGAAAAATTTACAATAAGTTACAAGCTACTAATAATGATGATAATGATTTTGCAAATCACACATACATGAACACTCTATTGTGAAACTACTACATAAGAGAACAAATATCACATTATAAAAAGAACATGGCAAACAAATGGTACAACAATAACATCTATCAATGTTCATATTCTCATTTAAATTTGTTTATTTATGTTTTTATACACACCTTTACTCATTACATATATTCAATTCGCCTTTACTATAAGTAAATACACAATGCAACATACATATATTGTAATGTTTTATATACACATCATACGATTTTATGAAAGCGAATGTGTTTTTTATTTGAAGTATTCTCGCTAATGACAACTGATGAAACAAAGATTTTATATATTCCTATGAACACTATTTTATGTTGTACAAATTTTTTTCTGCAATTTTACAATATTTTTTTGCATTTTCGATGAACAATTTTTAGTGTATAAGTTTTAAGTTTAAAATATGAGAGAGGAAATATATTTCAAATACAAAAATAATTAACTTGTTCTTTTAATTTTTGTGTATTTTCTACAGATTTTTGTATGGATCTAAAGAAAGCGTAAATGAGGAGCTTTAAATATTTGTTTTTTACCCCCAGTTTTTGTAACTTATTTTTGTTCGTTCGTCTATATTCGTAATAATTTAGGCATTCATAGCTCAGCCCCCAGATGACATACACATCTAATTTTTCGTATACCTGTTCCATATATCGTTAAGGATTCCTCATTTAAAAATCAGCGCTCTACATTTCCGCTAAAGCGAGTAAATCGATCTACAAAATTTGACAATTCGTGTAAGAATAAATTTTTTACAAAAACTGGGGGTTAATAGAACGAAGGAGAACTGTAGTGCGATTCTGTAACTTTTTTTAATAACGAACCGACATCGGTAGTTAACGAAAATATTCGGTTGAGTTAACGAATGTGCTATTCTGTAACTTTATGTTAACGATTGTAGAAATCGTTAGCACATACCGACGAAAATCGATAGAAAGAGGAATTGTCAAATATTATATTTTAATATTTGTTAATGTATTTTTAATTTGAAAATATAGTTTTTCGTAACTACCGAAGTTAAAACGCGTAAAGGACGAAAAATATCTGTTTTTTGAAAGGAATGTGCCTACAATAAGGGACTGCGAGTGTCCCAACAATGTGTAACCCAAGGGTAACATTAAGTTCCAAAAGTCAAGTTTATATGTATGCATGTAAGTACTTCAAGGAGGTAAAAGACCAATGCAAACATTTCATAGATTTTGGTGGTTTTATTCCAGAAAATTAATAAACATGTCTCCACGTAATGTATCCACAAGGCAAAACATAGAATATCTCCAGTTTATGTGTTTGAAGTGGACAGGACCTTGTCTTATAGACCAAAAATGTGCCTGCAATCTAAGGAACAGAAGCTGCAGTATATATGTTTTCCATACAATTATATGTTCAATGCACTACTGGCAAAAGTATTTAATAAATGTATGTAATCAAGGTCATTCAAGACAGTGAATTGCATTTCTATGCAGAAATATGTGTGTGTGATTTAACAATTATAAATGTCATAAAATCCGCTGTTGTATTTTCGTTGATACAGGTTACCGTCATTTGAGATTATATATTCACATATTCAATTATTTCTTTAAATAGAATCTCTCATAGCCGTGGGTAAGAAAAGTTCGGAAATCCGATTTTATAATCCATTTTTAACAATTTGATTGTTACTGATTTTGAGCTTAAATCAATAAGATTACCACAGAAAGAAGTAGATTATAGGAATACTATACAATTCTGGCCTCAATACGGGAAAAGTTCGGAAATCCGATTTTATAATCCATTTTTAACAATTTGGTTGTTACTGATTTTGAGCTTAAATCAATAAGGGCCAAAGGACCTATGCCAATGGTCTTACATAACAGTACCACACTTGAGTTTTTTTTTTTTTTTTTTTTTTTGAATTAGCTAAATGGAAAAACACTTTAGTAAATAAACAAAGAAAGCGCAGCCTTCATATGTAGGGTAGCATGGGGCAGCTTCGCCACACTTGCGCCTTCACCAGCGCCGATTTAATTGATGCTACACAAATATCGTCCAAGGGAATGAAAAGATCTACAACTTTCTCCTTGGTGATCTTTATGCAGCTTCAATAAAATCGGCGCTGGCAAAATCACAACAGTGGCGAAGCGGAACCATGTTATGACGATTTTTCTCAATAAGGCGGAATTTACCTTGTGTACCGTCCTTATTAACTTAACATATGTTCATAAAAAACGCCGTTGTTAACAGAAATCAACAAAATATTGCAATAATGTACTGTCGTTAAGACTTAACAACTACTTTTTTTTTGGTTGTTAACTCAACAATAATTTTCGGTAATTAACGACAAAATTTACCGACAAAAATCGTTAAAATTGGTTACAGAATAGCATTTACCGAAAATGATCGTTAACTACCGACATTCGTCGTTAATTCTGTCGTTAAGGAGTTACAGAATCGCACTACTGTAGTGGGATTCTCTAACGCATTTTTGGGTTGTCGACAAAAATCGTTAAAATTAAAATGCGTATAATTTCGGTAATTAACGATATCATTCGGTAAGTTAGCCATCAATAGAAAGTAGTCGCAAAGTTCTACCGATAGCAACAGCGATGTCAACTTTTATTTGAACTTTTCATTCATAATTTTGCGTTTTAATTTGACCGATTTTTGTTGGTAACCAAAAAATGCCCTAGAGAATCCCACTACTGGTGTGTTTTTTCTAAAAGACTTTTACTAGGCGTTTACACCAGACAGTTTGTCTTCAAATACAACTCTGATTTACCAACACATACATACATTTGTCGTTTGTCTCTCAGCTGTCCATCATTTTTTCACAGACAGTAAGGAAGACAATTTTTTGGCATTTTTGTAAAAATAAGTGAGATAATTATTGAAATGTGTTGAAAACAAAAGAGCATGAACAAAAACAAAATATGAGAACGGAAAACAAAAATAAATCGATGATTTTCATTCAAAATTTTACAACTGTTTTTGCAGTTGTCTGGACGCCTACGTCACACAGGCAAGTTGTGAGATTTTGACAATCAATACATGAAGTCAACTGTCCTGTCATTTGTAAACGCAGGGTTACTTGGCGTTTACAGAAGACAGACTGTCTGCAAATACAACTCTGATTTACTAATACATACAAACATTTGTCGGCTGTCTCCCAGCTGTCCATAATTTTTTCACAGACAGTAGGGTTAACAAATTTTTGACATTTTTGTGAAAAAGAAGTGAGATGATAATTTAAATGTGTTGAAAACAAAAGAATTGGTACAAAAACAAAATATGTGAACGGAAAACAAAAAAAATCTATGATTTTCATTCATAATTTTACAACTGTTTTTGCAGTTGTCTGGACGACTACGTCACAGAGGCAAGTTTTGGGTTTTTGACAATCAATACCTGAAGTCAACTGTCCTGTCTTTTGTAAACGTAGGGTTAGGCCATGTTTATATTATAGCATTTTGCAGTGTTAACCTTCTTAATGGGGATTTATTTGACGTAAACTCAAAGGAATTGACATTTGAAACCCAGTGGGTTTGTTAAATCCGGTTATATAAAAGTACTATTAAAGGTGTATTCTATTTTTAAGGCTTGAAGGCCACTTAAAGGGACCTTCTACACATATGGGACTTTTTAAAGGGAAAATCCATGGTACAATGCATAAGGTGAAGCGTTAAGACCAGCTGATTTCACACAATATGCAAATTCATTGTTTTGGTGAACGTAATACTATGTTTACATTTACGAAATCCACTCGATTTCAACTGTCAATTCCATTGCCCAAACGTCAAATGAAATCCACTCGATTTCAGATGAGTTTTCATTTGACGTATACACAAAGGAATTGACAGTTGAAATCGAGTGGATTTCGTAAATGTAAACATAGTATAAGAGGTAGTTTACACTATCTATCAATGTCATATGACACGAAATAAAAACATTCCATATCTAGCCACGCAGGCAATGTGGTGACGTAATTTATTACAAATTTGCTGGTGTGGACGCACAAAGTAAATGGCGTAAGGAAAATCCCCGATATTGCACATATTAGCGACTATATAATGATGGAAAATTTTATGTCATATGCCATTTACATATAGTGTAAACTATCCCTAATGCCAAGTTTACACTTGCGCTCCAAAATCCATTGGATTTCACGAAATCCTGAAATACACCCCGGTGTTTACACTTATTTTTTGTTGATTTCAAACATATGACAATGATCAAGGTAGATGCATATGCGCAGCTGATTGAACATGAATTTTCAAGACAAGTTGTTGTAAATTGAATTAAAGATCAAAAATATTCGACAATACAGAACTTTACAACTTTATTTAGAAAATTATCGTAAAATTATCTATATATCATATCAATTGTGTATAGTACCAAAAAATAAAAAAATAAATAATGATTTTATAGTTGAGACATCATAATAATAAATTTTGATAGATAAAAGTTGTGCTCAGACCTACAAAATATTAGTACATGCAGTAGTTGTCCCGTTTAGTACTAAAAATGAGTTCCCGTATTCCGAAATCTAGCAAGACATGCACTTCTCTTTAAACAAAAATAGCGCCGAATAACACCCTCTTCTCCTGTTTTCTGCCATACAATTTTGGCCTATCAGAAACTAGCAGCAAGCATGTTCATATGTTCATTGGTATCTAATATTATAGCTGATACGTGATTTTGACATTTTTGCTGGAGTTTTTGCAATTTCCGTCATTTCGCGTTTCCGTATTTTTAGGAAATTTGTATAGGGGAGACATTATTTTACAATTAGATCCATTTTCTAAAATTACCATTAAAAAAATAGCATTGTAAGAAAGTTTTTTAATATTTTTGACGTTGTTTACAAATTTTGATACTAAAATTTGTTGTTTTAGCAATTCGCACATCTACCTTGTTTATTGTGATACGTGAAAAGTGTTGCAACTTTTGGTACTTTTTTAGGCAAAAGCAAGGTTGTATATCATGTGTACTGTGATTTCGATGTTGATTTCGCTGAAATCACGAAATAAGATGATTTCATTTTTGTATGCGAAATCATGATAAATTTTGCATGATTCCGCGCGAAATCACGAAACGCCTTCGAAATCACGAAAAGACGCCGAATGTAAACCAAACATAAGCATGGTAACATAAGTCGATGGTCAGACTAGCAAGGTTTCTTGAAACCAATTTCGTTAAAGTTTCTTTTCAAGTTTCGTTAGTGTCCACACACGTTAACGTGAAATTTAAGATTTTTGCGTGTCCTCTTTATTTTACCATTCGCGTTTGTTGTGTTTCTCATACCAACAAAAACAAAAAAAAACATAAATAAACTAAAAACAACACAAAATAAATAACATTAATAATTAAATTAATATTAATAGTTAAATGTTCACTATTTCATTAAATAAATGTTTTTATTAAATCTTCTATGCTTGTTTTGTTGTTAACGTTTGCTTGAGAAAATAAAAATGAAAGAAAAAAAACGTCCAACGAATAATAAGAAGAGGCAACACAACATACACAGAAAACCATGTACATGGGTTTCACTACTTCATACCCCTCGTCTATAAACTTGACGTCGCCATGTTGAAATCGTGCTAGTCTGACCATCGACTAATGGATTAATTCTAAACATGGATGGGGAAAGACTATCGCCGTTGAAATGGTTTATCAGGAACAAATGTTTATTGAAGGTTTAAATAAAGAATTGAATGATGAAAAAGAATGGATCCTCTGAATTCTGATGTCATGTAACATTAAGAATTTTGAGATTTTGGATACGATACTATGGACAACAATGATAACTCCCAAGAAGATGCTCCTGAAAACATTATTCGTAAGCTGAATCTTGGAAGCCATGGCTTAGAAAAACTGCCAAAAATGGTATTAACATATGTAATTATATCCTTTTTATATTCCCTTCTCGCAAATATTTACATATACTTCATTATCGTTACAGACTTGGATTGGTGATCCTTCTTTATTTAAATTGTGTTATTGGCAGTGAATTACGTTATCTTGTTGGATTTTTTCAACGTTGCAATAATTTTTGACATTTAACATCATAAAATCCATGTTTAAATAATAAATATATGTTTTGTTGCAATAATCCTGAGAAATTGCAGAATACCACAAACGTTCGTGTTTTTCATTGGAGACATAGGCATGTTCTGGCATTCACCTCTGCACCTCACGTGTATCGAACACACCTAAAGCTGTTCTGCCTAGTTGGGGTGTATTCTTCACACTGTAATTTTGATGGCGAGAGCTGAGTGAATCCTTATTTTTTAAAGAAACTAATTGAAATTTTCTACAAAAAACTGCATAGGACTAAAATCAAATGTGTTTTCTATTAGCATTTAAAAAAATATATATGTAATTTTCTTGACAAAATATGACTTAAAAATGTATTTTTTCCTAAAGTACCAAATTCAACATGTACGCGCTCTTGTAGAAGTTCGTTTCTTTGTTTTCGTCTGCTTTGTAAACAATCAAAAGAACAAAGCGTTCATACACACACACGCATGTGTATTCGTTGATGCGCCAACACAGACTGATATTTTTCTCATTATTTGGTCTGTTCCTTTACTTTCGAAAGTGGTAAAACCGGCAAAAGTAGCAAAAGTTGTAAACTGCTTTCATATGAATTGTATGGTGTCTGAAGTAAAGGAACGCTTTTCGAGTAAAAAGTGGTAAAACTTGAAGATTCTTGCACGTAAAGGAACAGAGCTATTATTGATAAAGTTTGAAAGCTCTAATAAAGCTTTCCAAAGTTCTTTCGTGAAATATAAAAGCTCTTTTCACGTGAAATACAGAACATCAATTGCTTTCACAGGTGAAGTGCATGTGTGATGTGAAATGGATACACGGTGAATTCCAGAACATGCCCGATAGTGAAGTATTACACTACCTCTGAACTAATATATATATATATATATATATATATATATATATATATATATATATATATATATATATATTTATGTTTTGAGTTTCATAAAGATCCGAGAAATGGCTCTAAACAGCACTAGTGCAACAAATATTAAAATTGTGTGGAAGGTTCCGATATACTCTGGAAGGAATGTTACGAAGTTTAGACCCAATCGGTTGCTCCCTGCCAGAGTTATCGTGTGCATTTTGACGAAAATTGTTAAGCTTTTGTGGGGGAGGTAATGGAAGGAGGTATCGGTGTGGCCTATCGTCGAACTTGATCTAAGTTTGGACAAAATATTACGATACCCAAAATTTCGTGCCCGATAATATAATATTTACTATATAAATACCATCGAAATGTGATTGAACGCTGACTTTCTTTGTGGAGACAAACAATTGCACGTGTATCACATTTTAATATAAGTATGTACCACATTTCGCGAAAACCGGCTAATATTTCTTAACCATTGTTCCTTTTTAAAACAATATATACCAACATGCGTGGTGTTTTTCTCCCTGAACCAACAGATGCCATATTGACTGGGTGTAATACTCATTCAGTTCTATAAAATGTATTGTTACAGAATTAGATTTAACTAATCTCCGTGTAGACGTTGTTTTATTCCCTAGTACGATTTACACCAAATAAAACAGGGTTCGTTTAGATTACGTTTCTACAATGCTTTATTTACTTTATTAACTTATTCGGAACCGACCTTTATTACTAAGCACACAGCTTGTCTCTAGTTAGCACGCAGTTCTTCTTTAACCGATATGTTCAGTTCAACGCTTAAAACAAAACTAACTCAATTTTGACGTTCCAACATGTATTTATTCCCAAAATCTCCTTGGTCTAGAATTATCCAGAACATCTGGCAACACCTCGAATCTGTGCAGCGAACACACAGACGCACATTCGAACTAAGCGAACAACCATACTCACATACATGCGGAAAGATAAATACAAGTGGACAAACATACTAATGACGTAATTACAACAACAAACAAATGCAAGAAATAAAGAAGTAGCAAACTAAACGATAATTACATGATTATGGATAAACAATAATAATAAAACTTTACGTTACAATTCAAATTTTTAAATTAACGGAAATTAAACTAAATTAATACGGCGTTTATATTATAGTTTTTTGCAGGGTTAACCTTCTTTATGAGGATTTATTTGAAGTATATACAATGGAAATGACATTTGAAACCCAGACCCACTGGGTTAACCTTGTTATATATAAACGGCCTATAAGTCCCGGTCCACACTAGCGTGAATTACATTAAAAAATGTCATGAAATTAGGTGTTCTTAAATCGAATTCCCCACTACAGCAATTTTATGATTTTACTCTACTATGGACGTCGATCTAGAGAAGCATAATTTCATATCAAAATTGGCATAAGTTGAATGTTTTCATTAAGCTCGGATCGGGACCAAATTTTTGTCGCAGGTAGGTCTCGTCACCCTGATCACAAATATATATATAACATTTATAACGGAAATCCATACTTCCCGAGATATGGGCCTCCGAAGTTCCGAAAATTCCCTTGTTAAATGTCGTCTACTTAGAGAAAATTTTTAATTTAAAAGAAAATGTTGTTCCCGTTCCCTAGATTGGCTCCTATCCATAGCAGAAAGTCTTAAATCCCCGGCAGAAGGCCGGCTATATAGAAAAAATTATAATTTTATCCGAGCTTAATGCTTAAACTCAACTTCCTCAAAATTTCAGTGAAATTACTGTAGCGTGGCCCAGGACTAACTTAAACCTATCATTTTCATTCGTAACTGTATCATATCCGCCAACCGTTCATTATAGTTCTTGTGATCTATACTTATTGCAGACAATTTGTCTGAAATGTCGAAGGTTTTGAGGCATTAGAAATGTAAAATAAACGGGTCGTTATTCATTTCTAATGTACATGCCAAGCAATATTTGAAATAGTAGTTTTTTTGAAAGTTCAAAATATATCTTGACATTTTGTATTTTGTTTACATTATTTGAGCCTTTTCCGATGACACTAATATGCCGTTTCCACGGTACGTCGTTCGTTCTCTATTCGTTGTTCGACCCTCAAATACGAACAAATTATGTGATTCCCCATACAAAATTCTGAGAACGAACGACGATTTTTCTACGTTGTTCAAGTAGAAATACTCTTCGAACAACGATAAAATATGTCCCATCTCTAACAAATGAGAGCATTTATCGAAATAAATTAATTATGACATGTCTAAATTCAAAATTGAAAAATTTGTTGAAAACACAAAAATTTTTAGAAAAAAGGAAAAAAATGAATGAAAATTAATAAATTAAACATTTTGTACAGATGCAGAAGGAAGATGGTTGTGTTTCCTTCTTAATTCCACACACATTTCTTGTCCATTAGTTCAAAAACGCGTAAAAAATCGGAAACAAAAAGGAAACAAATATCTGAAAGTCTGTATACACAAACATTGTTTTGACATGTCTCTCTCTCTCTCTTTAATTTTGAAAATAGAAAAGTATATTGAAAATACAAAATTATTCAGAATTTATGGAAAAAATGAATGAATTGTGTCTAGTTAAATATAGAAGATATATTTGAAGGAAAGTCTATTGCTTTTCCTATTCATTTAATGTATATTTTATGTGTTTTCGGTTCAAATTTTCGTGAAAACAAGGAAACAAAAATGAAGGAAATGTTGTTTATGTTTCTGTTAATTACGAATGGTGTCGTGGAAACGGGTTAATTCGTGTACGTTGTTCGACAGGCGAACAACGTAATTGAAACGCTCGTGTGAACATGACATAACGTTCCAAAACAAAAACAATCCGGTATGTGATGAAAATCGATTTTGAGCTCAAAACGAGTCAAAAACGACTGTAGGTGTGATGCATGTACATTTTCCGACATATGCTAAGTTTACATTTACGAAATCCACTCGTTTTCAACTGTCAAATCCATAGGATAAACGTCAAATGAAATCCAGATGAGATTCCATTTGACGTTTGGGCTATGGAATTGACAGTTGAAATCGAGTGGATTTCGTAAATGTAAACTTAGCAATAGAATTGTTTTCGATATCGGTTTCATATTCCATTTAGTTCTATTGAAAAATTGCTCAAAAGACGTGTGATGCAATTCGATAATCGTTTATTTTTCTCGTTTTGAAAACGGTCATATTTTTGTGGTCGATTGAAAAACGATGTAATAAATTTGGATAGATTTTTTATGAGAAAAAGTTTGAAATGTAAGAACGGGAATAAAAAGATAAATTAACATTTATTTTCCTTATTTTTGGAATATTTTGTTAACAAAATATTTGATATTTTGATAAAAAAGCACAGAACAAAAAATCTACTTTTAACATCTGTGTTTTCTACAAATTGGTGAAGACAGCCGCTTAATCACCCTTATTACGGTTGGCGTTGTCGTAGGCGTTCAAGTGTCGTAGACGTAGTCGTAGGCGTTGTCGTAGTCAATAATTTTTGGTATTATGTAAAATTTTCGACTACGTCTGTTTTGTAATAGATTGCAAAAATACAGGGTGTTGAAGATTATTAACATTTTCGACTATTACACGCCACCCTGTTATAAAAAAGAAAACAAAAAATAGAGTCAGTTAAAATAAAAAAACAATTATTTATTAATAAACCATAAAAATGTTAAGTGTGGGTTATTTTATATCTGACGATGAGGATGAATATACTCCGAACGATTTAAACGTAAGACGAAAACAGTTACGACGAGAATCAAACATATTTTCCATGACTGATACTCAGTTGCTGTTTCTGAAATCCATTTCTGTGAGGGGTATTTGTCACTAGTGTGCAGGGATCCTGGTTCACTTGGACCTGTTGCTCATTTCCATGAGTGATACCTATGCTTACAGGGGTTATTGTGCGGGGATCCTGATTCACTACGACCTGCGGCTCTTTTGCATGAGACCTGCTTACTGTGCAGGGATCGTGGTTTTCTAAATCTTCATGGATTATACATGCTTCAAACATTTCTTCCTCAGTGGTTGTTTCTCTGCTGGATTCCAATTGACTGATTGCCCGCGTTTACAATTGTATCCAATTGTAACAAGCTTGATGCTGCTTCTTCCGTGTCTGTTAGTATGTACTGCTTGAAGGATCCTCCACCTGTAGCACGACATTCCGCCTTATTGTGAACTAACTTCTTCCTTAACTTGAATTTGTAGTCAGCCCAGACATTCATCCAACCCTCATCTGTTCGTACTGGTGATCCTAAAATGTTGAGTTTCGTACTAATTTTATTCCACTCTTCCTTCACGCTAATTTTTTTTATTCCATTGCTGTAACCTCTGGCCAAATTTGTATTGTTCTGCAAAATCTGGACCATTGTGTCAAACTGCTTTTTTGTGGTGACTTTTGTTCTAAAACATGTGCAATATTATAAAATTTATACGAATTTTTAATCTTTTTGTTATATAGACACATACCTTTTGTTTAAATCCATTTTATTTGTTCGTTTTTATTAATGTTTTAAGAAATTTGTCTGTTGTCGTCAACAAAATCTCTAACGACTAATTTCACATCGTTTCTCGTAATAAAACGCCTCTCGTGGTAGCAAAATTTTAAAAGAATGGCATACAGAGTTGTAATATCTCGTATACGACATACATAATGTTACGGAATTAGATTTAACTAATCTCCGTGTAGACGTTGTTTTATTCCCCGATACGATTTGTACCAAATAAAACAGGGTTCGTTTTAGATTACGTTTCTACAATGCTTTATTTACTTTATTACACTTATTCTGAACCGACTTTAATTACAAAGCACACAGCAAGTCTCTAGTTAGCACGCAGCTCTTATTTAACCGATCTGTTCCGTTCAACGCTTAAAACACAACTACTCCATGTTGCCATTCGTAACTCTATTTATACCCAAAATCTCCTTGGTCTAGAAATATCTAGAAATATGGCAACAACTCGAATCTGCGCAGCGAACACACAGACTCACATTCGCACTAAGCGAACATCCATACTCACATACATACAAGCACAGTAATGACGTAACTACAACAACAAACAACTACACGAAATGCAAGAAGTAGGAACTAAACGATAATTACATTATTGTTGCAAAACAAAACAAACAAAAGAACATTAACAAAAGGTAATTTAACGACTAGAATGATGAAGAGAGTTCTACATGGTAGCTGCCGTTGCTCAAATAAAGTAACTGCGTAATAAAAACTTTACGTTACAATTCAAATTTTTAAATTAACGGAAATTAAACTAAACTAACTTAAACCTATCAGTTACATTCGTAACATTGCCTCCCGCTTAAGCCTGTTCGTCCCGAATAGGCACAGTTCCCTCTCGGTGGTATGGGCATTGGTAACACTGCCTCCCGCTTAAGCCTGTTCCTCTTGACTAGATGCCGTTCTCGTTCTGTAGTGGTGGCAACTGATTTAGATGTACCCTCTACTGCGTCAGCTTTGGACTCTTGCTCTTCTGGACGACGTTGCTTTCTCTCCAGGAATCGCGATGCTATACCTTCTTTCTTCGTGGTCACCTTCCTAAGTGCCACCTGGTCTTCCTCGGACTTGCCCTTCCTTGTTGTACGGCCGCTTTTCGATAGACCTTTCCTCGACGTACATCTTCTTTTTTTTCTCCTCGTCGCGAGATTTTTCCACTTTCCTACGGGCCAATTGTCAGCGGCTTCCACCTTCAGCGTACGGACATCTACAGCGATCTCGTCGGATTCTGCACTTTGGCGATGCTTGCTTTTCTCGTTGTAGCCCACATTTATCGGTATTTCCACATTGGACCAAGTCATCACACGGTGCTTTATGTCCAGGTTGATGTCGAAGGCAATCATGAAGTCCACGCCAAGTATAACTTCGTCCACAATATCGGCCACTATAAAATCGAAATTTACAGATTTTCTACCCATGCTCAGCCTTTGGTAGGCCTTTCCATGCACCGTTGTAGTCTCGCCTGTGGCCGTCCGCAATTTAACTCCATTTAACGGCAATACCTTCCCTTTTACCAAATCCGGTCTAATAATGGACTTTGTTGCACCGGTGTCCAATGTCAAGGTACGCCATACACCATTGACGAAGCCTTTAACCGTCAAGTTGTGATTCTTCTGCTGGACTATGGCTATAGAAATTGTGGGACCATCGTTTTCATCCTCTGCCAGCGGCGCCTCGTGATTAGCAGAACTTGCTGTATCTGATTCTCCTGATGTCTCTCTTTGCAGAGTCTTGGCCACCGGTTGGTCGTTGCTTTTTGAAGGCGGTGAGGTGGATCTGAGCCTTGGTCGTTGCAATATGCATTCTCGTGCAATGTGTCCAGCTTTACGACAGTTGTAGCAAGTCTTTCTCGTTTTACCAGCCCCTCGTTTCACACGCATTAGTGCATCCTTTAGCGGATCGACAACGGTCTGGGAATTGTTGTCCTCAACTTGCAGCCTCCTCACGTTGTAGGCTTTACGTTTCACCAGCATCCTCGCGGTTTCTTGGGCCAGGGCAAATGACACGGTTTCTGCAAATGTTCCTATCGGTGCCGCATACGTCGCAAATTTTATCTCTGGATCACGAATACCACTTGCAAATGTCTCAATCTTTATGCGGTCCACCAATGGATGTGTCTCTCCTGGATATGCCAACTGCGCCAACCGCTCTATATCAGCCGCAAAGTCTTGTAAAGTCTCATTTGGCTTCTGGACTCTTCCCCTCAGTTCCATTCGGTAGATCTCTTGCTTGTGTTCACTACCGTACTTACGTTCAAGAGCAGCCATTATATCTCCATAGTTGTTTCTAGAAGCGGCGGGAATACTCTGTAATACGTCAGCAGCATCACCCTTCAATGCCATCAGGAGTGATACCGCCTTGTCGTTGTCGTTCCAAGAATCTCTAGCAGCCACTGTCTCGAACTGTAATTTGAACACATTGAAAGAGGTAGAGCCGTCGAACACTGGAGGCTTAATTTTTAACGCGTTATGGATAGCTCTCACTGGGCCGCCTTTGATTTCCAGTTCCGACATTTTCTTCTCAAGGTTCACAAATTTCTCATCATGGGCCAGAACTTTCTCGTCAACAGACAAAATCTTTTTATCCAACTCTTTCATTTGTACCTCCACGTTTTCTACTCTCTTTTCAATCACCATCGTGATGTTCTCGAGTTTCTCGTTAATTTTTCTAGAATTCTCCTCCAACTTTTCCTCTAATTTTCTGGAATTTTCTTCGCTCTTTCTGGAATTTTCTTCCATTTTAGCATCTAATTTCTCCATCATAAGTCTGGAAGTTTCTTCATTTTTCTTATTCATTTCCATGGAGCTACCTTCTATTTTCTTAATTTCCAGCATCATCATAGCCAGCATTGATTTCAAATCGTCTCCACTGGCAGCTACCGATGAAACTTCCTCAACGGAGGATTCGCCCTTTGCCGATAACTCGACTTCCTCCTTACTGTCGAACTCATATGCGTCGATGTTCATTCCACGGCGCTCGAACTCTTCCAACAAGCGTTTTTGTAGTTCGGCCTTGTTGCCAGTAGAACACAACTCCAACTTACTTAGCTCCTTCTTCAAGTCTTCCACTCGTAGATCCTTAAACTTCATTGTAGGATGATCGTAATCTCACTTCCTGACGCCAATTGTTACGGAATTAGATTTAACTAATCTCCGTGTAGACGTTGTTTTATTCCCCGATACGATTTGTACCAAATAAAACAGGGTTCGTTTTAGATTACGTTTCTACAATGCTTTATTTACTTTATTACACTTATTCTGAACCGACTTTAATTACAAAGCACACAGCAAGTCTCTAGTTAGCACGCAGCTCTTATTTAACCGATCTGTTCCGTTCAACGCTTAAAACACAACTACTCCATGTTGCCATTCGTAACTCTATTTACACCCAAAATCTCCTTGGTCTAGAAATATCTAGAAATATGGCAACAACTCGAATCTGCGCAGCGAACACACAGACTCACATTCGCACTAAGGCGGCCATCAGACCATCTGCTTTTTCGTATGTATGTTGTCACTTTGGGTGTACTAATATACAGACCAGCTGATTCATACATGTGAAAAAGCAGATGGTCTGATGGCGGTCTAAGCGAACATCCATACTCACATACATACAAGCACAGTAATGACGTAACTACAACAACAAACAACTACACGAAATGCAAGAAGTAGGAACTAAACGATAATTACATTATTGTTGCAAAACAAAACAAACAAAAGAACATTAACAAAAGGTAATGTAACGACTAGAATGATGAAGAGAGTTCTACATGGTAGCTGCCGTTGCTCAAATAAAGTAACTGCGTAATAAAAACTTTACGTTACAATTCAAATTTTTAAATTAACGGAAATTAAACTAAACTAACTTAAACCTATCAGTTACATTCGTAATAATAATACCAATTAGTCGTTGCGAAAATGTCGTGTACGACATACATAATACCAATTAGACGTTACGATACGTCAATTTGCAATTTTGGATACGACTACGCCAACCGTAATAAGGCTGAATATGTTGTTATGCGCTGTTTGTAGTTCTCATAATGTAAGTCCCTGTTTATACAGGGAAAGTTGATGGGAAAGAAAATTGAGTTTATGGGCGAGGGAATAGAGAGGAATAAGAGGGGGTACACACACCTCTGTACTGGCAAATTCTGTTTTGTTTCGTTTTGCCTTGGCTTTGTTTTTGAACGGCGCAATGAGAAAATGAGTGTGAAGAAGAATAAGAAAAATTATAAAATTGACACAAACATGATTTCCGTGTCTAAACAACAAGGAAATTTTAAAAGAAATTGAGAAGAAAAATTTTCTTTCCAGTTTGAATGTCTAAACACGGTCTAATAGCACAAACATTTCCTCACTAATACTATGTTTACATTTACGAAATCCACTCGATTTCAAATGTCAATTCCATAGCTCAAACGTCAAATGAAATCCAATCGATTTCAAATGAGTTTTCATTTGACGTATAAGCAAAGGAATTGACAGTTGAAATCGAGTGGATTTCGTAAATGTAAACATAGCATAAGCCCTCATATAGGCCAATTTAAATAAGAACACACATTTATTTTATTTTCCATTAAATTTTTGTTCGGCTTTTGCCTACGCCACAACAAAAAGTCTTTTATGTCGCCTTCAGCTGGAGATTCGGGATCACTAGTCCGTTTTTTGTATGTGGGAATTTAATGAAATTGGAACAACGTGTAATTGAAATTCGATGCGGTTCCCATCACATCTAAATACAATTCACTCGTTTTGGACAAATCGTTTTCATACCAAATCGATTCGAAATTCATCACATACCTGAATTTTCTATGTGGTTGTTGTTGAGTTGTATTTATTGTAGTATTTACTTTACCTGTTTTGTTCTACCATGGCTTGAAATCAACAAACTCATGGTTCACACATACGCAACAGTTGCTGTAATTTTGCTACTTTTGCTACTTTTTTTTCTACCCCTGCAGAAGGTGAAAATTAAGGTCAAAACGGATTTGAAAAATTGCAGCAACTGTTGCGTTTGTGTAAACCATGAGAAAACTTATGAATCATGAGAAAACTCATTGGTTCACACATACGCAACAGTTGCTGCAATTTTACAATTCCGTTTTGACCTTCATTTTCACATTTTGCTCACGCAACACGCGAAGTTATAGGTTTTGCCCTTATACTATGTTTACATTTACAAAATCCACTCGATTTCAGCTGTCAATTCCTTTGCGTATACGTCAAATGAAAACTCATCGGAAATCGATTGGATTTCATTTGACGTTTGAGCAATGGAATTGACAGTTGAAATCGAGTGGATTTCGTAAATGTAAACATAGTATTATATTTACATTTTGATTCAAATTTGTCTATTTTAGAGGATTTTCAAAATGTATTTATGTTTTTCGTGAGAAAATTTTTGGACAATTTGACAATTAATTTTCAATAACAACTATGTTGTATTTGTAAATTTGTTAGATGTTGTAATTCATGCATATATGCCTTGTATTCTAGGATTTTGAGAAATCCAGTGGATTTTGGAGCGTAAATTTAAGGCCATGTTTATATTATAGCCTTTTGCAGGGTTAACCTTCTTTTTGAGGATTTATTTGAAATATAAGCAATGGAATTGACATTTAAAACCCAGTGGGTTTTTTAAATCCGGTTATATATAAACGTACTATAACTTGGCATTATAGTACGTTTATATACAACGGGTGGGTTTATTAAATGTCAATTCCATTAGTTATATGTCAAATAAATCCTCACAAGCAAGGTATATTTATATAAGGTAGAAGTGACAATCAGCTGTATTCTTAATATTTTGTAAATTTAGTTTTCAAAATGTAATAGGGTCTACTCATGAAATTTGAAACTTCGAAATTTGCTACCATAAAGTACTTCTTTTCATCGTAAACGTGTAATAACAATGTCCTACGACAGTTCTTGATGCTTTTTAATTACATTTTAATTCAAATTTGTACTATTTTAAAGGATTTTCAAAATATGTTTATGTTTTTCCTAAAAATTTTAGAAACGACCCTATTATTCAATATTTTCAATAACAAAAAGTTGTTTTTGTAAATTTGTTAGTTGTTGTAATTCATGCATATACCTTATATAAATTTGCCTTCTTCACAGCTATACCTAATTTAAGTCGTGACGTACAAAAAATATTCACCTACCTACCACAACAACGCTCTCTGAGCGTCCGTATTACCTAAATACGTTGAATCCGAAAACCCATTTAAAACACAAAAACCGCGACTGAAACTTTATTAAATGTTTTCATTCGTAAAACAAACATTTTTCCTTTGCAATAAATTGTATTTCATGTTTTGTTGGGCTTTTCTTTTCAAAATACAAAACACACACATACATACATACAATAACATATCGTACGTTCTGTCAAAGTTGAAAATGTTCAACTTACAAAAAGTATACGCTCGACGTATTTCGGTAGTTCTCATAAGAGTACATGTGTTCTACTTTTTTCACCACACACGCCCTGGGAATACGGTCGTATTTAGGCATAGCAGTCACAAGAAAAAGAATAAAGACAGCCGAGCCAATTTAGAACTAGGTTGCTCAAATAATTGCCAGCTCTAGCTCGCAGTACATCAGCTTGGCTGATTAGAGCTGGCAAACCATCGATATTCCCAACATTAAGTACAGTACACATTTGCTCTGTTCCTTTACGTGCCTGAGGTTACCATTTCTTACAATTTTTAACCTGTAAAGTGTTCCCTTACTTTTAATAGCACACAATTTATATGATAGCAGTTTACCACTTTTGCCATTTTCTGCCACTGTTACCATTTTTAAAAGTAAAGGAACAGACCAATTGTCAGTTTTGAATGACGATTTTTTGCAATTATCGATAACTGTCCAACCGTCCAGCAACCACAAAATATTTTGTGGTTGCATGATGAATGACAAAAATGAACGGCCACACTAGCAAGCAACAACAAAGCTGTCATTCAAAACTGACAATGTGTACCCAGCTTTAGACCAAAACTTAAAACTCGACGCCTGACGTGTGCGTACAAAAATACAAAAACAAAATACATGTATTTCAAATTGAAAACAAAAACAAATACATGTATTTTGTTTTTGTATTTTTGTACGCACACGTCAGGCGTCGAGTTTTAAGTTTTGGTCTTAGGCCATGTTTATATTATAGACTTTTGCAGGGTTAACCTTCTTTATGAGGATTTATTTGAAATATAAGCAATGGAATTGACATTTGAAACCCAATGGGTTTGTTAAATCCGGTTATATATAAACGTGCTATTATGTATACGGCGCTTTAAACTGATGTTATACGAGTGCTGACAAACGCTTTCATTTAGGTTTGGCAAACCAATTAGACATTTGTTTTTCTTTTGGCGAAAAAAAAGAACAAGAAATCATAATTAGGTTTGCATTTTGCAAGTTTCAAAAATTCCCTCTTCATGCATTGATTCTCAAAGTTTACAAAAAACTTTCGCAATTAAAATTACAATTTTTTTCGCTTATAGTTTACAAAAAACTTTCGCAATGAGTTCAACAAACTTTTCGAAACAAAAGAAGCCGCAAAATAGAACAGCAAATCTATGCAAAAAGAAAACAAAGAAACATTTGGAAAAACAACATGATCCTGCAGATGATGCTAATGATTCTGGTCATGACACGGCCTCGTCGACAACAAAAACAAACGCCAAAAGTCCTGTTGATATGATGACTTCTAAAGATTTTCAATTTGATGTTGGAGCACATGTAGAAATGATACATCAACAATTGAAAGATGGTATTCGAATACAAAAGTTCAAGGAGGCCATTCTATACAATCAACATTTGTTCAAGAACAAAACGGTACTTCATCTCAGTTGTGGAGTGGGTATATTTTCATTATTCGCCGCGAAGGCGGGAGCTGCAAAAGTCTATGCCATTGATCGTTCCAATGTTATTTATTATACAAGACAAATTGTTGCAGCAAATGGGTATGAGGACATTATAGAAGTTATAAAGGGTAATATAGAAGAAGTTAATCTACCCGTCAAAGAAGTTGATATAATTCTATGTGATTGGATGGGTTATGCTTTACTGTTTCAAGCGACTTGTGATGCAGTTATTTATGCTCGTGACAAATGGCTAAAGAAATCAAATGGTTTAATATTTCCCGATCAGGCCAAGTTATTTATGATTGCAGTGGAAGATCAAAAGCATAAAAATGAAAATATTGAATGGTGGAATGGTGTTTATGGATTTAATATGCGTTGCCTCAGGAATGTTGCATTGAAAGAGCCACGTTATCAACTGGTACAACCCGAGCAGATTCTTAGTAAACAGTGTCCTATCAAGTCATTGGATTTATATACCGCCACAAAGGATGATTTGAAATTTCGAAGTAAATATATGCTACCGATACAGCGATCGGGACATATGGATGCTTTTGCTTTATATTTTCATGTTTATTTTACAAAGTCACATACACCACTTGGCTTTAGTACGGTAAGGAGGATATTTTTGATCAAATTTGGTATACTATACTTTAAAACTTATAAGAAAACTGTAATACACATCTTTAGGTCTTGTGTATTTAGAAGACCTTTAAGGCCCCCACTCATTAGTTGGTCTGACTGCCAGCATTTATGGTAGTATGTGTAAATTTTTGAAATTTTTGAGAATGTATGTGTGAGTTTTCCAACCCCCCATACCAGATGCGGATATTATTCGAATGTTCGGCACAACTTTCGAAAACGATATCACATTCGAAGAATTGGCAAATGTTTTTCGGGTGTACACAAGCACGTTGTTCTTTTGTTCGTCAAAAGTTTAAAAACGATATCGTTTTCGAACATTTGGCGAATGTTTTTTCTTTACAAGAAAAATTGTTTCGAGAAACATTTTTTACTTTGAAAATTTGTTTTGTTTCAAAAAAAAAAAAAAAAAATTATATTGTTTGTAAAAAATTCCCATTTGCTTTTTTCAAATAATTTCGATATAAATGCTAGGTATAATATAGACAATAAGTGTTGATAAAGACAACATATGGGTAGGTTGCCAAACACAAGACAACAATGTTTATCAACAGTTACATATCGAGTCGCAAACATAAAGAAATAAAAACGGAAAAGGTACATAACAGAAACATCAAGAAACTCCACAAAAAATATTTTTCGCCACTATCGTAAAAACTATCATCTTTCATTCGCTAATGATATTATTAACGATGTTCGAATTCGAAGGTTTTCCTGCCACAAACTGAGCGACGAATGAATCGTTTTCAATTCGTTCTCGTGTGTCGTTTTCGAACAAAATATCCGCAAAACTATCGAAGAACATTCGAAAACGAATCGTTTGCGATAGCAATGGTATGGGGGGAAGACTGATGAAAATCAAAAGGCCCCCACTCATTAGTCAGTCTGACTGCCAGCATTTATGGTAGTATGTGTAAATTTTCGAAAATTTGAGGATGTATGTGTGAGTTTTTCAAGACTGAAGAAAATCAAAATAGTTTTGATTTCAAGACTGAAGAAAATCAAAATAGTTTTGATTTCAAAATGAACCCCCATCAGTCTGGGTGAATTGTGTTTATTTTCAAATTGTCAATAAATAATTTTGAAAAACAGAAAATGATGTTGGTGTTGGAACACAAAAAACGTAGAATTCATTCATTTTTGGAGGAGAAATTCAAGATTTTTAGACTTGACTGATGGTTCGTGCTACACACTTGTCAGTCACACATACAGAAAGGGTTCATCGGACTGACGGCACAGACTGATAAATGAGTGGGGGCCTTTATGACTTCTGTATTTAGAAGGCCTTTAGATTGACTTCTCTCTACTATCTTAAGAAGACCTTTAGAAGGTCTTATGTCTTTAGAAGAACGTCTTTTGTCTATGAAAGACATTTAAAAGGCCATTTGTCAAGGACTTTTAGAAGGGATTCTGTCTTAAGAAGACCACTAAGAGGTATTCTCCCTTTAGAAGATATTTTGAATGACTTCTGACTTTAGAAGACCTTTAGAAGGTCTTCTGTCCTTAGAAGACCTTTAGAAGGTCTTCTGTCCTTAGAAGAACATTAAAATGACTTTAGAAGATCTTCTGTCTTTAGAAGAACTTTAAAAGGTCTTCTGTCTATAGAAGGCCTTTAGAATGTATTCTGTCTGTAGAAGAACTTAAGAAGGCCTTCTGTCTTTAGAAATGCTTTCTGTCCTCTTCAGAAGACCTTTAAAAGGCCATCTGTCAAAGGGTTTTAAAAGGTCTTCTTCCTTAGAAGACCTATAGTAGGTCTTCTGTCTTTAGAATGTCTTCTATCTTTAGAAGACATTTAGAAGGCGCTCTGTCTTTAGAAGGACTTCTGTCTTTGGAGGGTCTTCTGCCTTTAGAAGGTCTTCTGTGTTTAAAAGGCCTATAGAAGTTATTCTGCCTTTAGAAGACCTGTAGAAGATCGTCTGTCTTTGGAAAACCTTAAAAAGGTCTTCTGTCATTAGAAGAATTTGAAAGGGTCTTCCTTCTTTAGAAGACTTTTTAAAGGTATTCTGTCTTTACAAGGTCTTTTGTCCATAGAAACCCTCTTTTAAGGCCTCATGTGTAACAAATTTGTTCCATTTAATATCCAATTTCCATTCCATAAGGATCCCTGGTCGGCCGGTACAAATTGGATGCAAACCATACTCTTCCTGGATGAATCAATTGGCGTGAAGGCCAATTCAATTTATTATGGTGGAATAGAAATGATCTCACAGAAATCACCGCCAAATCTAAATGATATGATCATAAATGTGGAATTATTAACAGGAGATCCAGCAATACCAGAAGTTGATATAGAAATGAGTTGGAATTTACGGCCAGCAGTTATGGCAATGGACCCTATACATTTGAATGGCATTAATAACAATGATAATCATCAGGAGAAAGATGCCTTCAAAGATATTGCAATATCTAACAAAATAAACTTTTCGAAATGCGATACAACACTCACTGCAATTGATAATATAACAAAGACTTTTGAAATGAGCCGCCTAGAAGAACCACCACCAGCAAAACCACAAAAACAAAAATTCATTGCTACTAAAGTTATCCCAAATGAGGGACAGTTTTTGGCCTCACAAACATTTACAATTGGGGAAAATATTTACGTTTGTCGCAAGAATCGACGCAACAAAAATAAACACAACAAAAAAGGCTGAAGAATATTTAATGTATTTATTCGATTTATATAATTATTTTATTATTGTGTATTATTATTTTTTTCTTAAAGAAAACACGTTTTTAGAAGAATTTCAAGAGCTTTAATACGCAGAAGCTATGTATTTATGTAATTACAACAATGAATTTATACCTAACCTCAAAAATATTAAACATTATTTTTATACTGTAAAAATGTATGACTTATGATTATTTCTGTTATACAATTCATTTATTATACATTCAATTATTTTTTATTCATGAATTATTTTTTAGAAACCTCACATGAATTACTATCATAAAAACCATCTTTTTTTGTAATTATTTTATATCAGTTTTATTACAACAAACATAAAAAACAGTTTTTTTAGAAACAAGTTCCATTATACTATGTTCAACACTGTATATTTGCGATGAAATATAATGTTTAATTAAATTAACTTTGACTTTTATTTATACATATTAATAGGTACATATATGTAATATAGCACTTCGTGGTTATATTTATTAACAGATTGTTGGGTAGGCATAAGCGGAACAAGTGACTAAATCATCTGAAATGTTGGAACATTGGAGCCGTAATAAGTGATTTGTGGGCAAGCGATAAGTTACTCTTGAACCCTGGAAAGAAGGAAGATAGGACCTCAGTCACGTTTGCGACGTTACGCAAATGCCATTGGGATCGCTAAATCATCCAAAGCGTTGGACCCTGATGTGTTCCGCGAATATAATTTCAAAGCGATTATCAAATATTCAAACCCGTCAGAATGCCGCCCTGAGAGCTGCTACAGGGTGCCTCCTTCTGTCTTCAGTGAAAAAAAATTAAAAAATCCACGTTTATTGCTGTGATAGTTCTTCCAAAATATTTAAAAAAAAAATCCACGTTTATTGCTGTGATAGTTCTTCCAAAATATTTTAAAAAAAATCCACGTTTATTTCTGTGATAGTTCTTCCAAAATATTTTTAAAAAAATCCACGTTTGTTGCTGTGATAATCCTTCCAAAATATTCTCTAAAAAAAATCCACATTTATGGTCCTCTAAAATATTATTTAAAAAGCCGTGTTTATTGCTGTGATAGACCCTCTAAAATATTCTTAAAAATCCAGGTTTATTGCTGTGATAGACCCCCTAAAATATTTTTAAATGTCCAGTTTTATTGCTGAGATAGGCCATCTAAAACGTTTTCTAAACCTTAAAAATATTCATTAAAAATTCTACATTTTTTTGCTGTGATAGACCCTCTAAAATATTCCTTAAAAATCCATGTTTATTGCTGTGATAGACCCTCTAAAATATTCCTTAAAAATCCATGTTTATTGCTGTGATGATCCTCTAAAATATTATTTAAAAAAATCCACGTTTATTGATGAGATAGCCCTTGCAAAATATTTTTTAAAAAATTCACGTTTGTTGCTGTGATAGTCCTTCCAAAATATTCTTTAAAAATCCACGTTTGTGGCTGTCATAGTCCTTCCAAAAAATTCTGAAAAGAAATCCACGTTTTCTTGCTGTGATAGACCTTCTAATATTTTCTTAACACCTTCTAAAATATTCTTTTAAAAATCCACGTTTATTGCTGTGATAGACCTTCTAATATTTTCTTAACACCTTCTAAAATATTCTTTTAAAAATCCACGTTTATTGCTGTGAAAGACCTTCTAAAATAGTCTTTAAAAATCCACGTTTACTGCTGTGATAGTCCTTCCAAAATATTCTTTAACAAATCCACGTTTGTTGCTGTGATAGTCCTTCCAAAATATTCTTTAACAAATCCACGTTTGTTGTTGTGAAAGTCCTTCCAAAATATTCTTTAAAAAATCCAAGTTTGTTGCTGTCATAGTCTTTCCAAAATATTTTTTTAAAAAATTCACGTTTGTTGTTGTGATAGTCCTTCCAAAACATTCTTTAAAAAATCCAAGTTTGTTGCTGCCATAGTGCTTCCAAAATATTCTTTAACAAATCCACGTTTGTTGCTGTCATAGTCCTTCCAAAAAATTCTGAAAAGAAATCCACGTTTTCTTGCTGTGATAGACCTTCTAATATTTTCTTAACACCTTCTAAAATATTCTTTTAAAAATCCACGTTTTTTGCTGTGATAGACATTCTAAAATAGTCTTTAAAAATCCACGTTTACTGCTGTGATAAACCTTCTAAAAATAAGCAGAAAAAATCAACATAGGTCCATCTTTAGATATAGCCCCCATAGTACGATACCCCCTGATTTCTGGCATTGTGGGGGTCTTGACCACATCTTTCAATGAAATTGGATAAAATTTGGCTATACGTATTCCCTAGTGTTAGAAAACCTTCTTGCAAAAAATTTTTGAATTGGGTCTACGTTTTTATTGGGTTCCCATATAATGGTACCGCCCGATTTTCGGATTTTTTAAAGTTTTATATAAATTATTAATTCGAAATGTCCGAAATGCCATTTAATCTCTCCTGGAGGTAGCCTACCCCCAGCCTAGATTAATGTAGGTCCATCCTTTGGTGTTGTCCCCATAAATTGGTACCGCACAATATTCGGTATATTTAGGGTTCTAACCGTTGAATTTTCCAAATAGTATATTAAAGACCACATTTTGGCGTATCCATCATATAATTGAACCGCACAATGTCTCTTCTATATATTTAAAAAGCTGTAATGTATCACCTGCATATTTGAAAAATTACAAAAACAACCTGAAAGGTATCCTTAGTATTTTGGGAACAAGTTCCAAAGATGCGGAAAGATGCAGCTGATATTTTGAAAATAGAATCTTTAGACGAATACTGATCATTTAAAAAAAAATTCGTTGGGGGAATATTGGGAATATAAGTAAAACTTTACAGGAAATTTTATTATACTGAAAAATGACATTAGGTGTGTCTTTTTACGTGATAATTAGTAATAATAGCTGTGTCTTTTTACGTGATAATTAGTAATAATTATTACTTATGTTGCAAATTTTGACAGTTGTATAAAGGAAAAGTTGCTGAAAAAATGTTTCAGCAACATTTAGTATGTAAAAAGACACCCCTATTACAAAAGTCCTTTAGTCAACACACGCATTCAATAATGAATCCAAAAAATTAACAAACACAAAACCGCATAAAAATTAAGTTAATACATTGTTTTTCAATATTCGAAATTTGAATTAAGTTTAGTCAATATAGAGTTCATTTAGTTTGATATTAATATTTTACTTTCACGTAACTTTTGCACCGAATTCACCTCAAAATCCAACCTGTTAACATTTCTCATTTTTGATGCTATTCTCAGAGTACAGTAAGAAGTAATTCATAATAAATTTATTTTAGAGAAATTTAACATGTTAGGAGTAGATATGAACCGAAAATTAATGGGCCGATTCCGTACAGCGAGGCGAGTCGTGTCGCGTTGCCAGTTGCAATTTTTCCATTACGTATGGCAAAAGTCGCACGACGACGTCAAATTTTGTCGCCGTAAAGTTCATTTTCCGGCGACAACAAATTAGCTGTCGCCGTTCATTTTTACTAACGAATAAAAAAAAAATAAAAAAATAAATAAAAATAACTTGTTATCGACGATTATTTTCTATCGCTGTACGTAGTGCATTTTTTAAATTTTGTCACAGAGACGATAGACAACGCGACATGACTCGCCTCGCTGTACGGAATCGGCCCATAAACTTTCATTTTTTTTTTTAATTTTGGCCAATGGCAGCGACCACTGTGCGTTGGTGAGATTAGAACGATACTTTCCCCGGGCACTCATGGCTATATTACACCATATTTTTCATGTATGTTGACACTTTGGGTATACTAATTTATATGCAGACCAGCCGATGTCACACATGTGAAAAACATAATCAATTTGAAAGACGAACAAGAAAAAAGTTGTTAAGTTCGGCCGGGCCGAACTTTTTATACCCTCCAACATAAACTAGTCTTAATTAAAATGGAATAATTAGGGTCCTTTCACAATTTTAGGTGGAACAACTTTTCGACAATGGATAGACTCATACTGCCTCCCACTATTGCTTAAATTACACTGTGAACACAAATGTTGGGGCAGAGATAATTCCTTTTGGAGATGAAAGCCCTTGGTGTATGTATATTAAAAACCCCGAAGGAGAGATGAGTCGAACTTCCGCGTTATAGCGTGATGAAGTTTTTGCAAGAGACCCTGTAAGCCATCATGAATTAGCATTATATCTTTGTTTGTTGTTTTATAGAGCACTTAAGCAACAGTAAACAAAGATAAAACGCTAATTCCTGATGGCCCACAGGGTCTCTAACAAAAATTACAAAAATTTCATCACGCCATAACGCGGAAGTTCGACTCACGGCGGATCTGTCCTTCGGGCTTCATAATATACTGACAAAGGCCTTTCTTTCCCAAGAGGAATTTTCCGTGCCCCAGACTTTCACCTCCATTTTGTTGCACATTGTTATGTAATCTAATCTAAAAAAATGTGTTCAGTTAGGTGAAAGGTACCACTTACGGGGCTATATCAAAGAGTCAACCTATCTTTAAATTTTTTGCCGGAAAAGTTTTATAGCTGCAGGGAACTTCAAGAGTAAAATTGAGGGTAGTTTCATCAAAACAATGTAGACCCTCAAAAATGGACCCATGTGACGAATTTTAGTGAAGAAATTTCGTGACCACTGAAAATTCCCGAAAATCGGGAGGAACAGTTATATGGGGGGATATACCAAAACATGAACCTATATTGACGATTATTTTTGAATAGAAAAAATTGTAGCTAAAATTCTCAAAATACCGATCATTACAGCTAGTTCGGTTAAAAATTGCAGCTAAAATTCTCAAAATACCGAAAATCGGGAGATACCGTTATATGGGGGCTATACCAAAACATGGACCTAGGTTGACGATGTTTCGTGGAGATGTTTCATGACCACTGAGAATCTCAAATGTCAAATTGCAGATAGTTCGGTTACAAATTGTGGCTAAAATTCTCAAAATACCGAAAATCGGGAGGTACCGTTATATGGGGGCTATACCAAAACATGGACCTATGCCCATATCCTTTGAGATATAAGTTTGTTGATCACTAGGAACCCTAAGTGCCAAATTATAGTTAATTCAGTCTGCAAATGTGGCGAAGAACGTCAAAATACCTCAAATCCGCAGGTACCGGTATATGGGGGCTATACCAAAGAGTGGACCGATATAGCCCATCTTCGAACTTGACCTGCCTATGGAAAAAAGAACCTCGGGTGCAAAATTTCAGCACTCTATGTCAATTATTGCAGACGCTAGAGTGATGACAATAGACGGACAGACGGACATGGCTAGATCGTCTTAGAATTTTATCCTGACCAAGAATATATATACTTTATAGGGTCGCAAATGGTTAGTTCGATGTGTTACAAACGGAATGACAAACTTAATATACCCTCCATACTATGGTGGAGGGTATAAAAAAAGTTAGATGATAGCGAAGCCGCTCCACAATCGATGTGTCTGAGGAGCCTTCATAATCCAAAGGCGAATGTCATGTCACACAGTGGTGGTTGTGTGGGTTCGTATCGTCGGCTTTCCCTTTTCAAAAAGCATATTGGTCAGTAAGCTCGTCTCTAACGAGAAATTAATTAAAAATTAATTAAAAAAAAATGGCCTTCGCCTAATAGGCAAAATTTTCAAATAAAAATAATCAGTTGCATAACAATCATTTGACTGCTCAATTTCAAATTGCCCTTTTCTGGTTTCCGGTAAAATTTTAGTATAACTGTACTGTAAATTGAATATTTTTGTATGCCACCTTAAAGACAACTGCTCTGTTCCAGAACCTGCAAGAAGCTACTATTCTTTACTACGATAACATTTTTTGCTTTATGTTATCGGAAAATATAGTGAAATTTAGTAGATTCTTGCAGTTCTGGAACAGACCAAACTTCTCACCCTACAAAATTTGCTCTGTTCCAGAACCTACAAGAAGCTACTAGTTTTTACTACGATAACATTTTTTCCTTTATGTTATCGGAAAAAATAGTAAAAATTAGTAGATTCTTGCAGTACTGGAACAGACCAATTATTTTTTGAATTGTTAAAAAATCTCAACTCATTTCGAAGTTGTCAACGTTTACATTTTTTAATTCAGGTTGCATCATCTTCAGTGACACCCACTGTATGGTGTAATATAAACTTCGTTCCAGTACTTTGGGGAAAATGTGCAAAACGTGTTAAATGTGTAAAAGCTTTTTAGTTCTGGAAAGAAGCTATAAGGTCTGTTCGATAACTTCGCAAGTAAAAAGTATTTGCAAGTTCTTGCAAGTATGGCAACATTCCTTTTTTATTGAACAAGTTTGTTATCGAACAGCATTTTGTAAAAGTTTGTACAAACTTTTGGGTTATCGACCAGGGGCTGAATTCTGTTTCTATGAAAATGTGAAATGAAATCTTTTATAAAGGAGAAAACTGTGAAATGAAAAAAATTATAAAGGAAATATTTTTCATTTCAAATTTTCATAGAACAAGAATCCAGCCCCAGGCCTATATCCATTAACAACATTAGGTCTGTCTGGTTACTTTCCCAGCAAGAATTGTCCAGCAAGAACTTTTCAGAGAGTAAGGAGTTTTTATTCTCTTTTGCAAGAAAATTTTAAACAGTAAAACAGCTATTAAAGGAAGCAAAGCGAACAAAATGTTATATTTAATTTAATTTAATTTAAAAATAATTTAAAAATAAAAAGAAAATGACCCAGAAAAGGAATTTTCCACTTTGCAACTTTGTTTTCCAAAAAAATCTGTACGAAAATTCGGAGGAAAAATTCGCATTCCGAATTTCCCAAGGATTTTCTTTCGATTTCGTTCCGAATTCTGACCTAAATCGATCCGATTTCGTTCCGACATTATGTCAACCACTTCATGCAACTTTCGTTAAAATATCGTTACGATTTCGAATCCGACATCGGACGTAGCGTCCGAATTGGGCAAACAGACCTAATATGTGTATGTGTTGAATGGATCTGCTAGTGGGATAATTAAGGCGCCCTAACACACATGTTCAAAAAGATCAAACTGGCTATAAAAATCTAACCGGAACCTTTTGATTTTTTTTGAACATGTGGGTTAGGCCGTTTTGGCGTTGAGGGCCTCAATTAAGTCACGGTATATGATACTTACCCCGCAAACGCTTAAAAATGAACGCTGGAAATTTCCACATCTTTTTCGTCGTTTATAAAAATGCTGTTTAATTCTAACATTAGGGATCTGTTAATAGTAGATTTATGTCCACCTGTTATTGTTTTTTACAGTTATAGGCTGAGTGTATTTAGCTTATTCATTTAGTTATTCCTTCCTTTAAAACAATATGATGACAATTTAAATCGGGATACAACTGGCACTTTTTTATAATTTTTGCATTCTTAGGACTACAATTAGCCAAAGCAATGTGTTCATTGAGGAAAAAATTCCGTTAGTTTTAAATAAAACGACGTTAAAATCGAAGTTGCTTATAAGCAACGTTGGGGCCGAAAGGGTTAATGAGTATACTAAGAACCCAAAAGGAAATTTTAGCCATAGATCAAGTTTCTGAGATATCGCGCGATGAAATTTTTGATTTTTTCCCTATAATACTAGGTAAAATAGCTCCATATCTCTGTTTGGCGTTGTTGTAGCTTCATTTCGACATCTCTTCAGTCAAATCGATTGGCGAATATTTTTGTAGAACATTTCATTCTTCTAACTCAATGGCTTTCATGCATTGATGGGCAGAAATGCTCTGCCTCACACACAAAAGTGTAAAAAATACATGAGTCTCTCGAAATTTGCCCACCATTGCTTTCATGTCACCTCAAAATGAAGCTACAACAACGCCAAACAGAGATGTCACCTCAAAATGAAGCTACAACAACGCCAAACAGAGATATGGATCTATTTTACCAAGTATTATAGGAAAAAAATCAAAAATTTCATCGTTATTAAGGGCTTTCATATTCAAAAGAAATTTTCCACCCCCCAAAAATGCTGCTGCACAGTGTAATCATTCTGTATCATGACAATGTGGGCTCTCACACATCGATTCAAACCAGCGCCTGTTTGATCGGACAAAACATGAATTGATGGGCCATCCGTCGTACAGCCCTGACTGGGGGATCCAATGACATCATTTGATTCCTGCACATCAAGAAAAATTATGCTGTAAAAGTGTCTCAATCGGAGTGGAAAAAGCGCTCCGCAAATAGCTTTGAGCGCACGAAAAAATGTATAAATCATGCTGGAGACTACTTAAGAAAACAATAAAATCGTTTTTGATGGTAAATATTCGTGCTTCCATTGTTAGGCCAGATATTTATCGTTCAGCCCTCGTATTTTATTTTAATCCATTTAGGCTAAAACATATTTAAACTAAACATAAACTAAGTGACAGCAAGTGGCGTGCAAATTGCATTTCTTTTTCGTTATATTGACATATTTTGTATACAGTTTTTTTAATTAATTATTCTCTTTAACATGTTACATATTCTAGAATTCGTCCTTTACTGCATAATATGTAGAGCAAATGTTAACTTTAATATATTGACATTATTGTTATTGGTTTCATTCGTAGTATTTGATTTTGCCTTTTTGATTACAAATAATAATGATTATTTGTTTTTTTTTTAAGCTTTAACATAGTCAATAATAATTTGATTTCATAAAAACATAAAACTACGTCTATTTCAGAACCTGCATGAATCTACAAATTTTTACTACGTTAACAATTTAAAACAAGTAAGAAAAGCGTTAAGTTCGGCCGGGCCGAACTTTTTATACCATCCACCACGAAGTGTATTGAAGTTAATAGGAACAATTAGTTTTATTTCGTTTATGAAAGTACTAAACTCTTCCTTTTATTGCAGGAGTAATACATATACTCAACTGATAATACTCCCTTCAAAACAGTTAATATGGGGCGACATTTTTGTTCTTTCCGAAACATGGACCAATATTTATAATTTTCCGAATTCGTTCTATGGGGGCTATATGAAGGCGTAGACCTATACCGAAAAATTTCATATGGAATGTTTTATACCCCAAATGAAGACTAACCACCAAATTTCAACCATTTCGGTGGAATATTGAGGCCACAACCTTCAAAATATCGAAATTCGGAAGGTACCGTTCTATGGGGGCTATATGATGGCGTGGACCTATATAAACATTTTATGGTAGAAATGTTTCTTAGCCTCTGGAAACACAAAATACCAAATTACAACCAATTCTGTGGTCAAATGGGTCTAATACATTCAAAATATATTAAAATGGCGCGTACTTTATAGGGGGCCTTATGTGGGGGCTATACCAAAACGTGGACCTATATAACCCAACTTTGGTAGGAATGTTTTCTGGCCTCTAAAGACAAAAAATACCAAATTACAACCAATTCTGTGGTCAAATGGGTCTAATACATTCAAAATATATTAAAATGACGCGTACTTTATATGGGGCCTTATATGGGGGCTATACCAAAACGTGGACCTATATAACCCAACTTTGGTACCAAATTACAACCAATTCGGTGGTAAAATAGGCCAAATATCTTAAAAATTCCTTAAAACGACGACACGTCACGCGTCATTTTGTATGGGGGCTATACGAAAGCGTGGACCTTCATAGCCCGCTTTCAATACCAAAAGTCCTACGTAAATATAACATATTTTCCCAAAATTTCATCAACCTACGTCAATCCGTTCGGACGCTAGAGTGATTTCCACAGACGGGCAGACGGACGGACATGGCTATATCGATGTAGAATTGCACGCTGATCAAGAATATATATACTTTGTGGGGTCTACAATGATTATTTCGAGTAGTTACAAACGTAGTGACAAACTTAATATACCCCCCTCCTATGGTGGAGGGTATAAAAATAGTACAAATTAGTCGATTCTTGCAAACATGCTGTTGTTTTTAAACAGAATAAATGTTAAAATTGGATAATTTTTCGAAACTACAAATAAGATAAATCAATTGTGAATTGATTTGTAAATGGTTTGAACAATTCATGACAACATATGTTAACATATTTATGAATATATTTTCTATACATGTCTAAAAAGGATGCTCTTAATATATTTTAATGTAGATATTGATTTTAATTGTATTAAACCATTCAACTAGCTATTTGAAGACCTATTTCGGCATTCTTATATATTTATGTATGTCATGTGGGATATCTTAGTCAAAACTAAAACCCCGTTAGTGTGAAGGACTAAAACTATTATCAAATAATACGGTTGTGGTACTAGCATATCCACCATTGCCAATTCACAATAAAGTACCATGAAAAGAAATGTACACATTAATTAATTGCCATAGTATTCTGAACCAATAATTCAGAATGTTGAATTAATAGGTCTATCGCTTCAGTTTTCAAATCTTTAAAATTTGTTTGATATTTGAGTCCTCTGTCTACACCTATTTCAGATGTAATTCGAAACATTTTAGTTGAAATTCGTAACATTTCATTTGTTATTCGAGAATTCCATTTGTAATTCGAATTATTTCACTTGCAATTCGAATATTTTTTTTGTAATTTGAATTATTCCATTAGTAATTCGAATTATTCTATTTGTAATTCGAATTTTTCCATTTGTAATTCGAAGTATTCCATTTGTAATTCGAATTATTCCGTTTGTAATTCGAATCATTTTATTTGTAATTCAAAACAAATCTGGCTTTTTCGAATTACAAATAAATTAATTCGAATTACAAATGGAATAATTCGAATTTTAAATGGAATAATTCGAATTACAATTGAATTCTCGAATTACAAATTAAATGTTACGAATTACAAATTGAATTCTCGAATTACAATTAAAATAATTCGAATTACATTTGAAAACGGTGTATTAATTTTTCAAAATCAGTTTGCAAATTGGCTATTTGTTTGCGTATTATTTTTATACCCTCCACCATAGTATGGAGGGTATATTAAGTTTGTCATTCCGTTTGTAACACATCGAACTAATCATTTGCGACCCTATAAAGTATATATATTCTTCATCAGGATAAAATTCTAAGACGATCTAGCCATGTCCGTCTGTACGTCTGTCCGTCTGTCTGTCCGTCTGTCTGTCCGTCTGTCCGTCTGTTGTAATCACTCTAGCGTCCGCAATAATTGAGATAGAGTGTTGAAATTTTGCACGCGAGGGTCTTTTTTCCATAGGCAGGTCAAGTTCGAAGATGGGCTATATCGGTCCACTCTTTGGTATAGCTCCCATATAACGGTACCTCCGGATTTGAGGTATTTTGACGTTCTTCGCCACATTTGCAGACCGAATTAGCTATAATTTGGCACTTAGGGTTCCTAGTGATCAACAAAATTATATCCCAAAGGATATGGGCATAGGTGCATGTTTTGGTATAGCCCCCATATATCGGTACCTCCCGATTTTCGGTATTTTGAGAATTTTAGCTAAAATTATTAACCGAACTAGCTGTTATTTGCAATTTGAGGTTCTCAGTGGTCATGAAACAACTCCACCAAGCATCGTCAACATAGGTCCATGTTTTGGTATAGCCCCCATATAACGGTACCTCCCGATTTTCGATATTTTGAGAATTTCAGCCACAATTTGTAACCGAACTATCTGCAATTTGACATTTGAGGTTCTCAGTGGTCATGAAACATCTCCACCAAACATCGTCAACATAGGTCCATGTTTTGGTATAGCCCCCATATAACGGTACCCCCCAATTTTCGGTATTTTGAGAATTTTAGCTACAGTTTTTAACCGAAATAGCTGTAATTTGACATTTGAAGTTCTCAGTGGTCATAAAACATCTCCAACGAAACATCGTCAACATAGGTCCATGTTTTGGTATAGCCCCCATATAACGGTATTTCCCGATTTTCGGTATTTTGAGAATTTTAGCTGCAATTTTTAACCGAACTAGCTGTAATGATCGGTATTTTGAGAATTTTAGATACAATTTTGTCTATTAAAAAATAATCGTCAATATAGGTCTATGTTTTGGTATATCCCCCCATATAACTGTACCTCCCGATTTTCGGGAATTTTCAGTGGTCACGAAAGTTCTTCACTAAAATTCGACAATAGTGGGAGGCAGTAGGAGTATATCCATTGTCGAAAAGTTGTTCCACCTAAAATTGTAAAAGGACCCTAATTATTCCATTTTAATTAAGACTATTTTATGGTGGAGGGTATAAAAAGTTCGGCCCGGCCGAACTTAACGACTTTTTACTTGTTATCTATCGTTTCCTTAGTGTAATGCTTGGTTTACATTACGAAATCCACTCGATTTCAACTGTCAATTCATTTGCGTATACGTCAAATGAAAACTCATCTGAAATCCATTGGATTTCGTTTGACGTTTAATCAATGGAATTGACAGTTGAAATCGAGTTGATTTCGTAAATATAAACCAAGCATAAGGCATGGTAGAACAAATATAAGTCCCAATTTACATTAGGCGAGTTTACTTGCGGCAATTGTCAGTTTGTAGGTGAGAGAGGGTGCTGAGAGGCAAAGGGTTACCATATGCCTCACCTCTCTCTCCTACAAAATGACAATTGCCCCAAGTAAACTCGCCCAATGTAAATTGGGACTAAGGTAAAGTAAATACTTGTTTTTGTTTGTAAACCTTAGTGTCAACGAACATGTAAACAAAACAAGGAAATGTCTATAAATTATTGGAATTTAAAAAACTAATAATTTTCCACATTTGATTGAATATTTTGAAAAACATGAATGAAAACTCGTTAGATTTTCAATTTGAATGTTTCCATATCATTCCACTAAATGCATAATTTCTCGCAGAAAGTAGAACTCTTGCAAAAATGTTTGGGGTCGCTGGTAATTCATTGAAAAAAGAGAAGCTGTTTCAATCGTTTGCTTTTGAAAACAAAGCAGCACATATTTATTAGGGCTTTATTCTTTTCAAGTTTAACATAATTCCACACATATTAACAAATTTTGTACCGCCTCTATAAGCGGTGTTTTAGTTTGCGGCATGTCGTTCGGACCTGGAGGAGGTTACATGTCAATGATATGAAGCCGTCTTTATGGGAAATAGTTTTTTTTTTCTGATGAATAAATTTGTTCTTCCAAAAATATATCCCTAATATACATCGAACATAGAAATAAATATATAAAATGTCGTCTGGAATTTGCCACTCATAATCAACATTTTTCTTTTTTTTCTTTCCTTAAATATCAATTTTGTATATGACTCAGGCTGGCTGAAATCTACTTTGACCACAAACCTAAAGAAAAGTCACCAACGACAAACTTATAAGTTACGAAAAAACCTTCGTCGCCGTACAACTTGACAAAATAGTGGAAATACTCACGGCAATTATATTGGAACTAAGCAACACAAGTCGACTTTAATGGAGAACTGGCATAATGCATTGCAATATCGAAATGAGTTAGACAGATTTGTGTACTATTCAATATCTATGCCGAAAGAATTTTTCTGGAATCAATGCGCAACGCTCGGAAAGACATATATCGTCACCATAAATGCCGGAAGACGTAACCGACATGAAAATCGAAATTCGTTTTTTGGTGGAATCTGATACATATAGCTAAAATACATGCTCTGGCAAAATTTCAAGCTTCTACGTTCAAAAACAACGATGCTATTCAAGAAATGGCATTTCGGAAAATGGGATAATATTGCCGATTTTGTTGTAATGGAGGATCTCAAAACTAAGCACTTCAGCGGTTTTGGTTTCACTACTAATTCCCCTTCGTATATGATCGATAATATCCCATATACTCGCCTTCATAAGATTAATATTCCATAAAACAGTTTTTAATTTTATAACTTTTTTGCTCCTCCTGTAAAGTTTTATTTTTGTGGGTTACGTCTTCCGGCATTTATGGTGACGATATGTATGTGTATTGGTGAGACAATCGTCATTACCCAGCAAACCAATGTACCGACGAAATCGGAACAAAATTCGCAAATCGTAACGATATCTTAACGAAAGTTGTATGAAGTGGTTGACATGATTTCGGAACGAAATGTCGGAGCGAAGTCGGATCGCTTTCGGTCAGAAAATCCTTGGAATGCGAATTTTTTCTTCGAAATTTCGTACATCTTCGTAAAGATTTCTGAACGATTTTGGAAAAATGTCGTATGAATATCGAAGGAAAAAAAATTCTCTGACACCTCTATTTTATTAATAAATTTTTCCTTATGTTTTTTATTGGGAGATTGTAGTTATAGTAGAACAATGTAAACTGTGTGTACGAATATGTTGAGTCTATCAACACTAGCTTGAATTATTGTATGTTGCATTTATATTTAAAATATTTAAAAATTTTATATGCGAATTTTATAACCAATGTTTTTAAACAACAAACTAAAATGAAACCAACCCTTTGTTGTTAGATACATACAAAAGGTGGTTGTTGTGCGAAGGGAAATTTGTTTCCGACATTTCGCTCCGAATTCGTAGTGAAATCGGAAGAAAAACACTGGTATATTCGAAGGGAAATTTACTTCAGACATTCTCTCCGAAATCGGAACGAAATCTGATCGAATTCCCATACGAAAAATCGTATAGAAATCGCAACGAAGTCTGAACGATTTTGCTTCCGAAATTGTTCAGATGTGTCGGATGTGTTGGTTGGCTGGGTAATATCCGATATTCAGATGATACCACTTTAATTGCGAGTAGTCTATCTGAACTGCAATTTTTTCTGACTTGTCTAAATTCCTATAGTGAAAAGTATGGGTTAATGATTAATATCTCAAAAACTTAATACACTCCGGTTCATCTGAATAGAACAAACCAATTTTGTCTATAAATACCTTTATATCTATAGATAGGAGAGGAATTGTAAATTTTATTTTTGTGGACGTGATATTATCAATATATAACATTTTTCACATATGCGTTATAACGGCACTTCTTTTCTTACTCGATTTATGAACAAATGTTAAAATATTAGCATTTTTAATGGTTTAACAGGATGGAACCACCTTAAGAATTTACACAAATCCTTTGTCAGATGTGGTAACCTTTTCGGTTGTATATTGAGGTCACAACTTTTAAAATACCGAAAATCGGCAGGTACCGCCCTATGGGGGCTATCTGAGGACGTCGACCCATACCGACAAATTTCGGGTGGAATGTTTCATACCCCTATCAAAGACTTAATACCAAATATCACCTATTTTGGTGGGGAATTGAGGTTAAAAACTTCAAAATACAGAAAATCGGGAGGTACTGTTCTATGGGGGTTATATGAAGGTTTGGTCCTATACCGACAAATTTAAAGTGGAACATTTTATACCCCCAACGAAGATTATCTACCAAATTTAAGTCATTCGGATGGGATATTGAGTACACAACCTTCAAAATACCGAAAATCGGAAGGGAACCGTTCTATGTAGCCCCCATATGTAGGCACGGACCTATACCGACAATTTCAGGTGGACATTTTTGGGCCCCAGCTAACACTGGAAACTAAATTTCACAAATTTGGTTGGGATATTGAGGACACGACCTTCAAAATACCGAACATCGGGAGGTACTGTTCTATGAGGGCTATATGAAGAATTAGACCTACACCGACAAATTTCAGGTGGAAAGTTTTATACCCTCAACGAAAACTAAGTACCAACTTGCATCTATTTCGGTGTTATAATGAGTCGAAAACCTTCAATATACCTAACATTGGGATGTACCTTTCTATTGGGGGTACATCAAAACGTGGAAATTTTTGTAGCCCAGAAAAATACTAAATTTCAGCCACTGTGGTGAAATAATGAAGTTACAACCTTCAAAATATCGAAAATCCGGAGGTACCGGAGGTCTATCAAAACGTTGACCTATAGCGACAAATTTCTGAAGGAAACTTTTGTAGCCCAGAAAAAGACTAAATACAAAATTTCAGCCACTTCGGTGGAATAATGAGGCTAAAACCTTCGAAAATCGGGCGGCACCGTGCTATGGGGGCTATATGAAGACGTTGACCTATACCGACCAATTTCAGGTGGAAAGTTGTACACCCTCAATGAAGACCAAGTCCAAATGTCGGCCATTTCGGTGTTACAATGAGGCTAAACCCTTCAAAATATCGAAAATCGGGAGGTATCGTTCTTTGGGGCCTATATCAAAACGTGGACCGATAACGCTAGATTTCTGGGGGAAGGTTTTGTAACCCCGAAAAAGACTAAATACCAAATTGCCAGCCAAGGCTAAAACCTTCGAAATACCGAAAATCGGGAGATACCGTACTATTGGGGCTAAATCAAAACGTGGACCTACCGACAAATTTCTGGGAGAAAGTTTTGTAGCCCAAAAGAGACCTAATACCAAATTTCAGCTATTTTGCTAGGATAATATAGTTAAAACCTTCAAAATACCGAAAATCGGGAGATACCGTCAGAGATGGTCTGTCGGAAATTATGACGTATATGACATACATTTCTGACGTATATTACATACGTCAGAAACGTCGTAAACCTTGCCAAAAAACAAGTTTTTTTACAGCATAAAATCGTTATTTTTCATAACAACAAAACTCATTTTATTATTTCTTTTGAGATTCAGTTTTCATAAAAACGAAACAAACATAAAAAATGTCGTTCAAAAAATATACATTTTATGTATATTTTTATATTATATGGGCATTATTGTTTCTTTATTAATTATTTCACCAGCAAATTCTTAGAAGCATACCTAGTATCCAGAATGTATTGTAGATTGCGTGCTAAGTGCTTAATCCAATTTTTTGTTCAATAATTTCAGTTATTTAAAGAAAATAAAATATCAATACAAATGTGATTAAATTTCCAAAACAGGCGCGTAGGCTTTTCAATAACAAAGACAGGCTTTTAGAATTGGTAATAATTGAAAAACATGGGGATAACATACATTTTTTGAGGTTTATGACGTTTACTACTTTTTATACGTTTTCTACGAGTATATGACGTTTTCGACGTTTACAACTTTCTGACCGTCGAAAACCTAAAAAATCAGCATACAGACCATCTCTGGATACTGTCCTATGGGGCTATATCAAAACGTGGACCTATATAAACCTTTTTTGGTAGAAATGTTTTTTAGCCCCTGTAGTGGAAGTCTATTACTTATTTTTCGAGTTACCGACAAAAATCGGTTATATTTTAAATGCTTCTAACTTTGGTAATGAATGAAAAATTGCGATAAGTTAACAACAACAAGTAAGAACGGCGTTAAGTTCGGCCGGGCCGAACTTGTTATACCCTCCACCACAAGTTGTATTGAAGTAAAATGGAATAATTAGTTTCCTTTCGTGTATGAAGAAGACTTAATACTAAATTTCAGCAATTTCGGTAAAACAATGTGAGGCACCATTCTATGGGGGCTATTTCAAAACGTCGATCTATACCGACAAATTTCTGAAGGAAAGTTTTTAGGCTCAAAGAAGACTAAATACCAAATTTCCTATATTTCGGTAAGAGAATGTGGCTAAAATTTAAAAAATACCGAAAATCAAGATGTGCGCTTCTATGGGGATATAGGAAGACGTGGACCTATACTGATAATACTCTTCTGGAATATTTTATAACTCTTGGAAGACGAAATAACTAATTTCAGCCATTTCGGTTGGATATTGACGTCACAGTATTCAGTATTACGAAAATCGGGAGGTACCGTTCTATGGGGGTTATATCGAAACGTGGACCTATACCGACGAATTTTAGTCAGAAATGGGGCAATATGAAAGCGTGGACCTGTACAGACATATTTCTGGCGAACAGTTTTATATCACATTGAAGACTAAATACCAAATTTCAGCCATTTTAGTGGAATATTGAAGACACAACCTTCAAAATACGAAAAATCGGGAGGTACCTTTCCAACAGAGAATAACGAATTCAAATGAGAGCTATGTCAGCCGTTGTTTAACAAAGGGACATTACTCTCCCATCAATTCTCTCTCATTTATTTTGGACATCAAAGCATAGAGCATTGATGCTCAAAATATTTTGCTCATTAGTCTCTCTGAGAGTGTCTTTCCTTTGCAACACCACGACAGTTGCAGTCACGTTAACGTATATGGGTGATCTTGGCTGGCATAGAATGAACAACAAAAAAAGAAGGAACAAGAATGAATGCATTTTAGATATGTTTTACATTATTGACGAAAATTGCATTTCAGTGTAATTTTACAACAGCAATTGTGACTGCTTACGACAAATAATTCACTTCATATTCTGGTCACTCAAGTATTTCACAAATAGATGCTGATGAAGAGCTTACTACTCTACTGCAGGAACTAACCCAGCTAACAATATTTGCCGAGGGCTGTGAAATCAGATTTTTCCGAGTTTTTTGACATTTGATCACCGAATTCTCTAAATTTCCCTTAGAAATTTAACCGATTTCACTGTGTTTGTTTCCGAAATTCATATGAATATCTGCACATACTCTAAAGGGAAATTTTTTATTATTTTCTTATTCTCACGAGCAAATTTTTCGAACTTCGTTTGAGAGTTGATTTTAAGAACAACAACAGTAAGGGAGAGTTTTTGTTTTGTTTACATCCTAAAAGTTTCCGATTTTCGGATAAAAAATGTCCTAAAAAGTTATATTTTGAACGAGTTTCCGAATATAAATTTCCCTCAGAATTTCCTATAAATTTTCTTTCGAATTCTAAACGAGTTCGTGCCGAAACTCTAATGTTTCTTTCAAATCACCTTAGACGAAACTTTCCAATTTCGTTGGATACGTCCATATAACTTTTGTGCAGAATTAGGAAAGAATTTTTCATCCGAATCGGAAACTTGTGCGGAGATTCGGACAGAATTCGGAAAGAATTCTAAAATTTTTTAGCAGGGTAGCTACACGGGCTATGACAAAAAGCTATTCTAAATACAACTTACACCTCGGTACCATAGCGTTGGGAATACTTTTTGAGTGATATCCATTCAGTTGTGAAGGGTGGTACGCTGCACAATGGTTCAGGAATCGATTTTCCTGGCCAAAAATCAATTTTGTTTTGTCAAATATATTTAATTTCTATATGGGATTCAATAGTAAACATATTGAAACTAACCCCCAGTTTTTGTAACTTATTTTTGTTCGTTCGTCTATATTCGTAATAATTTAGGCATTCATAGCATAGCCCCCAGATGACATACACATCTAATTTTTAGTATACCCGTTCCATATATCGTTAAGGATTCCTCATTTAAAAATCAGCGCTCTACATTTGCGCTAAAGTGAGTAAATCGATCTACAAAATTTGACAATTCGTGTGAGAAGAATAAATTTTTTTTACAAAAACTGGGGGTAAGTCCCAATTTACATTGGTCGAGTTTACTTGCGGCAATTGTCAGTTTGTAGGCGAGAGAGGGTGCTGAGAGGCAAAGGGTTACCATATGCCTCACCTCTCTCTCCTACAAAATGACAATTGCCGCAAGTAAACTCGCCCAATGTAAATTGGGACTAAGGAAACCAAAAAATTAGACCCAAATATTGGAAGGTGTGGGCGTGGCGTGCCACTAAAGACGAGCATTTTCCCCATTTTTGGGAAATACGTACTTTTTGCAAATTTCTGGAGAAAGACGAAGCTATTTCTCTGAAACTATAACAGTTATTGTATTCATTGTTTTTTTGTAAGGTAGGTAGGATTGTGGCCTTTAAATTAGTAAATTAGTAAAGTAAATTACCGTGGCGTTTACACAACATGATCTATTTTATTTTTCCTCGGGTACTAAATGTTATGAAATTCCAAATTTAGTGGACTAGAACTTTTGTGGAACAACATGGAACAAAGTTCTGTTTTCACAGAAAGATGCCCGAAAGTCTCCTCTTCTAGCCCATATATACTTTTGTAACCGTCCCGTTCCGTCCGTTTAACACTTTTTTCAATTTATTGAAATTACATGGTTAAAAATGTGTGTGTTTTCTATACTGTTTCCATTAGAGTTGTACAATCTAGTTCATTTGAAAGATCTAGTTCAATACTTCAGCTCTTTTTACTGAACTAGTTCAGTAATCTAGTTCATAGTTCACTATCCTGTTCAATCACTGGGATCCGAATCGTTCACCGGATCTTAATAGTTCGTATGATGAAAACGCAGACATACATACACCAAATAGAAACAAACAATAGAATAATGTAATTTAATTATTCCAGAACAAAAATATTACATTTGCATAGCTGTATTCCATTCATAAAGAAGGATTAAGTTGGTATAAATTTAAGAAAAAACGTCCTTCATTTAAGTGGCTGGCAAAAAAAATCGTATGTGTGTGTGTAGAAATTGTCACTGCAATTGTGTGTATTTTTTTTTTTATTTTTTCTATCCAAAACAAGGCACATTCATTAGGTAATCGATTCGGCATATTGTAATATGTTATGTCTCTATGTTTTTGTATAAATCTTCATTTTCGGACAGCTATTCCATGTACCTTGATCCAAAACGTAAACAAACTGATCACATTACGAAGGCATCCCTTAACATAGACGACGCCGTCACTTTATGTATTTGTGAACGACATGTTGAACTAGATTATGAATCGTTCGTTGATCGTACGGTCACCGACTGATTATAGTTCAGTGAACTATTGAACTATAATGAACTATATCGACTGATCTAGTTCATACGCTCTTTTCAATGAATCGTTCAATTGAACTAGTTCGTTCATGAACTATACAACTCTAGTTTCCATATGAATTACAGTTTTGTAAAAGTTTTTTTTACAAATTTTTGAATTTTTTTTCGAAAATTTTTCGATTTTTGTTTTAGTTTTTTTTGGTAATTATTTTGTTTATTTGTTGGTGTTTGACCATCTTTAATACATAGGAAACCACAAAAACACTCATATTTTGATGAAAAATAGTTAAAAAACTCAAAAGTTTAATTTTGACCTTGAATTTCTCTGCAACTACCGGACCGAACTTTACCGCTTATAATTCGTCTCAAAGCTGATTGTGTTATCTGTCTAACAAAAAAAATTATTAATATATCTCTATCCGTTCAAAAGTTACAGAATTTTGACCAGGAATAAACGATTCTGAACCACTGTGCGCCGTTCCGCAGGACCTTCCGGTCAATTGTTCCACAGGACCTTTGGGTCAGCAGTTCCGTAATTATAACTCAGTAGCGCATGGTAGAAAGTATAATATAGCCCTAAACTCACACCCGAGACTCCGGGCACGACTGCACTTACCCCAAACATATGTCAGAGCTTTTTTCGATTCAAGTCAATTAGGTTTAAAGGAGTTTAGCAAGGCCAAACAACAAATGAAACGATATATCCTATTAAGTAGACAGCGGAATCCTATCCAAATGCATATATGCATAGGATCCCGCTTGCAAGAAGATGCAATCAAGTTTTCAGTCATATACCAGTATGTTGTTCAAAAAAGTGGTGGATTTAATTTAAGAGTGAATAATCGCAACTGACGTCTTATCGTTTACTAGGGGATAAAAAGGTGTCAATTGGTTCCCTTCGCATTACTTAGTGGTCAATTCTTTACTAGTGCCGCATAGAACTAGTTCTGGACTACTTAAATCACAGCAACTGGAATTTTCATTGCAAGCGGGATGGTCATAAAAATTCTGATTAGACAGAAACTAGTGTTATCGCAAAATAAAACGAATTGGGCCCAGACATTTTTGCATATTTGGCATATTTTAACGTATTTGCAAGGATTTGTGGTCTCAATATCCCACCGAAATGGCTGAAATTTGGTATTAAGTCTTCGTTGGAGGCAAACAACTTTCAACTAGAAATTTTTCGGAATATGTCCACATCTTCATATAGCCCCCATAGGACAGTACCTTCCGATTTTCGGTATTTTAAAGGTTTGTGTCCTCAATATCCAACTGAAATGGCTGAAATTTGGCATTTAGTCTTCGTTGTGGGTATAAAACTTTCCACTAGAAATTTGTCGGAATATGTCTACGTTTTTATATAGCCCCCATAGAACTGTACCTCCCGATTTTCGATATTTTGAAGTATGTGGTCTCAATATCCCATCCAAATGGCTGAAATTTGTTATTAAGTCTTCGCTGGTGGTATAAAACTTTCCTCCAAAAATTTCTAGGTACAGTTCAGGGATTTATACAGCCTCAGATTTTCGTTATTTTGAAAGTTTTAGCCACATTATTTAACCGGAATAACAGAAATTTGTTATTAAGTCTTCGCTAGCGACGCCGTTCTTATTGGTTGTAATAAGAACTTTAAAAAAAATATATGTATGTACTTTTTTATTAGGGATTTATTACCATATTAAAGTTTTGTCCACTTAGATTTCAACAAGAACTACGGATTCAGAGACAACTCCATAGAATAGGAGTTGGTTGTAAAGTAATAACTATAATGGGGAAAGCTCAATCAAGATGCAATCCTTAATTCACAATTTTTTTATGAAATAGATTTGAGTTCGAACATATTTCTATGAAGAATCCGTAGCTCTGAAAAAAAAAACACATCTTAATAAAGTTGCTTAAATCTAATTTAAAGCAGGTGCTTCAATCCCGCATTATCTTTGACATCATCTAATAGCTAGTTGAATGGCAAATTTTAGGGACACTTTTTTAACAATTTGTTTTTGTTGCTTATTATTATCATCATTGTAACTTCTCTTTAACATCTTATTGGATTCTTTTAAACAATATGTTTGCTTAATATAAACGATACAACTGGATTTTTCTCTTTTTTTCTCCTCTCTTAGCATTGAAATGAAACCAACAAAAATATTATGTTGACAATTTCTTCTTCATCTTCATATCCATTTCCTCAAGGGGTTTTATTTATTTTGAGCGGCGGCAATTTCTTCAATCTTTTTTCGTCTTTTACTCAACAGGGCATTATTGGATTTGTCCAAAGCTTTGATGTGCATCTGCAAAAATTAAAAAACACATTTTATCAATTAAATCCAAACTCTGAAAAAACAACACACATCCCACCTCTCCTCCTACCTGATCATAATCCACTCGCATTGTTGCCAACGACCTTGTCATTTCCTCTTGCACCTCAGGCCATATTTCTTCACCCTCCTTTAGCATACGTCCCGTACACAGGGGCGTTTGTGGTACTTCTGTATATTGGGCAATCCATTTGTTGCGCATCACTTCTTCGATGGTCAAACGCTTGCTGGGATCAACATTTAACATGCCTTTAATTAAGTCTTTGGCCGCTTGGCTAACATTTTTCCATTCTGGATTGGGAAAATCATATTGTCCGGTGCGAATACGTTTCTTCATGCCGGGCGATATGGCCAAACCATTGTTGCTATAGAATGGAGGGAAGCCACACAATAGAATGTACATAATGACGCCCAAGGACCAAATGTCACAACTTTTGTCATATTTCTCTGGGCCCAACACCTCAGGAGCTGTAACGAGAAACGGAAAATAATAAATAAAATGGGAAATTCGGTAAAGGACATTTTCTTCCAAGGAAGCAACGTAAGAAAATTGTTCCTCAGGAATTGAGGATTTTTTTCTTAATGGAGTCTTCTACATTTAGAAGACCTCATAAAGTGGTCTTCTATACTTAAGAGGCCTTTTAATCGGGTCTTCTATACGTGGAAGACCTCCTGATTGTGTCTTCTATACGTGGAAGACTTCCTAATGGAGTCGCCTATAAGTATAAGATCTCCTTATGGGGTCTTCAAAACGTAGAATACTTACTAAAGGGGTCTTCTATACGGAGGTTTCTACATGAAGAAGATCTCCTAATAAGGTCTTCTGTCGTAGGCGACCTCCTAATAAGGTCTTCGATACATATTAGACCTTCTTAATAGGGTCTACTATACATAGAAAAACTTGTTACGGGGACTTTCATATATAGAAGACCTCCTAATGGAGTCTTATAGAGGTAAAATACATCCTAGTGGAGTCTTCTATACATGAGAGACCCTCTAATCGGATCTTCTATGCGTAGAAGACATCCTTATTGGGTCCTCTATAAGTAGACGACCTCCAAAATAGGTGTTCTATAAGTGGAAGACCTTTCAACGGGGTATTCTATTCCTAGATGACCCCCTAATGGGGTCTTTAACATATAGAAAACCTCCTAATGGGTTTTTATATACGTAGAAGTCCTCCTAATGGGTTCTTTAACATGTAGAAGACCTCCTAATGGGATCTTCTATACCTATAAGACCTCCTAATAGGTTATTCTATACTTAGAAGACCTCTTAATGGGGCCTTAAATATGTAGAAGACCACCTAATGGGGTCTTATATACCTAGAACGGCTAATGGGATCTTTCATATATAGAAGACCTCTTAATGGAGTCTTATTGACGTAAAAATACATCATAATGGAGTCTTCTGTACATGAGATCTAATCGGATCTTCTATACGTAGAAGACATCCTTATTGGGTCCTCTATAAGTTGACGACCTCCAAAATAGGTCTTCTGTAAGTGGAAGACCTTTCAATGGGGTATTATATTCCTAGATGACCCCCTAATGGGGTCTTCTATACCTAGAAGACCTCCTAATGGGGTCTTCTATATGTATGGGTTCTTATATACGCAGAAGACCTCTAAACGGGTTCTTCTATACATAAAAGACCTCATAGTGTGGTCTTCTATTCCTAATGGGGTCTTCAACATATAGAAGACCTCCTAATGGATTCTTCTATACTTAGAAGACCTCTTAATGGGGTCTTAAATATCTAGAAGACCACCTAATGGGGTCTTCTATATGTAGAAGACCTCCTAATGGGGTCTTCTATACTTAGAAGACCTCCTAATGGGGTCTTCTATACCTAGAACTTCTAATGGGATCTTCTATACATAGAAGACCTCCTAATGGGCTTTTCTATACGTATGGGTTCTTATATACGCAGAAGACCTCTAAACGGGTTATTCTATACATAAGAGACCTCGTAGTGCGGTCTTCTATTCCTAGATGACCCCCTAATGGGGTCTTCAACATATAGAAGACCTGCTAATGGTTTCTTATATACGTAGAAGACCTCCTAATGGGGTCTTTAACATGTAGAAGACCTCCTAATGGGATCTTCTATACATAGAAGACCTCCTAGTGGGATCTTCTATACATAGAAGACCTCCTAATGGGGTCTTCTATATCTAGAAGACCTCCCAATGGGGTCTTCTACCTAATGGGCTCTTCTATACATAGAAGACCTCCTACTGGGCTCTTCTGTACGTATAAAACTTCCTAATTGAGTCTTCTATAACTAGAAGACTTTCTAAGAGGGTCTTCTACACGTAGATGACCTCCAAAAGAAATCGTTTAAATGTAAAAGAAATCCTAAAGGGGTATTCTATACATAGAAGACCTCCTAAAGGGGTCTTTATACGTAGAAGTCCTCCTAATGGGGGCTTCTATACGTTTAAGATTTTCTTAAGGCGGTCCTTTATATGTAGAAGACGGGTCTTCGGGTCTTCCATGTAAAGAATACTTTATTTGGAGTATTTTATAGGGCCCTCTATACCCAGAAGACCTACTAGTCGTGTCTTCTATAAATAGAAGACCTTTTAACCGGTTCTTTTATAAATGGAATACCTCTTAATAGGGTCTTCTATACGTAGAAGATTTCCTAATGTGTTCTACACGTAGAAGACTTTCTAATTTGGTCTTCTATACGTTGAAGACCTTCTCATTGGGTCTTCCGTGGTTAGAAGATCTCATAAGGAGGACTTTATGGGGACTTCAGTACGTAGAAGACCTCCCTACGGGGTTCTCTATAAATGGAAGACATCATAATCTGGTCTTGTGTACCAAAAATTCTTCGTAATAGGGTATTCTATAAATAAAAGATCTTCTTATGGGGACTTCTATAAATATAAGACCCCCCAATGGGATGTTCTATATACCGGGTGTTCGATAAATGGGTCTTCTCTATATCGATGACATTTAAATTAGTTCTTAAATACATAGAACACCTCCTAACAGTGTCCCCACCTCGAACCTCGGTAATTTAGGATTTTCAATATTTCCAACTTCTACTTACCCACATAATAGGGAGTATAACATGGTGTCTGTAGCGTATCCTTTATCAGTGTCTCTTTGGCAAAACCGAAATCTGTCAACTTCAAAATGCCATTAGGTTTTGGAGAGGTGTATAATAAATTTTCTGGTTTTAAATCACGATGTGCAATATCTCGGCTATGCAGATAATGGACAGCAACGCAGATTTCATGCATAATTTGAGCGGCCTCTGTAAAAATAGAACACAATCGTATCAATAAAGTCCAACATTTCATTGGCTCCGATAACAAGTGATAAAATATAGTGAAGAGCGTTTACCCACCTCTTTCTGTGAATGCACCATCCTCATTATCTTGAATACGTTGAAACAGTTCACCACCCTCCATGCTAAAAACAAAAAATAATTTGATGAAAGATAACGGGTAAATGTCATAATTTATTTATATGCGCATATGTATGTATGTATTTTTATTGGTTTAAGTGTGCCAATGATAATGCAGATGATGGACGCTGCTGATAATGATGATAAAATTATGACACTTTGACTACCTACCATTCCATCACGACCAGAAGACATTTATTGCCTGCATAGGTATTCTCATAGACATCGACAATATTGACAATGTGACGACAGCCACTGACACGCCAATGTAGATCAACTTCACGTCTTGCCTTTGGACTATCTAAGAGGACCTGGAAATAATGAATAATGAAATATTAGTGAAATATAAGTGGCATGTGCTGAAGCGGATGTGAGTAGTAATGTTTTTCTATAGCTAAAAATCTGTCCTACTCTACTCAAGCTGACGAGTTTTTTTCGTTGAACATAATCTGTCCTTTCCCTATATTCTAGAGACCTTTTGTCTATAGACATAGAATACCTCCTAAAAAGGCTTGCTATTCGTGAAAGACCTAATTATGGGGTCTTCTATACTATATAACCGGGTCTTCTGTAGGTGGAATACCTTCTAATGGGGTCTTCTATATGTAGAATACTTTATAATCGGGTCTTCTATACCTGCTGAACTCCTCTTCTATACGTAACCCGTAAAATACCTTCTAATTCGGTCTTCTATAAATCCATGGTCTTATAATGTGGTCAGGCTATTAGACGAAGAAGACCATCTAACAAGGTCTTCTCATGTAGGTAGTTCCTTTATTTGCAGTCCTAGTGCTGTCTGCTATGAACTTGAGGACCTTGTTTCTACACCTTAGCTTGCTGTCGAATGTGATCCCCAAAATCTTGGGGTAGTTGGTGCTACCATCGACCGTGTTTTGAACAGAGTGAACGTAGATTTAGTGACGGATATTTGCATATACCTCGCTTGGAAAAAGGTGGTAAGATAAGTCAAATAGGAGTTCAGCCTTTTACAAATGACATCGGGGAACGTACTTCACGCTAATATTGTACAATCATACCCATACGGTACGATCTCAATGTCTTCTGGAGGTGGTGTATACATGAGAGGTAGATATCACGCAACATTAGGGAACTCCCTGAATTCCACGTACGACTGGCGTCCTTACATAAATTTGATTACCCAACCGTTCAAACATTTCTTGGCCCTGGTAAAATAACTTGCGCACCTCTTCGAATCAGTCAGCGTAACGTCGCCACACGTAACAGATGCCCTATCTTCCTTCACAATTAAATTATTTCGGCTGTTGCAAATCTTCAGACCTGTTAACTTCCCGTGTCAGCTCTCCGACTCTGGGGTCTCTGGGGCTGGCACGGCGTAGCTCATCACGCTCATTTGCTAATCCCATCGCCTTTGCTTGGTAATTTGGTCTCACCTCGGCTATTCAAACAGCAGGAACGCCCTTTCTGCTACCCAAAAATCAAAAGGGTTGGACAAATCTCTGAAGCGGTGATTGGTAGACTCCCTGCAAAAAAGGCCAATTAGCTTTCCCATAATTGATGAAAGTGCGGCGTTCAGAGTTATGAAATCGGGCGGTCTGCTGATGTTGACAATTATGGGGAGATGGTCTAGTCCAAGAGAAACGAAGGGTTGCCAGGTGACGTTATTTGTCAGACCTGTTGACACGATGGTTATGTCTGGCAAACTGTGACATTCTCCCCTAATTCTGATAGGGGCGTCCTCACTGACCGTGCAAAACGTAGAGCTATCAATCTGCTCAGGCAGCACTATACCCCTCTGATCATTGCCTATAACCGAATGCCACAACTCATGATGAGCATTAAAATCCCCCAAGGCCAGGCGTTTATGACCCTCCAAAAGCGGTCTAATGTTGGACCTATAAACTGGAGTATAGCTATTTAATAGCGGGATGTATACGATAAGCAACTCTAGCTGGACAGTTTCGCACCTGACATTCCATGTACGGGTCAATAGACCCAGGCTCAAACGAGATAGGTTTGTTTTGAACAGACATTTAGCTTTTTCATCCTTAGCAAAGACCCTTGAGGTTTTAATCCTCCCCAGCGTCGGAAATAGCTTTCCAGTTGCCGAACATCAGCATGGGTTCCGTAAGCAGCACATCACAACAACAGCGCTGCACGCCATCTTCATATTAGTCGATGACTCATGCAGAGCAAGCCGTGTGATAGAACAGTCATGATGGTGCTTGACTCACCAAAAGGCCCTGATACTGTTAAGCACTCTACGCTGTTTGAGGACATCGAACAGACTACCCTCCGGCCAAGTTTGAAACCTTGGATAATCAATTATATGTGTGGACGCCAATCGTACTTGGAATTTAGGAACAAGAATTCCAAGCCCAGTAGCCCATACATTACTTGTATTCCAGACGACATTGAGATCGTAACGTTTGCGGATGATTGTACGATCTAAATGATCACATTCGAGTGCATGTTTATGTCGTCCGCGCATGCCATAGCTATCTACGATAAACTGAGATGTAGGAACAAAGTTCTCAAGTCCCTAACCGGTAGTACTTGGAGTGCAGATAAAGAAATCTTGTTGACCGCATATAACACGATAGGCCGATCTGTGGTAAGCTATGCGGCGCCAATTTGGTCCGCGAATATAAGTGTAACGCGATGGACAAATATTCAAACCTGCCAGAATGCCGCGCTGTGAATTGCACCCTGTTGCATGTCCTCCTTCAGCGGATCATCTACATGAGGAGAAAAATATTCTTCCAGAACAGCAACACAATAGCATGCTTTCGTTGCAGTACTTGCTCGGGTGTTATCGCGAGATCCATCCCAATCACGATATGGTGGATGGACCCCCCAACCAGGCATGCCAGGGGGGAAAGAGAGGTCTAACCTTACAAGAGAGAACCCCTAGATCAACAAGCCTATCAAGCAGGTTTAAATAGCATTCACACAAATGTAGTCGCAATAAACAACTATCTTGTGAGAACATCCTCCATCTATCGCAGCTGAGATGCCTCAGCTGCCACGACAAACCAGAGTAGTTTTGCTCGGAATAATGCAGCCGTCTGAATTCCTACAAGTAACACCGTGCAAAACATCTGCCCAGCATTCGACACAGGTCCGCATGACACAATGCACCTTTTCAACTGCCCTGCCAATTCTACTCAACTAACTCCAGTAGCTTTGTGGTTACATACCATCGAAGCAGCCACATTCCTAGGAGATAGACCGAGAGCCAGATTAAGCAGAAAAACGAACATATAAACATGCTAAATACTGCTACAACAACAAATGACTTTTTATGACGAGGATGTCTTTATATAGCCCTAATTGCTTACTAATTCCTACTGAGTCCTTGGCGTATTCAAATTTCCCACATGGATATGGGGTGTGGTTCCAAAAAAGATGCATAAACAATGACTGCATTTCCTCTATTTTCCTTACCTAACTCTTCGAAATATACAATTCGCGTGTTAATTTATATTCTTCTTTGCCTACTTCCTCATTCAGTAAATTTCCATAGCTACTATATGCATATTTATGTATGCATGTACGTATGGGCTTACCTTCAATGCATATTTTTGATTTGTTTTGCGGCTTGTACATTGTACAACTTTGCCATTAATGCCTAGACCAAGAACCGTATTGGAAATTTCATAGTCATCAACGAGTGGTGTGGTTTTGGGTTGTCGATGATGCTGCATGACAGCACCTTGACTCATTGGTGGTTTTGCTATTTTAAACATTTCCGTTACAGAGTCCTCCAAAATTGATGATGCTTAGCTGTTTGTTTCACCAAAGGGAAGTGGATTCTGCAAAGAAAGGACAAAAGAGAAAAAAAATGTAAAAACTGTGATATAGTGAAAACTTATTGATTTAAGGTTTTTGATCGCAGACGGACAAGTACTAGGACTTTCTACTTCTAGAGGCATGTTTTTTCTTTCATCCTTTTATTTAGAATTTGAAAAAAATAAAAACCCCGCATTCCAAGCTCATATTCAAATTTTTAAGAAGAAACGAAACAATCATTTTCCCATTTCCAAGGTTAAAAAACTGCCACGTCTTTTACATATGTATGTACATTTGTCCTTCACCAGGACAAGTGTACACTTGTAGCGCAATTCATGTTCAACAGGTTGTCCTCCATTCTTCTTTGTGTATGGCAATTTTTCAATGTCACTGGGTAAACAAATTATAGCTACCATGTGTTTGAGTAAGCGTTTGGCATTTCCATTGTTAGGTTCTCGTTCACAGCTCTGAAGTGAAGGTCAATGTGCCAAGTGACAAAAGGCACACACACAAGCCATGCAACACTTCAGGAATTCAATACTGACTGACTGACGGAATGAATGAATGGTTGTCGGCTAGAAAGTAATTGCATAATAACTTGTGTGTCTGTATGGGTATGTAAGTGTGATGTTGTTACGTGTCCAGATTAATAAAACTATTGAGGGGGTTTCTCGATATAAAAAGACACAATTTATTGTGGGAGAAACCATTGAACCCCAACAACCACCCACCACAACCCACCATTATGGGTAATTGTCATTGACAGAAGATGAACAGAAAAGGTCTTATGGCCACTTGTATGGATTCGACTAGTTTTTTGATATAATGTCCTTTAGAATTTTACATATAAAGTCTTAAGGATTTAATAGCTTCCAGGAATTGATTTCCGGTTGAAATAAAAACAAGTAAGAACGGCGTTAAGTTCGGCCGGCATGTTTCAAGTGGAAATTTGAATACCCCAACGAAGACTAAATAGCTAATTTCAACAATTTCGGTGGGAAATTAAAGCCTTGAAAATGCCGAAAATCGGAAGGTACCGTTCTATGGGGGCTATATAAAGACGTGGACCTATACCGACCAATTCCTGGTGTAAAGTTTTATACCCCCAACGAAAGCTAAATGTCAAATTTCAGCCATTTCAGTTGGATATTGAGGCCAAAACCTTCAAAATACTGAAAATCGGAAGGTACCATTCTATGGGGGCTATATAAAGACGAGGACATATACCGACAAATTTCTGGTGGAAAATTTTACACCCACAACGAAGACTATATACCAAATTTCAGCCATTTCGTTGCGATATTGAGGCCACATTCTTCCAAAATCGAGAAATACCGTTCTATGGGGGCTGTATAAAGACGTGGACCTTATACCGACAATTTTCTGGTGGAAAGTTGTATACCCCCAATGAAGATTAAATATTAAATTTGGATTGACAAGATTTGCCAAAGAAATTATTGTCGATAACAAGATATTCCTTACAAGTTCTTATCGATAACAAGATTTTATTTAGAAATTCTTATCGATAACAAAATTGTCTGTAAAATTCCATCGAAACTATTATCGATAACTTGAATTCCATAGAATTTCTAGACAGTGACTTGATTTTCTAAAGAAACTTTTGTCGATAACAAGATTTCTGTAAAAATTCTCTTCAATACCAAGATTTTCTATAGAAACTCTTGTCGATAACAAAATTTTATATAGAATTCATGTCGTTACAAAATTGTGTAAAGAAATTTTGTCGATAACAAGATTTTCTATAGAAACTCTTGTCGATAACAAGATTTTCTATAGAAACTCTTGTCGATAACAAGATTTTCTATAGAAACTCTTGTCGATAACAAGATTCTTTATAGAAACTCTTGTCGATAACAAGATTTTTATAGAAATTCTTGTCGATAAGAAGATTTTCTATGGAAACTCTTGTCGATAACAAGATTTTCTGTAGAAACTCTTGTCGATAACAAGATTTTCTATAGACACGCTTGTTGATAACAATATTTACTCTAGAAACTCTTGTCTATAACAAGATTTTCTATAGAAACTTCTGTCGGTAACAAGATTTTCTTTAGAAACTCTAGGCGATAACATTTTTTTTTTGTAGAACCCCTTGTCGAGATCAAGATTTTCTACAGAAACTCTTGTCGTTAACCAGATTTTCTATAGCAACTCTTGTCGATAACAAGATTTTCTATAGAAGCTCTTGTCGATAAGAAGATTTTCTATGGACACCCTTGTAGATAACAAGATTTGCTATAGAAACTCTTGGCGATAACAAGATTTTCTATAGAAACTCTTGTCGATAAAAATATTTTCTATGGAAACTCTTGTCGATAACAAGATTTTCTATAGAAACTCTTGTCGATAAGAAGATTTTCTATGGAAACTCTTGTCGATAACAAGATTTTCTGTAGAAACTCTTGTCGATAACAAGATTTTTTATAGAAATTCTTGCCGATAAGGAGATTTTTTATGGAAACTCTTGTCGATAACAAGATTTTCTATAGAAACTCTTGTCGGTAACAAGATTTTCTATAGTCACTCTTGTCGATAACAATATTTTCTCTAGAAACTCTTGTCGATAACCAGATTTTCTATGGCAACTCTTGTCGATAAGAAGATTTTCTATAGAAGCTATTGTCGATAAGAAGATTTTCTATGGACACCCTTGTAGATAACAATATTTTTTATAGAAATTCTTGTCGATAAGAAGATTTTCTATGGAAAATCTTGTCGATTACAAGATTTTCTGTAGAAACTTTTGTCGATAACAAGATTTTCTATAGGCACTCTTGTCGATAACAATATTTTCTCTAGAAACTCTTGTCGGTAACAAGATTTTCTATAGAAACTCTTGTCGATAACAAGATTTTATTTTAAAAACGAACGTGTTTTGAAATAAATGCCTTAGCCAAATGACACATAGCCAGCGAGCTATTTAGACACAGATTGTGTGCTTCTTTCTTAGTTATGAATTGTTGGATTTGCCAGTTCTAGCCGCATTTGCATGGCCCAATTCATTCATTGGCCATATGCCTTAGGCGTTCGCACAATATGTCCCCGTAGTTAGAGTACACAGTCTTATCTCTCTTCTTGTGGACGGAATTAAGAATCCTCAGGTTCCAATCGTTGGAAACGCATTCTTCCTGCCAAATTGTACTAACTAGCTGATGCATACACATTATCAGCGTGTCATCTCCGGTTTTGAACATCTCGACTACTACGCCATTGAATCCTGCTGCCTTATTATAATAAGAATAAGAATACATATTCTTCATTCGGTTTATATGCTATCTTTACCTCATCTGGGCCGGGCGGTATACATTCAATACCATATTCAGGGATTGGATACTATTGAATACAAACAGTTTGGAAAAGTGCTCTTTCAATATCCTAAGCACACTATCTGTACCTGTACTAAATTACCTTGTTGGTCTCTATAGGAGAATGTGGCTGTAGAGACCAAAGACATAAGTTTGATTTTTTACTCTTTGTTAGAATTTTCCATTTCTCTATTTTTCCTGTGAAAAAGGCGTTTTTCTTCTCTTTTTGCGTTACGCGTTGCTACTAATTGTAGAGTAGCCCTATATGCCACATTTTCTCTTTGCTAGCAGCATGACACTCATGTTCATACCAATGGTCCCATGGGTCCCTTGGTGGTGGTCTCTGGTATCCAAGTATGGATTTTGCGGCAACACTTTGCCATTGCGTTGATATGTTATCGCGACGAGGAGTGCTTTCATTAAGCAATTGGGCCAGTTGAGTGGAATATGCTGCGGCTGTCTGTTGTGATTGCAGCTTACCGATGTCCAACTTCCAGCATACAGTAATAAACTTTACTTCCATTCATGACATAATTTCATAGAGCACATCTTAATTATTTATTCTCCTCTTCTTCTTTCCATTCATTCCATTTATTTAGCTGAAATGGCCTCTATTAATTTACAAAGCTTCTCGGAACGATTGTACATCCAACATGCTCGATGAATGTCTTCCATATATCACAACGTGATCAATTTGATTTCTTGCTTTTTGATCTGGAGACAGTCAGTTGACCTTATGAATATCGAGATGCTTAAATCTATATATATTCTTTGCCGCTGCCAAGTCTATAGGCCTCATTCCCATGTCAGATGTTCCTCTGTGGAGACAGAATTTCCCTACTGTTGGGCCAAAGATATTCTACTTTCCAATTTTGCATTAAAATTGTTTAGAATAATTTTAAGGTCATGGGCAAAGGCAATGGTCATATGTTTCTTCTTAACGCTTGTAAAATACATATATCTTTGCTCTGTTCGTCCTTGCTTTCAGTGGGGGTTGAAGAATTTTGCTTTTATCCGTATTGTAGAAGGTCTTTCATTCACTAGGTTGAAGCTGGAGACCACATGTTTTTACCTCCGACCAACGACAAATCCGCAACCAAACTCATGCTCTGTGTCATGACAGCTATAATACAGTGCATCACATTTAGGGGTAGTTTACACTATATGTAAATGTCATATGACATGATATTTTCCATCGTTAAATATTCACTAATATGTAGAATAGTGGAGTATACATACATGTCAAGTATACATACATGTCCCCTGTAATTTCTGCCGGTACAAAAAAAAATAATAATAATAATAATCTACTGTACTAATTATCATACGATTGTACATATAAGAAAAACAATATTCAATCAATATAAAGGGTGTTCAATTGAAATTGACACCATTTCTAATTAAAACGATCATTGCATTTATTCTTTACTCAATTTGACATAATTAAGTGACGAAATAGTAGGGTGGTTCCGGTGGCACAGAAGTCAAAGTATTTTGAATGTCATACTTAAATAAATGTAATGTTGCCAACGTGGTGCAATGGTATGCACACTCGCCTTGCACGCTAAATACCCGGGTTCGATTCCCAGACTAGGCAACATCAAATTTTCAACAGTGGAATACCCCTCAATTTACTGAGTATCCTTGCCACGTAAAACTTCTCTACAAGTGGTGTCTTAGAACACACCGTTCGGACTCGGCCGATAAACAGTATCATTGATTGAAACGGCAATTTTATTGGTTTATGAAGCGCTCAGTTCGTTTAGAACGGCCTTGTGCAGTGCACCCTAGAATATATGCATACTTTTCTCATTGACATTCATTTGTCGATAATCATCAAAAACACCCTCACAATTATTATTCAACCATAAAAAGAAAATAAACGAATGCTAGTGAGTCAGTCAGTCAGCAAAAAAGAGGAAAATAGTTTGAACAACAACTATGTACAAATTTTTGTGGTAATTGGAGGCCATTCAAAGACGTTATAATTAGAGTTCTTACAGTTTGTAATAGTGTGTTGTTTTTGTTACGACGAAACTGAACACGTGCAGAAATACATTGATGTACAAAAAAAAACATTTACGAAATACAATAACGGGTGGTTGAGCTACATTTAAATTGTATGGTTGCATCAATGACGTCATTGAATACAAGTGCATCATTGCGTGTCACTACATGAATATCCAGCAGCGAGTGGGGACGTGCATAGAGCGAAGAAGTGAAAAGTGGGGGAGATGTTGAAGAGGAACATTAAAAACAATTCTCCATTGCTACCAATTACATTTTTGCTTTGCTTATTGTTAAATCTCTTTTTATTGAGAAATGTATTTCCTGTCATTCGGAGAAATGCTTTGTAAATTAATAAAGGTCATTTGAGCCAATTGCTTAGAATAAATGGAAAGAGGAAGAAGAGAGTAAATAATTAAAATACGTTCTATGGTATTATTTCATCGATGGAAGGAAGGTTTATTACTGGATGTTTTTAATATATGCAGTGTAGGTCACGTAATCGGAATACCCCCGTCATACTGTTTCTCCCATTCAACGGGGGGCAGTCGTAAGCACGCCCGTCTTGCACTCAGAAGGTTTGCGGTTCAGTTTTTTCCAGACCATAAAAATTTTCGACGGAGACAAATCGCCTTAGCGTAATGTTGGCTCAGATTTCCTGAGTATTTTAGCCAGAAACAACTTTTCTACAAGTCGTTCGGACTCGGTGGTAAAAAGTAGGTCCCATATCATTGAGCCAATATGAATAGCCGTGCACTCATTGATATGAGAGAAGTCTCGCTTGTTCCTTCGTGGATGTTGTGGGAACACATGTATGTGAGTAATATTTCTCCCAGCCAGAGGTCAAGTTCGAAGATGGAATACATCGGCCCTCTCTTCCGGGCACCTCCCACACAAAATTCCAAAAATTTCCACAAATGTTCATTTTAAGGACATGTCTAGGATCGTTTTGAAGTTTATTCTAGCGGGCTGTCATCGCGGACCCTATTAAAACAGTATGCGATTTGGCCGGAACTTTGCACATCTTAGACTGACCAAACCGTGGTGTCACGTGCTGAACTGTCGTTAACATCTGTTAAAGAAACGATAAAAACTTGGTTTGGCCGTCAGGTTAGTAACCCACAACTATAACCAATCCTACAATGAAGAAAACGAACCCCTCTAAAGATGACGACCCCCGCAAAGGTTTTATGGAACATGATCGGCGAATCTGCACCTTGAATTTTCGGACTCTTAATAGATTAGGTGCAGTTTAAGCATTGCCAGATATATTTGAAAAGTACAAGGTCGATATTACTGTCATACAGGAAATAAGATTTATTAGGAAAGGCGTCACAACAACACCTAAATGTACCTTATTATAGCTGCTAAGCACGATTTGGAGTGGGGATTTATTGTTAATTGAAGATTTAAACATCTACGGTAGATGAACTACAGGGTGACGTAGGTAATTTAAGATACCAAGGAACGGTCCTGACCGGCTTTAACATGGCAAAGCCCAGGATGTATTCCTCTTTCATCTCAAGTGGACACTGACCTCCCCGTGGTGTCACCTGGGGAACTGGCTTTAACACCCATTAAAGGTAGTGAGCTAACATGTGCCGCGCGTTCACCCATAAGAACGTTAAAAACTTGGGTTTGGGCGTCGGGTTAGTAACCCTCCCCTAGAAAAAACAGCCTACTATGAAAAAACGAAGGAAAAGAAAAACAAACCCCTCTAAAGTTGACGAACCCCGCAAACGTTTTAAGGACCATGATCTGCGAATCTGCACCTGCAATGTTCGCACTCTTTATAGAGAAGGTGCAGTTTACGCATTGGCAGATGTACATGAAAAGTACAAGGCCGACATTACTGCCACACAGGAAATACGATGGAACGGGAAAGGCATCACAACAACACCTAAAGCTGGCACACTGTATTATACCTGCCATGACACAAACCATGAGTTTGGTTGCGGATTTCTTGTTGGTCGGAGGTTAAAACATATGGTCTCCAGCTTCACCCCAGTGAATGAAAGACTCGCTGCAATTCGATTAAAAGCTAAATTCTTCAACATCAGCTTTATTTGCGGTCATGCTCCCACTGAAGACAATGACGAACAGACCAAAGATATATCTTACGAACGCTTAGAAGAAACTTATGTCCGTTGCCCTGCCCATGACATTAAAATTAATCTAGGCGATTTTAACGCCAAAATTGGAATGGGGAATATCTTTGGCCCAACAGTCGGGAAATTCAGTCTCCACAGTGAAACATCTGACAATATGAGGCTGATAGACTTTGCAGCTGCAAGAAACATGGTAGTTAGCAGTACCAGATTTAAGCATCTCGATATTCATAAGGACACCCGGCTGTCGCCAGATCCAAGAAAAATAAATCAATTTGATCACATTGTGATAGATGGAAGACATGCATATAGCGTGTTGGATGTACGATCGTTCCGAGGTGCAAACATAGACTCGGACCACTACCTTGTTGCAGCAAAGATACGTACCAGATTAAACGTAGCAAACAAAGTGCGAACAGACACAACACGGAAGTTGGTCATCGGTAAGCTGCAATCACAACAGATAGCCACAGCATATTCCACTCAACTAGCCCAATTGCTTATTCAAAGCACTCCTCGTCCCGATAACATATCAGCACAGTGGCAAAGTATTATCCACTCCATGCAAACAATCGCAAAATAGGAAGGAAATAACATTTTTCCAAACTGTTGGTATCCAATAGTAGCGAAAACGACAAAGATGCCACAGATCCAATCTCAGAAGATGGTATTGAATGTATACCGCCCGGCCAAGATGAGATAAAGATAAAAATAAACCGCCTGAAGAAAAATAAGGCAGCAGGAGGTGATGGCTTACCAGTCGAGCTATTCAAAAGCGGAGGCAACACGCTGATAAGGTGTATGGATCAGCTAGTTAGCACCATTTGACAGAAAGAGCACGTTCCCTGCGGGAAATCCTAATCCTAAACTTGGCCTTCGTATTATTTTCTCCAAATTTAGTTTAACTTCAAAAATTATCCATATCGGTCTTCTCCTTTGGGTACCTTTCCCACAAAAGTTCAACATTTTTGTTAAATGCAGTTTGGGATCTGTTAGAAGATTCTTTGGAAATTTATATCGAAATTACTCCTTGTGCGCATGCTCTAAATAATAAGGTGACCAATAGAAATGACTAGTGGGCGTGATATCTATCGAAAAGAAATGACTCCCAAAAATAAGATCCACTTCCAAAATGGTACCTCCTAAGCAAAAACATTTGATTATACACTTTCATACGGGCAAAATGTGCCTTGTGGAAATAATGGTTTTAGACCCCAAGTATGTTTGGACGAAATCCGTTTCAGACAATTTGGAGTTGATTTAGCCATGTCCGTCCGTCTGTCTGGAGCGCACGATAACTCTCGATCGGATCAACCGAATCGGTTCAAAATTTGGCTTTCGTAATATTTTGCCCAAACTTAGTTTCAGTTCGAAGATGGATTATATCGGTCCACTCCTTCAGGTACCTCCCACAAAAAGTTCGGAAAATTTGTGCGCACGATAACTCTTGAAGGAATTAACTGATTTGGTCCATACTTTGCACATCGTGAAATTTCTTCCAGATTTAAACGAGGTTATAATATGGACTCAATCGGTCCACTCCTTCGGGTTCCACCCACACAAAATTTTGGAAAAGTTTAGTTTAGGACCTCCTCTGGAATCGGTTTGATTTTTGTTGTAACAACTTGAGTTCACTGCCCCCATACGACTGTAATAGTTTTTTCAGGGCAAGTCTATACTTCCTGAGAAAATAGCCTGAAACTTGCAAAAAACCCCTATGGCACCATGAGTTGTGGTTGGAGCGCAAGATATCTCTCGAACGATTCTGCCGATTCGGTTCAAAATTTGGCCTTCGTAATATTTTGTCTCAACATACTTTAAGTTCGAAGATAAGATAATTAAGCGCTATAACTATTTAAGATTGTGACCGATTTGGTCTATGCTTTACACCTCCTAATATATCTACCAGATATAGATTAAGTTGGAATATGGACTATATTAGCCCACTCCTCCCTCCTCGGGTACCTCCGGCACAAAATTTCGGATAAGTTCTCTTTAAAACCTGCTCTCAAATCACTTTGATTTTTGTTGAAGCAACTTGCATACGCTGACCCCATTACGACGGTAAAATTTTTTTCAGGGGCAAGCCCATATTTCTTGAGAAAACAGCCCGAAAGGTGTAAAAACCCCCTATGATACCCTATGTAGTTGCTGGAGTGCAGGATAACTTTCGAACTGATCAAGCGAATTGGTCCAAAATTTGGTCTTTGTCATATTTTGTCCAAACTTAGTTTCAGTTCGATGATGGACAATACCGGTCCACAACTTCAGGTACTTCCCCCCAATATTAAAAAAATCACTAAAATGATTGAACGGGGCAACGAATTTGGTCCAAACTTTGGATCTTCTAATATTTTGTTCAAATTAAGTTTAACTTCTAAAAGGGCCCATATCGGTCCTCTTCTTAGGGTACCTCCCCCACAAAATTTCAACATTTGTGTTTAAGTGAAGTTTAGGGACTGTTCGAAGATCCTTTGGAAATGTATACCGTGTACTTCCCCCCAATATTAAAAAAAATCACTAAAATTATTGAACGGGTCAATGAATTTGGTCCAAACTTTGGATCTTCTAATATTTTGTTAAAATTTAGTTTAACTTCTAAAAGGGCCCATATCGGTCCTCTTCTTAGGGTACCTCCTCCACAAAATTTCAACATTTGTGTTTAAGTGAAGTTTATGGACTGTTTGAAGATCCTTTGGAGATGTATACCGGTGTGCAGTTCTTTGTGGTCCTGTTTACATCCATAGTATGTTTTCCGAGGACAAGTCCATGCTTCCTTCCTCGATATTTATCGAAAAGATATGACTCCCAAAATAACTTCCACTTCCATAATGGACTTTGGCGGTCCATTTGTTCAAGTACCTCTTCCCCAACACTTTTGAGCTTTAATCATAATCCACATTTTTGTCAGCAAGTTCAAATATGCAAAAAGGGCCACAACATTCTGAAAAGACCCTAAATACATTCTATCTGTCCCTAGAATAAATCCTTAATTCACATAGGCTAAATCTCTGTCGGCAAAGCCGTCTGATACATTTTTACTTGTTAATCATATTAAGGATCTAATTTCAGTTTTCCTTATGGTGTATGCTATAAAAAGTTTCATCAGGTCGAACTGAACACCCAGTAACTCACCCAGCACCACTCCCTTAAACGCCATCAGTTTGTTGTTAAAATGTCAGAAATAAATGTCACCCATTAGATGGCAAAGGAATGCAAGTTACATGTGGTAAACATTTCAAAAACCCGCGAAGAATCTTAGAAATCAAGGGATTGGTTGATATTGATCTATGTTTAGAGGAAATATAGCGATGTGCAAAGTTTGACCCAAATCGGTAACTCTCTTGGGGAGTTGCCATAAACAACTGTGCGTTTTTTCAACTTTGTACACTTAAGGAACAAGTTCCTAACAAGTTGATGATCTGAAACTACAATTTCCCAGATGATTGCAAATTGTAGTCGCTAAATAAAAATGCAGTAAATTTTTTCTGTTTTCTCTCTCTCTCTGATGACAAAATTTTCTTTCGCTTTTTTAAATGCATTTATTCTGCATTAAATTATACGACAAGTGGAAAATTGCTAATGAAATGCCATTAGCAATGATTTTGCGAATTTTTGAGCAGATATTAGCAAATATTTTGTAATGACTCAGCAATTACATTGATTTTGTTGTTGTAGTTGTTTTTTGACGGGCATACACTAATAATCCACTCAATGTACTCAGACAAATAGGCAACAAGTAAAAAGTCGTTAAGTTCGGCAGGGCCGAACTTTTTATACCCTCCACCATAAAATAGTCTTAATTAAAATGGAATAATTACGGTCCTTTTACAATTTTAGGTGGAACAACTTTTCGATAATGGTTAGACTCCTACTGCCTCCCGCTATTGATTAAATTACACTGTGAACACAAATGTTGGGACAGAGATAATTTCTTTTGGAGATGAAAGCCCTTGGTGTGTGTATATTAAAAACCCCGAAGGACAGATGCGCCGTGATTCGAACTTCCGCGTTATGGCGTGATGAAGTTTTTGCAAGAGACCCTGTAAGCCATCATGAAATAGCATTATATCTTTGTTTGTTGTTTTTGTAGAGCACTTAAGCAACAGTAAACAAAGATATAACGCTAATTCCTGATGGCCAACAAGGTCTCTAACAAAAATTTCATCACGACATAAAGCGGAGGTTCGACTCACGGCGGATCTGTCCTTCGGGGTTCATAATATACTAGCCACGGCCTTCTTCTTCCCCAAGAGGAATTTTCCGTGCCCCAGGCTTTCACCTCCATTTTGTTGCATTTTGTTATCTGATCTAATCTAAAAAAAAAATGTGTTCAGCTAGGTGAAAGGTACCACCTACGGGGCTATATCAAAGAGTCAACCTATCTTTAAATTTTTTGGCGGAAAAGTTTTATAGCTGCAGGGAACTTCAAGAGTCAAATTGAGGGTAGTTTGATCAAAACAATGTAGACCCTCAAAAATGGACCCATGTTGACGAATTTTAGTGACCACTGAAAATTCCCGAAAATCGGGAGGTACAGTTATATGGGGGGATATACCAAAATATGGACCTATATTGACGATTATTTTTGAATAGACAAAATTGTAGCTAAAATTCTCAAAATACCGATCATTACAGCTAGTTCGGTTAAAAATTGCAGCTAAAATGCTCAAAATACCGAAAATCGGGAGATACCGTTATATGGGGGCTATACCAAAACATGGACCTATGTTGACGATGCTTGGTTGAGATATTTCATGACCACTGAGAATCTCTAATGGCAAATTACAGCTAGTTCGGTTAAAAATTTTAGCTAAAATTCTCAAAATACCGAAAATCGGGAGGTACCGTTATATGGGGGCTATACCAAAACATGGAGCTATGTTGACGATGTTTGGTGGAGATGTTTCATGACCACTGAGAACCTCAAATGTCAAATTGCAGATATTTCGGTTACAAATTGTGGCTAAAATTCTCAAAATACCGAAAATCGGGAGGTACCGTTATATGGGAGCTATACCAAAACATGGACCTAGGTTGACGATGCTTGGTGGAGATATTTCGTGACCACTGAGAACCTCAAATGGCAAATTACAGATATTTCGGTTAAAAATTGCAGCTAAAATGCTCAAAATACCGAAAATCGGGAGATACCGTTATATGGGGGCTATACCAAAACATGGACCAATGTTGACGATGTTTGGTGGAGATGTTTCATGACCACTGAGAACCTCAAATGTCAAATTGCAGATATTTCGGTTACAAATTGTGGCTAAAATTCTCAAAATACCGAAAATCGGGAGGTACCGTTATATGGGGGCTATACCAAAGCATGGACCTAGGTTGACGATGCTTGGTGGATATATTTCATGACCACTGAGAACCTCAAATGGCAAATTACAGCTAGTTTGGTTAAAAATTTTAGCTAAAATTCTCAAAATACCGAAAATCGGGAGGTACCGTTATATGGGGGCTATACCAAAACATGGACCGATGTTGACGATGTTTCGTGGAAATGTTTCATGACCACTGAAAACCTCAAATGTCAAATTGCAGATAGTTCGGTTAAAAATTGTGGCTAAAATTCTCAAAATACCGAAAATCGGGAGGTACCGTTATATGGGGACTATACCAAAACATGGACCGATGTTGACGATGTTTCGTGGAAATATTTCATGACCACTGAGAACCTCAAATGTCAAATTGCAGATAGTTCGGTTAAAAATTGTGGTTAAAATTCTCAAAATACTGAAAATCGGGAGGTACCGTTATATGGGGACTATACCAAAACATGGACCTATGCCCATATCCTTTGGGATATAAGTTTGTTGATCACTAGGAACCCTAAGTGCCAAATTATAGCTAATTCGGTCTGCAAATGTGGCGAAGAACGTCAAAATACCTCAAATCCGGAGGTACCGTTATATGGGGGCTATACCAAAAAGTGGACCGATATAGCCCATCTTCGAACTTGACCTGCCTATGGAAAAAAGACCCTCGGGTGCCAAATTTCAGCACTCTATCTCAATTATTGCGGACGCTAGAGTGATTACAACAGACGGACAGACGGACAGACAGACGGACAGACGGACAGACGGACATGGCTAGATCGTCTTAGAATTTTATCCTGATCAAGAATATATATACTTTATAGGGTCGCAAATGATTAGTTCGATGTGTTACAAACAGAATGACAAACTTAATATACCCTCCATACTATGGTGGAGGGTATAAAAACGAAAAAAACGTTGAACTTGAGTTCAATCGTAAGTGATGTTATTGTTATTTTTGCTGCCAGCCATAATGCAGACCATTGCAGTCCATTACCATTTTGTCTAGCAATGATAATGAGGTCTAAACGGCGAGGAACAGTGGCACTGAACGTCTTCAAATAAGAAATTATTAGCAAAATGAGGCAAACCACATAAGAAGGGAAAATATGACAAAAAATTGAATTTTAAATATTTTCTAAAAATAAAGTTAATTTTAAAATGTTTCATTTGCTATTCTTTGCAGGTGGGAGCCACCGTGGTGCAATGGTTAGCACGTCCGCCTTGCACTCCGAAGGTCTGCGGTTCGAATCCCAGGCCAAGCTACATCAAAAAAAAAATTTCAACGGTGGCAAATCCCCCCTCAGTTATGCTGGCGACATTTCCTGAGTATTTAAGCCATGAAAAACTTCTCTACAAGTGGTGTTGTATGTCACGCCGTTCGGACTCGGCAATAAAAAGTAGGTTCCATATTATTGAGCCAATATGAATCGGCGTGCACTCATTGATATGAGATAAGTCTCCCTTGTCCCTTCAAGAATGTTGTGGGAACATATGTACATATGTATGTATGTATTCTTTGCAGGTAAGCCATTGTGCGTATTTGTTATTAACTGGTAAATATACCTAAAATTATTAAAATTAATTTCCCTAGAAATTGTATCCATGAATATGCATATTATTCTAATAACTTACACTACTTTATTGGAACATCCGTTTATCGGATATACACTCTATATTCGTATACTTCTCAGCAAAGATAGTTCTTTTCCGAAATGTTCCAAACCGAAATGTTCTATTCCTGTAACAATTTTCTCGTGCCTACAAATATTGATAGAAATTAAAACTATTGTTCTCTCTTACCACAACATTGTAACCATTTGTTGATTCTAAAAATTATAACTTTTAGACAATAACAATCCATTTACATGCTGTAAACCATTAAATATTTATAAAAAACAACCCCGGCAAATAACAACTTTTGTTCCGACTGTACTTGAAAATTCATTTCTAATGTTTACATAAAAAATCTCTATTAATTATGAGAGGAATACAAAAACAACAAAAGAAAAAACAATAATATAAACAAATCAATGTACACAAGAGAATCATCGGAGAAATTCACATGAAAATTATTAATCACGTGTGATCATAAGTCTTTATTTGATTTTCATATCCTCCTCTCGGTCGGATGGTGTGGTGGGCTTTTAATGATTATCATTGTTATATTATTAAGGTTGGGGGTGTTTTCCAACCTACTGACATGACTGACTCATCGTAATGAGGGAATTTTAAAAATAATTTTATGGAAATTTTTTTGGAAGGTTAATAAAAAGTGATTGGCAAATATAAAAATCTAAGATGTGGGTGAGGAAAGAAGAGCATTATTTACAAACGAAAGACTTCTCTTAAAAGACGGAAATTAAGGACGGAAATTTAGGACGGAAATTCTACCACCTTACTAGGGTTAGGTTAGTCGTAGGGATAGGTAATGGAAAGCAATAATCGATTTGTCGACTTTTCGATTTCGGTCTAAAACAAAAACTGCGATTTTTCGGTCTTGCGATTATTTCAGTTGTCCTAAAACTCGACTTTCGACTTTTTCATAACCGCAGAAAATCGATTATAATCGACTATTCGTCGATTTTTGAGGTTTCTTTTGAAACTGTAAAATGGCCAAAAGTGTAAAACCGCCAAGTCCACGATCGGGGTACACACGATCTGTTTTGACTGTCGATTTATGGGAAATATCGATAAGTGTCAAACTGTCCAGCAACCACAAAATATTTTGTGGTTGCATGGTGAATGACAAAAATGAACGGCCACACTAGCAAGCAACAACAAAGCTGTCATTCAAAACTGACAATAGTTGTGTCTTTTTACTTTTTAAGTAATAATTATTCAGTAACTTCTTTTCAGAGAGTAAGAGAGATTTTACTCTTTGATACGAAAATAGAGAAAAAAGTAAAAAGACAGCATTTAGTAAACTTTAGCAATTTAACATTTGATAACCAAAACAAAAACATTGGCGCCAATGCACGAACGAAAATATAACTTCAAAGCAATGAAAAAGTTCTACAATTTTAAGCAAAATAAATAGAAAATAATTAATATATTAATAAAATAATCAATAAATAAACCTGAGTCGTAATATTTATAGTATTTTTCCACAAAAAATAAGATAAACATTGAGCAGCTGACCATTTGCAGATGATTAAAAAACAGCTGATAGAACTTGCTAAAGGTTGCTGGGAAAAATTCTTTCAGCAACTTTTAGCAATTTCTCAGCAAACAACTGTCAAACTTGTTCTCTCACTTCGCTCTCTTTTACTGAACTTTTGTGTAAAAAGACAGCATTTATGGGCCGATTCCGTACAGCGAGGCGAGTCGTGTCGCCTTGCCAAATGCAATTTTTCGATTCCGTATGGCAATATCGCCTGACGTCGTCAAATTTTGTCGCCGAAATGTTCATTTTCCGGCGACAACAAATTAGCTGTCGCCGTACATTTTTACTAACGAATAAAAAAAAAATAAAAAAAAAATAAAAAAAAAAATAAAAATAACTTGTTATCGACGATTATTTTCTATCGCTGTACGTAGTGCATTTTTTAAATTTTGTCACAGAGACGATAGACGACGCGACATGACTCGCCTCGCTGTACGGAATCGGCCCATTAGTAACATTTCGTAATAATTATTACAAATTATCACGTAAAAAGACACACCTAATGTGTACCCAGCTTTATGGGCAAACTCGAAAATCGATCACAAGATAATCGATTATGCGATTTTTCCTCCAGAAAAAGTCGACTACGATTTTTAGATTTTTGACTGCAAAAAGTCGATTAATTGATTAACCCAAAGTCGACTTACCCATCCCTAGTTAGTCGACTTTTTGATTTTAGTCTAAAGCGTCCCATACACTATAAAATTTTGATGTCAACATTTGCAGTAGTATATGTACATTTTTCAAAATATGAGAATATGTGTATTTTATGGATTGAGGAAAATCAAACCCAATCCATCCGATGAATATGGTTTATTTTCAAAATTGTCAAAAAGAAATTTTGAAAAAAGAAAACATTGTGTGTGGAAAGAAATAAAAAAATTAAGTTCATTCGTTTTTTAAAAGAAAATTTGAAGATTTCGGTTGCAGATTGAAGGCTGATTGAATGCTTTGCTACACACTTATCAAGCACACACATACAGAAGGAGTTCATCGGATGGACAAGCCAATTTGATAGTGTATGGCCCGCTTAATATTTGTATAATATTAGGTCTGTACGATAACCCAAAAATTTGTACAAATTCGTACACATTTTTACTGAATGCTGTTCGGTAACAAAATTATCCAGCAAAAGAGAGGGAGTTTGGAGAAAAGAAAAAGAAAATTTGTAAGTTCGGCCAGCTGACTCTTAATCAGCTGTTCAATGTAAACAACTTGAAATGTTAACATTTTTGATCAAGAAAATTTCACATTTTTTAGATTTTGAAGCGTTGTGGATAGGATTACTGCTTTAAATAAGTCAAATGCAATTTTTAAATTTATGTTTTTGTTCCATTTGTTGTAAAATATCAAAAGAAACAAAAACAATTTTCATACATTTTCGGAAACAGGGTAAGGAAGCATTTTTATGAAAATCCTAGTACATAGTTGTTATGTATGCATCGTTCTTACATACACCTCATTTATTATATTGTAATAGAGTGTTTAGAACTAAGTTTTTAGCACTAAGCCTCTCTCATATTATGAAGTTGTTATTTACTTCTTTCTTTCTTAAACACAAATAAATCAGTTGTTTAGTTATTGAGTAAACTCCAACCAAAGCGTTTCAATACATCACATTGGCGACGAGGTCAAACGATTTTTTTCGTATATACGAACAAGTGTAATTACACATTAGAAAGACTTAAAGAAATTATTATTTCTTGAAAGTTATAACTGGTGTATTATAACAAAAAAAAACTAAATAAATTAAAAAAGCAAAATAACTCTAAAACAACAATAAAGTTTTTACTAAAATTGTTGAACATTTTAAACAACAAAAACTAACAAGCAAAAATAACACCTTAAAAGAAGACAAATTCAAAGAAAAAAAGTGCAACGGAAAAAAATAAAAAAGCAATTATGCCAGACAACGCACAAAGTGGAACCGTTATGATTTACCATCCAAACAACATTCCTCAATTTTCACCCCGCAATGAATCATGGCTGTTATGGAAAGAGAAACTGGATATTCATTTCTCCGAAATTAATTGTACCGAAGAGAATGCAAAGAAGGCTACTCTTTTAAAATCAATAGGGCCAAGTGTTTATGAAACATTACATAATTTATGTAGTCCAGATGCACCAGTGTCCAAAACATTTAAAGACCTTTGCAATTTATTAAAATCTCACTACACTCCACCAGTAATTGTTTTTCGGGAGAGAAAAAACTTTCATACAGCGGAACAAAATGAAAATGAAACTGTAGCAGAATGGCATGCTAGAGTAAAAAAACTAGCACTCTCTTGTAAATTTGGAGACAATTTAAATTCTTTTGTGTTGGATCGTTTTATCATGGGGATAAACAACAAAATATTTGAGCGACTTTGTGAAGAGGATGAGAAAATAACAATTGATGAAGCACTCAGAAAGGCACTTATTATGGAGATGAAGTTGGTGGCTAAAGAAGATGATAATCAAAATATGCAAGTTGGCAACGTTAGAGGAGGTAGATACCGAAATAAAAACTACAATAACCAAAACAAAATCAGATCAAATAATTATGAAGGAAGACATGGGAATAAGCAACCGGATAATCAAAAGAAAACAAACAATGTATGTTCGCACTGTGGATGGAGAAACCATAATTCAAATGAATGCAGATTCAAACAAAGCAAATGTAATTTTTGTTACAAAATTGGTCATCTAGCTTCGGTTTGTAGATTTAAAAACAAAACTGTGAATTATGTAGCTGAATCAGATGTAGAAAGTGATGTTTTTACTGAAAGTAATTTTAATGATTTTTCTATTTACAGCATCAATAGTGGTACAGGTTGTGGCTATTCAACTGAGCTTTACAAAGTTTCAATTAAAATAGATGGAATTCCCTTTGAGGTGGTGTGTGACTCTGGTGCTCCATGCAGTTTGGTATCGAAAACATTTGTTGAAAAGTTGAGTAAAAAGGTAAATCTTATGCCCTGTAAAGATCCATATGTTGATTATAATGGAAACAAAATAGAAGTGTTAGGAGAATACATTGAGAACGTTGAAGTGAATGGAGTAAACAAAAAAGTTAAACTCATAGTGACAAATAATAATAACAGTCCTTTGTTTGGAAGGAATTTTTTAAGAAATTTTAATTTTGAACTTGTTCAAGTAAATTCAGTGGACTCTGAACAATCTCACATTATAACTGAAGAAATTAAAAATGAATTTCATGAAGTTTTCAGTAATGGCCTTGGAGCGTACAAATTTGGTAAAATTTCTCTGTCTATGGACACAAATGCAAAACCAATTTTCTGTAAACCACGTTCAGTTCCTTTCGCGTGGAAAGATAAAATAGAAAAGAATTTAAGGGAGTTAATAGCCAGTGACATTTTAGAACCAGTTGATCATTCAGAATGGGGTACACCGCTTGTACCAATCTTGAAGCCGAATGGTGACATACGCATTTGTGGTGACTATAAGGTTACTATTAATAAATATTTAACGGATTTTAAATATCCTCTTCCATTAATTGATGAAATTTTTGCTGCACTTCAAGGTGGACAGTTGTTTTCAAAATTAGATTTATCTAGTGCATACAATCAATTAATTCTTGATGAAAAATCACAACTTTTATGCACATGGTCAACCCATATTGGCACATTAAAAATGAAACGTTTACCTTTTGGTGTTAAGCCTGCAGCTGCCATATTTCAAAAGACAATGGAAAATCTTTTACAAGGTATACCATTTGTAGTTGTATATCAAGATGATATTACAGTGTCAGGTAAAAATATGACAGAACATATTCGAAACCTAAAATCAGTATTAAATAAGTTAATGCTGGGAGGATTTAAATTAAATTTATCCAAATGTGAATTTTTTAAAGAAGAAATTAATTATCTAGGTTTTACCATTGATAGATTTGGTCTCAAGAAAAACAAAGACAGAATAGTTTCAGTTACTAATGCCCCCACTCCTAATAATGTTTCTGAGTTGAGAGCATTTTTAGGCATGGTTAATTATTATGCAAAGTTTGTCAACAATTTTGCAAAAATGATGATTCCTTTGTATAAATTATTACAAAAGAATGTAAAATTCGTATGGTCTAAAGAGTGTGAAGAAGCGTATAAAAGTATCAAAAAGGAGATTACTTCAGAAAAAGTTTTAATTCATTTCAATCCAAATTTACCAATATTCCTAACTACTGATGCTTCGGATTTTGCCATAGCTGGTGTTCTTTCACACAAATTTAATAATGTTTTAAAGCCTGTAGCATTTGTTTCAAGGGCTTTATCGAAAGCTGAACAAAAATACAGCACATATGAAAAAGAAGCTTTAGCGATAGTCTTCTGTGTTACAAAGTTAAAGCAATATTTAATTGGAAATGTTTTTACATTAAAAACAGACCATAAACCATTAATTTCGCTATTTGGAGAAAATAAAGGCTTACCAGTAATGGCTTCGGCACGTATCCAAAGATGGGCTTTTATACTTTCAGGTTTCAATTATAAAATTGAACATGTCAAAGGCGAATTAAATGAGGCTGATAATTTATCACGAATGCCTCAACTCATAAGTAGTAATATTGTCAATTCCAATGATAATTCTACATTTGTTAATTACATACAAAAAGATAATGTTTTGAATCTTGATTTCAAGGACATATCTAAAGAAACTAGACGTGATCCTATACTTTCTAAGGTATGTGAATTTGTTAAAATGGGTAAACTCAAAGAACTCAAAGATGAACAATTTAAGGCATATGTTTTCAAAGAATCGGAGTTATCTGTAGACCATGATTGTTTACTTTGGGGTTATAGAGTTATAATACCTACAAAATTGAGAAAGTCAATTCTCCAAATTTTACATGAATCTCATTTAGGCATTGTAAAAACAAAAGCATTAGCTAGATCCTTTGTTTGGTGGCCTAAACTGGATTCAGATATTGAATATTTAATCAAGTCGTGTATTCCGTGTCAAAAGCTTATGGCTAGTCCAGAGAAAAGTTTTCTCATACCTTGGAGTCCTACAAGTTCTGTATGGCAAAGAATACACATAGACTTTGCAGGTCCAATTAAAAATTATCATTTTCTTATAATCATAGACTCATTTTCCAAATGGGTAGAAGTTTTCAAAACTAAGGAAATCACTTCCAATTTCGTAATTTCTAAACTTAGAGAAATTTTCTGTCGTTTCGGAATTCCTTATACTATTGTCAGCGATAACGGCAGACAATTCGTTTCTGAAGAATTTAAAATATTTACTTCGAAGAATAAAATAAAACACGTTCTAACAGCTCCTGGACATCCAGCCACCAATGGCCAGGCTGAAAATTTCGTGAAAACGTTAAAAAAATCTATTTATGCAAACTTGTCATCTGATACAAATGAAAATATTGACGTTATTTTAAATCGTTTTCTAATGGATTATCGCAATACTCCACACAGCTCAACTGGTGAAAGCCCAGCAAAACTTTTTATTGGAAGATCAATTAGAACTCGATTTCATCTAATTAAACCACCTCTTGTTAGAGACAAGATAATTGAAAAACAAAATAAAAGTATTTTAAATTATAATGGAAAGAGATCGGTTGCGTTTGAAAAAGGTCAAAATGTTTTCATACGTGATTACACAAACGTTAATTCAAAGTCTTGGGCCCCTGCCATCATTAAAGATAAAACAGGTCCACGTTCATATCAATGTATTCTTTCAACAGGTCGAATTATAAAAAGACATACAGATCAGATTAGGGGAGGAGTGAATGAGTATCAGAATATTGAAACTAAATATCAAAATAAAAATGATTCACCAGATTTACCATCATGCTCAAATGGAAATTCCTCTAATCAAGCTGTTGAAAAGTCACATAATAATAATGAGAAAAATATAGAAGAATTAACCTCTAATCCAGAATGTAATAAAAACATAGACAGTAACAGTAATAAAAATTTGTCAAATTTAAATCAAAATAAGGAAAATGAAAATATCACTTCAAGAGTCTTAAGACCTAGAGCAAATAAAAAATATACTTAATTATCCTATTTTTTATGAATTTAAATTGTATATTTTAATAAAGACTAAACTTTTATTGATTTAAACCGAATACATATGTATGTACATTTGATGTTATGATTATATCTTCCTTTGTAAACGTACATGTATATGAACAAATTATTACATTTGTACATTCACATATAATTAAAATTGTAATTATAAAAACTATTAAAAATCAAATTTAAGTGGAGGCGTGTTATGTATGCATCGTTCTTACATACACCTCATTTATTATATTGTAATAGAGTGTTTAGAACTAAGTTTTTAGCACTAAGCCTCTCTCATATTATGAAGTTGTTATTTACTTCTTTCTTTCTTAAACACAAATAAATCAGTTGTTTAGTTATTGAGTAAACTCCAACCAAAGCGTTTCAATACATCACAATAGTTCTATCTCATATCCCTAATAAACAGTATTACATACAACAGAAATATATTCCATAATACGAATAACGGTAAATTCTATAAAAATTAAAAAAATAATAGGGAAAAAGTGTACATACACCCAATGAAATATTTGGCCTGTTCCCGTACTTTATAAAGTGGTAAAAGTCGTAAAAGTTGTGTACGGGAACGCAAAATGTGTAAAAGTGGTAAAAATTGTAAAAAATTTTTAGTTCTGGAACAGAGCTCATAAGATTACCTTAAAATTTATGGAGTAAGCAATACAAATTTTACATTTTATTGCTTTATCGAATGTCTCTGGTTGTCTATGATATATTTTATACAAAATAGGAACATATTTGTGGATTAATTGCCGTTATTTAATGTCAGACTTCGCGTATGGCTGGTTAAGGCGGACCCTTGCAGATTTCTTTGAGTTTTTCAGTCTAGTAGTTTATGAAACCCCAGAAAATACAGTGGGACTAATAATTTTGGGATCCAACAGCGCTATGAAGTTTTTCTTATGTATGATATATGCTCCTGAGCTTCGCTTAATATACGAATTCCTCATAAATTTTCTCATAAATTTGATAGTTTTCACAACATTCCAAGGGGCAAATTACACGCAGAAGCCTTCGAATTACCTTGTAATAAGGTCTGGTACAATCCTCGAGCATTCATTGAATCAGCAATGTAAAAGTTTCCGACATTTATAGCGCTTCAAGTGACCCTGACGATCATAATACGAGAGCATACTAGTTAACAGTGTAAATTTCATACAAATTTCATTCATTCTTTAGTGGTGCTTTTATTTTGATGCTTTGGAAACTTTAGGAGCCGGTTTGTAGAAAAATGTTGTACATTACTGATTGAATTAAGGTCCAAAAATTTATTACAAGGTAATTCCAAGGTTCTTGCTTGTAATTTGACCCTTGGTATGCTGTGAAAACTATAAAATTTATGTAAAACTCAGGAATTCGTATATTTAGCGATGCTCAGGAGCACATATTATCCATAAGAACTACTTCAAAGCGCTCTAGGATTTCAAAATAATTAGTCCCACTGTATTTCCTGGGGTTTCATAAACTACCAGACTGAAAACTCAAAGAAATCTGCAAGGGTCCGCCTTAATAGTTATACGCGAAGTCTGACCTTAAATAACGTCAATTAAAGCACAAATATTTTCCTATTTTGTTTGAAATACATCATAGACAACCACAGACATTCGATAAAGCAATAAAATGTAAAATTTGTATTGCTTATTCCATTAATTTTACGGTAATCTCCATATTCCATTGGGTGTATGTACACTTTTTCCCTATTAATTTTTTAATTTTTATTGAATTTACCGTTATTCGTATTATGGAATATATTTTTGATGTATGTAATATTGTTTATTAGGGATATGAGATAGAACTATGTACTTGGATTTTCATAAAAATGCTTCCTTAACCTTAAAACCGGAGAATTATAGGGTGTATGTAGACTTTTTTGGTTGACTGCATATGGGAGATATATTTAAATCTGAACTGTTTTCGATATAATATGGGAGTAGTTACTTCAATATGATATAATTTTGTTTTTTTTTTTTTTTTTTTTTTTTTTGTTAGGAGTAGTTCTCCCCCTTGGAGTTATTTTCCATATATTACTTTTTAGTTTTAATTTAGATTATTAAAATATATTGGGAGCTATATCCAAATCTGAACTGATTTCGATATAATTTGGTACATTTAGTCACACATTCCAAATTTCATTGTAATCTGACATATATACCGTGTTTAGTGCAGCAAATACGGGATATCGGATGAGAATATGTATAGAAGCTATATACAAATCTGAACCGACTTTCACCAAAAGCAATAGCGGTCTTCCTATGGCTAAAAAATGTGGTTGGAACATGACGAACATTAAAAAAATGAATTTTCCAAATCGGTCAAGCGGTTCTCAACTGATGCAATTACCAATTTGATTTTTATATATAAAGAAGATTAAATGCACCACATACAATGCCTAACTGCCCCCTAAAAGTGTATAAAAATGTCACATAAAAAAGCCCATCAATAAACTGAAATGACTAAATTTCCCATAATAACCAAATTATATACTTGGAGATGATAATATGCAACGCTATAAATGAGCGTACCATGAGGTACCTACATATCTTATCATCTGACCAAAAAGAAAGAAACACAGAAACAAACAAATGATGACCAACATTTTTGTCATTAGCGATTAACTAATGCAACGAACCCACACGGCATTCTTAACCAATAAAAAAGATACAACAACAACAAAGTGATAACTAAACTTGTTTATATCCTCTAACCAGTTTTTGTTGTCTTTTCTTTTGTATTGTATGTATAAGAATAGAAAGTTCAAATTGTATTTAATGCTCCCGCTTGTTTCTGCCACCTACCTTTGTGTATTGTTATAATGCTTCTTTCTTCGGATCATCATTCTTTCCTCCGAAGAAAGAATCATTAAGTAAAAAAAAAAAACATTGAAAACAGTTCCATTACCTATATTTCCCAGGTAAACTGGTAAATTTCTACGAGTGTATGTGTGTATATTGATAAGACATCACCTACTCATATTTCATTTCTCCTCGCAATGCAGTGTTTTTAATTTCTTTATTTCTTTCATGTTGTTCACTTTCTTTTATACCTATCATTTTTGGATTAAATCTGATGACAACCCACACACACACAATCACATAAATAGATTGGACAGTGGGACATTATTACAAAGATTGCGAACAACATTTGGAAACACATTCAACTCTTGGGAGGTATGTTACAGGGACGTGTAAATATGATTTTAGTTTTATTTAATAGGTTTGAACTGTCAAATTCGTTGCGTATACGTAAAATAAATTCTCATAATGAAGATTGCCCCGGCAAAATGTTCTAATGTAAATATGGTGTAATTGAATAAGTATCCACACTTGTGAATTTACCTAGAGAAACCGTGCCCCAATTTCGCCCATACCTCTCCAAAGAGTTAACATTACCTCTTCACCATTTCTAACCACGGTACTTTGTTAAATAAGAAAAGTGTATAAACAAAAAACTCGTCGTTTGAAATCTTAACCTTATCAGTTTACGGCTATTTCTGTAGTTTAAGCAAACAGCAACAACAACAAAAGCAATAACACCAATGAAACATGAACAAAAAAAAATAAATAAATGATAAAATAAATTGTGTAGAATTTCGAAAAAAAAAGAAATACATGATTTCTGCTAATTAGGCAAAGGTATTAAATAAGCTAAATGTTTGTATGGGTCCGGTGTGAATACTGGTGGTGTAGTGTTCCCAAATTATATGTGATATTTTTTGTGGAAATTACACATGTATGATGATCTTGCAGACCGACCACATGTTATGTTTTTGAGAAACGGAAGTGGAATGCAAAACCTGTCCATGTGACTCATAGATTCCAAATGAAATATTTGAGTTACTTACTGTTATGTAGTAACAGTTTTTTTAGAAAGTAAACACTGCAGCAATTTGAGCAATGTTCAGTTTGTTTGAACTGGGTCCTATATGTTGCAATCGGAAAGGGTAGGCGGTACAAACTAGTAAGAAGTATCAGTCGGCTTTGGCGACAGAGATTGACCCTCTGCCATTTTGAAAGTGGGTCTTGTTTTAGGAATCATTCCCTTCTTATTCATTGCTCCTACCAACCATTTTAGTTTGTCACAGTAGTATGTATTAAGAATTGTTGGATTTTTGTCAGCAAGCATGGAGTTGCCCATGAAAAATATAATATCTCTGAAAACAGGATCACCAGGAGTACTTTCGGTAAAAATTTCAAAGTGATCTTTTGATAGTCCTTTAAATACAGTTCAGCGAGTATTGTACATTGTGACGGAGGTATACGAAGATGTTGTCCGATGTTGACCCTCTGTAACGTGACAAAATGTTCACGTACATAATTCAACAACAACTACCTTTAACATACGGAACCAACCATCCAATGCAATGCAACATACACTACATCGTTACTACCCATCTGCTTCGGAGATAACATGTAATGCAAAGGATAAGTGCATTCCGGTGTAACTTTACAACGACCGCCGTCAGTGCTTACCACTAATAATTCTCATTTACTTCATACTTTAGGTCACTGAAGTATATCGGAAATGGTTGAGAATGGGGAGCTTACTACTGCAGGGAGTTAGCTACACGGGTTGGCACAAAAGAGTGTTGTAAATCCGCCAACTTACACTACGGTGCTAAAGCGTTAGGAATACTTTTTGAGGGCTACACATTAAGTTGTGGTGGTTAATACATACACAGGGCTTTCGAGTCAGCTGTTCCACTGGGCCTTCGGGTCAGCAGTTCCACTGGGCCTTCGGTTCAGCTGTTCCACTGGGCCTTCGGGTCAGCAGTTCCACAGGGCCTTCGGGTCAGCAGTTTCACAGGGACCTTGGGGTCAGTAGTTCCACAGGACCTTCGGGTCAGCTGTTCCACAGGGCCTTCGGGTCAGCTGTTCCACTGGGCCTTCGGGTCAGCAGTTCCACAAGGCTTTCGGGTCAGCTGTTCCACAGGACCTTCGGGTCAGCTGTTCCATAGTTAGAAACCAGTAGCGCACGGTAGAAATTAGACCATGACATTAAACTAATACCCTAACCCATCGTGTTTCTGAACATCAGCAACCGAACGCCGAACTCATCGTGCTCCCGACATCGACAGCCATCGTATTCCCGAACATCAACTGCCGAACTCATCGTGCTTCCGAACACCGACAGCCACCGTATTCCCGAACATCAACTGCTGAACTCATCGTGCCCCCGAACATCAACAGCAGAACGCCGAACCCAAATTCAATAATCGACTGCCGCACGCATCGTATTCCCGATCACCCACAGCCAAGCTCCGAATACACCGATTAAATCAAACGTCGATCCCACGAATGTCACCTACCCATCACGTCGACCAACTACAGAAGAACCCTGATCTGTGAACCGTCGTCATAACAGCAGCTCCCTGGTCATATATAACCCGTCTTCCTGATCATCTATAACCCGTCATCCCAATTATCTATAAACCGTCATACCGATTATCTACAAACCGTCATCAACACACCAGGTTCCCGACAATTTACGAACTGTCGGCAAAATCGCCCGGATTCCGACATCAACAACCATCGATCCCGACGAGTCGTCAGAGCAAGGATAACCACTGCCTTAATATGTCCACACATCACGAAGCCTCAGCTCACGATTCCCAGTCCACCTGGTCACCTTCACGCCAACGATTAATCCATAATCCATACCAATTCAATATATTCTTATCGTATTTATCCCCGAGTAGATTGTAATCTAGTGTTTAATCAATAAACTCCGAATTAAACCCCCAGGAAAAGGGAGAATACTAGTCTTCTCATTTCATAAGGTTTAGTGGGTCCTTATGGAGACCCTGGACACGACTGGTCTTACCCCAGCCAACGAGAAAACCACGTTACACCTCTAGGAGGTTGACGTACATTTGGAAGAAATTTTACTATGTGCAAGGATTGGTTAAATCGGATACTGATTTCGTAGCTTATCATACTTATCGGCAATTTTTTTTACAACTTTTGGTCTATTATATATGGAAATATGGACTTGCCCCGAAAAAAAACTGTACCACCTTAATAGAAAATTTGTTAATATGGGGCACCGCCCTAGAAAATGCACGAATGTTTCCGCTTCTCCCATGTTGCACATGGAGCACCTCTGCTCATTCGTAGTCCTGTACCTATTGTGATTTAGCCAAAACAGGTCACCTCTAGCCTTCATTATGAGCGTGATATATTCTTGACTGTAATTCTTGCTGCAATAGATGGGTCCGATGCTAAAGTCTAGGAACTTGAATAATCTATATTCACTCTGATTAGCTTTTTGAATGTGTAAGTTGTAAGTCCTGTTCTTCATTTCCTGCAGCAGTTTTTTGCTTGCATCTGTCCAATATTTCTTACTTGTGTTGACATTTCTGTTGCATACATTATGCTCGTCCAATCTTAGCATGTAATCTTTGTACCAAGAAATGTTTTTGTTGCGTAGTTGTAGTGCAAGAATGTGTGGCAGTCTATGACCTTCAAGATCAAATAAAACTTTAGATAGGTAATTTAAGTGAAGCGAGTACGTATATATAAATCCCGGTTCGTATGCCGTCTCCAGTGCGATTATGTAATTCGGGGTGCTTTCTGGTAGTCTTAATATTCTTTTTATGTAATAACGATACAGTTTGTCGACTTCTTCAAAATATGCGCCTCCCCATACCTGTGCTCCATAACTATAAATGGATCGACAAACTGATAGAAACAGTTTGCATTTTGCGGTTAAGTGTATTGATGGGTTGGCGATAAAAGTTTTCCAAGTCGAGTTTAATGCCATTTTTGCCGCCTCTTCTTTTTTGATAAGATGCTTGCTAAAGGATAGTTTTGGGGTTAATACAATTCCTAGGTATTTGTACTCATTGACAATTCGCAACGTTTCTCCTTTATATGTCCATTTTTCGTTTACCGCAAGTTTACCTCCTCTTCTAAACACCATAATTTCAGATTTCGCTTGATTCACTTCCATTCCCCATCTTTCGCAATATGTTTCCAATTTTAAGATCATTTTTTGCAGTGTATTGGGATTATCGGCCATTATGACTATGTCATCCGCGTACATGAGTAGTCGGATGTTTTTCTTTTCAATATAAAGTCCTCCCTCTAAGTGTTCATGAAGGTCGTTAAGGTATATTGCAAATAAAATGGGCGATAAAAGACAACCTTGTTTTACTCCAGTTACGGTATCAAAGTAATCAGACAGCTGGTTTCCTGACCACACTGCTGACTTGGTATTCTTGTATATCTCATCTACGAAGGTTCTTGAAAGAAGCTCTTAAATACCGAAATATGCTAATAAATGAATTTAATTATTAACTGATCAAAAAAAAAAAAAAAAAAACTATTTTTATATATACAAATAAATTACTCAATTCTCCAGCTGACGGTTTTAAATACAACCATGCTGAATAATTTCTTTATTTACTTTACGAAATAAAATTGTAATTGTATTAACTATTTATAACGATTTTTGAAAAATAAATAAAAGAAATTGGAAAAAAAATAAATAATAGAAAATTTTGTGTGGACGGTAGTGATATAGTCCATATTCCATTCTGATCTAATATTTTAAGATATATTACGATGTGCAAAATTTGGACGAAATCGGACCATTTAAACGATTTTTTTTTAATTTTTGTGAGGGAAGTAACCGAATCCATCTTCGACCTTAAGGATGTACAAATTTTGGACTCAATCGGTTCAACCAACAACCAGTTGGTCGTAGGGGATTTTATAGATTTAGGGCTATTTTCTCCGGAAGTATGAACTTACCCCGAAATAGAGTTGTACCGTCGTCAGTCATAAGTTCGACCGGGCGGAACTTTTATACCCTCCACCAAGAACTGTATTGATGTGGATAGGATAAATTTCAGGTGAACACTTTTATACTCTCAACGAAGACGAAATGCCACATTTCAGCCAATTCGGTGGGATAAAGTTGCCACAACCTTCGAAATACCGAAAATCGGATGGAACCATTTATTGGGTCTATATGAATAAGTTTACACATAACGACAATTTTTTGTTGTAAATATTTATATTCCCAGCGACGACTAAATGCCAAATTTCAGCAATTTCAGTGCGATATTAAGGGCCACAACCTTCAACATACCGAATATCGGGAGGTATCGTTCTATGGGGGATATATTAAGACGTGGATCTACACCAACAAATTTCAGATGAAAATTTTAATATCTCTAACGAAGACAAAATGTCAAATTTCAGCCATTTTGTTTAGGTATTTCGACCACAACCTTCAAAATGCCAAAAATCGGGAGGGCTATATGAAAGCCTGGACATATGCTGATAATTCCCTTCAGAATGTTTTGTACACCCAACGAAGACTAAATGCCAAATTAAAGCTATTTCAATGCGATATTGAGGCCACAACCTTCAAAATACCGAAAAACGGGAGGGGCCATTCTATAAGGGCTATATGAAGACATGGTCCTATATCTGCTAATTTCTGATGGAAAGTTGTATATCTCCATTGAAGACAAAATAGCAAATTTCAGCCATGCCCTGAAAACACTTGTACCTTCGTAATGGAAGCAGAGAATACAAGTCAGAGTGGAGGTCTTAAGCTGCACGTTTTCGAAATTTTGTGTGGGAGGTACCCAAAGGAATGGACCGATATAATCCATAGTCGAACCCGTTCTATGCCTGAAAGTGATATTACCATATACAAAGTTCTTACCAATTCGGTTGTCGAGCGCACCATTTTAGCGAACATTTTTGAACTTTTGTGGGGGAGGTACAGGAAGGAGTGGACCGATATGGCTTAGTTTCGAACATAAACTATGTTTGGACAAATACTTCGAATGCCAAAGTTTGGACTCGATTGCATGCTTTGTTCGAGAGTTATCGCGGGCACCAGCCAGACAGACAGACGAACGGACATGTCTAAATCGACTCCAAATTTCCTGAAACATATTTCGTGCAAACATACTTGGGGTCTAAACCCGTTATTTCGGTGAAGCACATTTTTGGTCATATCAAACTGTATATACCCTTTTTAGCCCATAAATATAGTTCGAGAGATATATGAAGAGGTGACCCAAAATATTGGTTAATTTCAAGACCCATAACTCAGAAAGTATTGTCACCCATTAGCAAAAAAACGTACTATGACTACACGCTACTAAAATTTCTACACGCCTTAGTAAATCTTGGAACAGGATCTCATGGGAGCCATTCCTTTCGATAGTTATAATGGCAAACAACCCCGTGTTCCGACCACCTCAGTGTACCTATCCTGATAACATCTGTGAGAGACTGAACAACTATTTAACCGATCTTACCACCTTTTTCCATTCGAGGAATATGCAGATTTCTTCCACAAAATCAAGATCCACTCTGTCCACCACAAGGACAGCGCAGTTTGGAAGAGAATTGAATGTCGTGGTCGACGGTAGCAGAATTCTGACCACAAATTGTACCAAAATTTTAGGGGTCACATTCGACACTACTTTCACGTGGTGCGCGCCCGCCACAGCTATCTGCGACAAACTGAAAGTAGGTCCTCAAGTCTCTAGCCGGCAGCAGATAAAGTGCAGATAAAGAAACCTTGTTGACCACATATAACGCGATAGGTCGGTCTGTGGTAAGCTATGCGGCGCCAGTCTGGTCCACGAGATTATGTGATACGAATTGGAAAAAGATTCAAACTTGCCAGAATGCCGCCCTGAGAACAGCAAAAGGGTGCCTCCTCAAATCTTCAGTGGACCATATACATGAGGAGGCAAAGATTCTTCCAGTAAAGCAACACAATGAGATGCTTTCGTTGCAGTACCTGCTTGGATGTTACCGTGTGAGCCATCCCAATCACAATCTTGTGGGTAGACCCGACACATACAGGCAGATCAGGAAGGATATCCATGCTCTGGAGGGAGAGGTCCAACGATACAGGAGAGAACCCCTAGATCAACAAGCGTATCAAGCAGGTTTAAATAGTATTCACACGGATGCAGTTGCCAAGGCCTTACGCAATTATAGTGTGAATAAAGTCCTCGAAATACGTCCCCCATCTATTGCGTCAGCTGCCACGACAAACTAGAGTAGTTTTGGCTCAACTACGCTCGGGAAATTGCAATCGCCAAAATTCTTCTGGCATGGGCCCGCACGACACAAAACACCTTTTCAACTGCCCAGCCAAACCTACTCATCTAACTCCAGTGCATCTGTGGTTACATCCCATCGATGCAGCCACTTTCCTGGAACTGGAGATAGACCCAGAGCCAGATTGAACAGAAGAACGAACATACAAACATATGGTCTGTTCCAGTACTGCACATTTCTACACATTTTTACTATTTTTTTCGATAACATAAAGGAAAAATCGGTTATCGGAGTAAAAATGTGTAGAAATGTGTAGTACGGGAACATACCTATTATAACAAACACTGTTACAACAACTACAACGGGGTCCTTTATAAAAGAAGAGCTAGTGTCTTCTATTAATGAAGAAGACTGATAATTTCAATTTGTCTTCTATACAGGGATCCCAAGTAGTCTTCTATAGCAGAATATTCCGGGGTCCTAAAGAAGAAGGAGACCGGATGGTCCTCCATAAGAGTAACCCAATTTGTTTTTGTATAAAAATACTAGGTCGTATTGCATAAAAGAAAACAAAGTGGTTTTCGGTAGAAGAAGACTTGGTGGTCTTCTTGGAAAGCCACTATTCAAGCACATCAATTGGGGTTTTCATCAATAAATGTTTATTCTATGTGTCAATTTGTGTACAATGTGTACGACCTAAATACATACATATGTACATATGTATGTATGTAAATGTTAGAAAATAAATAAATTGGAATTTTGTATTTAAAAATTTCAATTGAAATCATTCTACCTTAAATTAAATCCCCTAACAACTACAATAACTAAGAAATTATATTTAAAATATAATTATTTTTTATACAAACACTGACTTGTTTTCAAAATGTTTTTTTTTTCTGTTTTAAGAAGTTGTTTTGTTTACATAATACTTGTTGTTGTTGCTTTTGAATTGCTAATATTGTTACCCTGATGATTTCGATGAATTGCCAAGAATAAATCGCTACGCTTCGCTTTTTAGTAGCATACAGGCATATTTGGAATAGTAAGGCGGCAATGAAATTGAGGGAAGGTCACCCACTCAAATCGGTGAATTTTTATTTGTTTATATTTTAGTTGTTATTGTTGTACACGTTCCATGTTGTTGCATGGAATGGGAGAAACAAACTTTTCGTTTTTTTCTATGTATGTTTATTATTTTTACGTTATGTACGTTGGCGTTTTTTTCTGTAAATGCTAATAGAGAGTGAAAGAGAGACGGCTGTGGTGGAATCGATAGTTGATGAAATTTTTATTGTTGCAATGACAGTGAAAAATGGCTAATTTTTTTGTTTTTAGCATTCCTCAAAAAGGGAAAAATATTCATCATTAGTCCCGTACGTCCTTCCGTCCGTCGTATACATGTCAGCGACTCTTCATTTATTTCCTCTCATATTGAATTAATTAATAACAAAATGCTAAATTGAAAACAATATCTCTCTATTCAATTTATTTAAATTGTTTATTGCGTTTTAAATGAGTGTGAGTATGTGTTTGTTTGCATTTGTTGTTAGTGTTAGTAGTATGGGTGTCCACCAAATTACATTAATTGACAGAATTCGGTTATTGATAGGTAAAATAAAATGCAACCTGTTGGGCCGAGTTTTTTTAAATGTCTAAATTATCTATTTGAAGTAATTATGCTTAGGACAAATCTTGAAAATCGATGTTAAGCCAGGTTTCAAATATTTAAATTCTCAGCCTTTCAGCTAACGAGGGAATATAAATTTTGGTACGGTCAAAGATCTAAATAATGAGTTCGGACCACAAGTATGGCGAAATCCCTTTCGAGCCGTTCGTCTGTCTGACTGGTGCCCACGATAACTGTCTAATCAACCGACTTTATCCAAGCACATATCAAGTTTAAACATGACCATATCGGTTCACTCCTTCGGGTACCTCTCCCACAAAAGTTCAAATTTTTCGCTAAAACGAGAGTTGTCTTCCAAGCAACCTATGTTTGGTCCGAAAATTAACCATACACATGTCTCAAAACCAGTACCAACTTAAACATGTGGCTGGTGAGCCGTCATCCTACTAGCTACATGTTCATTTTCGTCTTAACTGTTATTTTGGGAGCATGAGTGTTAGAAAGAAACCCTTGATTATGCTTTTGATTCGTTTGTCACATGGTGGATGAGAGACCATAGGTCGATGTCAGTGTGATGCAACGGGTGCCATGAATAAGTTATTTTTAGTCATGATTCAAGCCAGACCTCTCTGAGGGAGTATAACGATAGGGACTATTTTGCATCGTGCTCATCATTTGGATTCCCAAAAAATCTTCGTCGTCGTCATCAGATTAAGAAACACTCCGAATTCTCCCCAACAACAGTACCAGCCGCAGTCACTAACACCCTATCTTCTGCAGTTCAACTGTCACGGAAGATCAAAAAGATTGTGGATTTTTTGAATCGGAGAAGAAAAATTGTGGTGATTCATGAAACGAAGCTGAACGAAATCTACAGTCTTCGGAATCGTGGTGAATACTACGTACTTCGTTTTGATGGTGCGAGGAGAGAAGGTTGCAGACTTCATAACAGCTGTGCCCTGCGATATTCGCCCAGGAGATTTGAATGTACATCGGTGTTGTGGTGGATACAATGTAATACTCTTGAATTGTACGAGAAGTGGATGTTATAGCCTTGCAACCCTATTGCAGCAGTCTACCCAGTACAGACCTATCTCGCTTGGGCTTGACTCTAGTTACCCATTTTGAAGTGTATGGCGGTAGCGCTCAAGTGTGGAACCGCCGAGTTTGAACTGCTGAATGTGTATATTCCGCCGATTAACGACGGTGTCCAGTGTTAACCGGCTGATATCAGACCACTAATTGGAAGGCGATAGCAGACTCCAGGATGATAATCAAGAGCTATGGCAGCGCTGGCGAGTTTGCTTCCAACGGGATTAGAGTAAACCGTCATTGTTCATCTGACATCATCGTGTCACTTGGTTTGTCGAATATTGTGACTTGGCAACCCGTAATTTACCTTGTGTCGAATCGCCTCCATATCCTCATCTCCATCAATAGACCATCCGACCTCATAACCTCGGCAGGCAGTACTTTCCTTAACCAGAGGTCAATTGGCAACGATTCAGAGTATTCACCTCATGATAACAAAATATCTCTTGAGGTCCGAAGCATTTTTGAGTTCCACTTCGGATAACAGAAGACCTCTTAATGTCTTCTATATTCAACAAAATATCTTTGAGGTCTTCCACATACCACAAAGAATACTTCAAGAGATTTTCTATAGACAACATAAAACTTCTGGGGTTTTTTCATAATCTCTTCAGGGGGACAAAAAGCCTGATATATATATTGTGCCTCATCTTCATCAATAGACCATCCTACTTCACCCCTGAACGCAGTACTTTCCTTAACCAAAGGCCAATTTGGAAAGATTCAAAGAATTCACCTCTTGGTGGCAACAGAATACCTCTTTAGGTCTTCTCTATACAACAGAAGACATCTTGAGGTCTTTTATACGGAACAGAAGCATGTTTGAGGCCTCTTAAAGTCTTCTATATTCAAAAGAATACCTTCGAGGTCTTCCACAAACAACAGAATACTTCGAGAGATTTCCTATAGAAAACATAATATCTCTAGGGTTCAAAAGACTTTTCGGTACCAGAGATGATTTTCGTATGTCAAATATTTGAAATAAGACATTATTTCCCAGCAGAGGAACCCTAACAACAACTGGTGCAACATTGGAACCAGTAGTAGTAAATTGTGAACAACGGATAAGATGATCGGACATCTGTAATGTTTAACAGCGTTGTTGTGACAGATCCGAAGAGTTGTACAGATCCGAAGGGTATAGAGAATAGTTTTACATTGTTTGCGATCTCTTCCATCCTAGGAGGAACGACCAAACTTTATGATGGGTTGCAGATGTTATCGGAGGTGAAAAAATTAGTCAAGAAAAATTAGACCTAACGGTATATGAGTAAAGTCCTCAACATATATTTAGTCATACCAATAGTTCCAGAAGCCTGGAAAATGGACAGGGTGGTCCCGCTACTGAAGCCGGCAAGGATGCCAGCATAGGTGAATCATAAAGGCTGATCTCACTTTTGTCACCAGTATCAAAGATACTTGAGGCTATACTTCACCCCAGCATTGGAGTGTGCTATCCAGCTGCGGACCATCGACAAGGGTTTCGGAAGCAGCATAGTGCCAGAATACACCATTTTCGCACATACTAGCCGAGGTCTCAAACAGAACAGGCCGTGCCATAGTGATGGTAGCATTGGACCTGTCTAATGCATTTCAAATGTCGAGAAGTTACACCCTTCAGTATAGTTTGAAACGTTCACTCACCAACTACATGTGTGGTCGACAGTCATACGTAGAGTTCAGAAACTAGAAGTGCACCTGGTGGGGGAAATAAATATGGAGTTCCCAAAGAATGGGGTAATATCTTCGGAACTTTTTAACCCCCAACATAATGCAGTTCTGCGCTACCGGACGGCAACTATATCAAAGTTGCGTAAGAGGATTATTGTGCGCTCATAGGCATCAGGCTAGAAGTCCAATCGAACGTTGATAACATTTGTGTCAGGCTAAATGCTACGCGACTAATATGAAACGAAGAATAAGTCAAGAACCACACTGTACACCACATGTACTGGGGAGATGAAGCTCCCATTGAATGTGTAGGTCGGAGAGCCAATAATTCCGACCACTATTTACCCCTAAATCCTGTGAGTCACATTCTACAGCTTGTATAAGTTGTCCGCACATGCCTCTGTTATCTGCGATAAGATGAAAAGTTTTTGTCCATTCAGTAGTATCTGCTTGGGTGCTATATGCAAAACCATCCAAATCACCAAACGTGTCAGGAAAGATCTTCATGATTTATAGAGTGAGGACCACATACACAAAAGATTAACTGTAGCTCAAAATCAAGCATACTGATGCAGTCACGGAGGCCATAGGAACCTATCGTATGAATGCCGTCCTCGAAGATCACCCACAATCTGTGGCATCGGATAACAACGGCTGATACTGTCAAGCGCTCCACGCTGTTTGAGGACATCGAACAGACCACCCACTCAATGTCAAGTTTGAAACTTTGGATAATCTACTACATGTGTGGACGACATGTGCGGGAACAAGAAGTCCAAGCCCCGTATTGAGATCGTAACGCACCTTCCCTGATGTCATTTATGAAAGGCTGAACCCCTATTTGACTGATCTTGCAACGTTTTTCCCCGGGAGGAATATGCAAATATCCGCCACTAAATCTACGGCCACTCTGTTTACCACATGGAAGGCAGAGGTGTGAACAGAGTTGAATGTAATGGTCGATGGTAACAGAATTCCGACCACAAACTACCCCAACATTTTAGGGGTCACATTCGACAGCATGTTCATGTCGTCCGCGCATTCCACAGCTGAGATGTAGAAACAAGGTTCTCAAGCCCCTAGCCGGCAGAACTTGGGATTTAGATAAAGAAACCTTGTTGACCGCATATAATGCGGTAGGTCGGTCTGTGGTAAGCTATGCGGCGCCTCATGGTCCACGAATACAAGTGCAACGCCATGGGGAAATATTCAACCCTGTCAGAATGTCGCCCAGAGAACAACAAAGAAACCTTGTTGTAAGCTATGCTGCGCCAGAGTGGTCAGCGAATATAAGTGCAACGCCATGGAAAAATGTTCAATTCTATCAGAATACCGCCCAGAGATTTGCAATAGGGTGCCTCCTCATGTCTTCGGAACAACCTCCTCTGGACCTCCGGCCACCCTCCTCCGAATTTCGGAACAGCCTCCTCTGCACCTCCGACCACCCTCCTTTGAACTTCGAAAGAACCTGCTCTGGACCTCCGACCACCCTCCTTCGAACTTCGGAAGAACCTCCTCTAGACCTCCGACCACCCACATTCGAACTTCGAAACAACCTCCGAACAACTTGCTCTTTCCATATTCAGTCCACAGGAACATCAAAACGGCAAAAATATTTTGTTCACTCGATTTTACTCTTCGAGTAAACTCGTACTCTATTTCGAGTATTTTCACTCGCACTCTTATTTTTAAACCAAGAGTACTCGCGAGTGCTCCCAAATAAAACAAAAGAGTGGAGTGTAAACTTCATGTAAAACTCTTACTCTTCGAGTACTCCCACTCGCAGGTATTTTTCACTCGCGAGTAAAAACGAGCAAAACGGACTTTTTACTCACACTCTTCTAGTACTCCCACTCGCGAGTAAAAACGAGCAAATCGGAGCTCTGATATTTTTACAGTTCGAATCATTACCAAGTGTCTTTGTTGGAGCGACCTTCTAATTGGGCGCCATTCCTTTGGAAAAGGAATGTTTTGTGTTAGCGCAATGTGGATTTATTGTTATACCACTAGATTAGAGAACACATTAGAGGTTGTTTACACTATCTATCAATTTCATATGTGCCGAAACTTTCCATCGTTATACAGTCGCTAATATGTGCAATAGTGGGAATTTTCCTTATGCCATTTTCTTTTTGCGTACACACCAGCAAAATGCAGTGAAATTACGTCTCCACATTGCTATGGAATGTTTTTATTTCGTGTCATATGACATTGATAGCTAGTATAAACTACCTCTTAACCAATCAGCATAACCAATTTCGACAAGAAGTCGATTCGAAAGCTTTTTTCCGACTTTCGGACCAAACCCTGACAGTTTGCTTTTCTCGGATGATGTGTGGAATCTTAATAAAACTTTTCAAAAGTTTATAACATATCACAACCTTTTGTAACTGGTCCTTCAATGGGTTAACATAAAATAGAATTTCACTGAACCGTGGTGTGGAATGCACATTTTATAGGCCACCACCAACCACCTTGTTAAACACTGTGTCCCATATGCCGCATATGGGTCTCATGATTTGAACAAAAAATACATTGTTGTTGGTGTTTTAATTTTCAATTATTGGTGGACTATGGATTTCGTACGTTAGGTCGCTCTCATTCTCACTCTTTCATTCTCTTCACAACACAGTGTCGCTTCAGAATTTGTTTGTATGAATGAATGTGGCCGGCTGGCTGGTGGATTGATGTTCAAATAATATGGGCATGGATGGGCGACGACGGATAGATGTTCGGTCGGTCGCTCGATTATCGTTGTGTTGTTTGTTAGTCTGTCGGAGGGAGGGACAGTCTCTAAATTGTTTGTTTTTGGTGGTGGTGTTCAGAGATTCACTTTGACTCGAACTGAATGATGCAATTCAATAAAAATTTGTTCAGTTTTGGTGTTTTCCAAATGACGCCGAACAAACGAGCGAGCGGAGCGTATTTGTTTTACCTTCTTACAGCATAAAATTGGATTTTGAGAAAAATTAGAAAAAAACACTTGCTTGCACACACTCACACATAGACAGACCAGCAGCTACAAATTAGTTTTTGTGGGATTTTTGCCGTGCAGCCAGCCGCTACTCTGACACATATTAAATCATTACATTTTTTTTTTAATTTTTTTATAGCTTGATGAATAGCGCGGTGGCAGTTACAACAATTGCCGCTGCCCTGAATGCGTCATAAGCATTTCCTTCGATTCACACTTACTTCATCATCATCATACATTTTGTTCAATTTCATTTCACATCTCTATTCGATATTCATTTGATTTGCCTCTTTATTTCAATGTGATTTCGCAATCACAAGGCCTGATTCCATTTCAAGTATTTCAAAGGTATTGGGGGGAAATCCCACCTCCTTCCATTGAAGATTTTTTCACATTTTTCCATTATCTTATTCTCTTTTATGGTGCTTTCTTATGAATTACAAGACAGTTTTAGTTAATTTTGTTTTTCTTCTTTTGTGTTAAGAAGTCGTTGACGTTTGGCCCTTACCTGTCGGTTAGTCGGTCGGTGTTTGCTTGATGTTATTCTTGTTTCTGTTTTTTTCTTCTTATTTTATTAAACCGCACAATGCTGCTTCGCTTCACTCTCCCTCTTTGCGTGTGTGTGTTAATTCTCGTTTTCTTTGTTTTCTATCTTTCTTAAAATAGTATAACTTTTTTCGGCTAATTTTTTTCACTTTTGTTTTTTATTTTTCCATAAAAAACTCTAAAAAATGCTGTTAAAATTCCGCACTAATTTTTATTGTAATATTTTTTTTGCAAAATACCTTATTTGAGCATTTAATACTTGGCTATTAAAAAATAGTAGTAGTCGACGTAGTAATTTGTTGGATACTACTCATAAATATTAACAAAAACAAAATCGAATAGAACGAATTTTGTAAATTACCCGCACGTAATAGCCGCACTTCTACACTTCACGGGTATCACTGAGATACAAGATACTGTGGCGAGCGGATTGTTTGTGAAAACGCATAGAATTTTGTATCTGTGTTTATTTCAGAAAGCGGCTTATGCGTTTGTGTGGGTGAAGGAGAGGGAGAGCGTGAGAGAGAAACAGGGTTGCCGCCTCTTATCTTAAAATGATCCAAAGAAGAAAAATATGTTTTTAAAGATTTTTTGAATGATTCAATGAAAAAACTTACCTGTATTCCGTCGTCCGATCCCATACACCCACGGATGATTTAGTGCATTTTCAGCCAAGATGTGTAAAATATGTACCTGGAAATTTGTGAAAAAATTGAGATAGCGCTTGAGATAGAGCTTTTTGCCGGTTAACCTTCTTTATAATTATTTATTTGACGTTTGCGCTATGGAATTGACATTGGGCTTATAAAATCCGGTTAAGTGCAGACGGGGTATTAATCAAGTTTATCCATCGGATTCTCGGCATTCATGTGTCTTTCTACACTCTAGAATCTAGAGGGAACATATAGGAGAGAGAAGCGAATACGAATAATACATTTGTTCACATATCGAATCCTCTTTAAACGTCCTCAGTCAATGTCCACTGTAATATGAATGTGCTCAGTTTGTCGCACCCGCATCGACCACACTTTGGTGAGATGCAATAGATGCCGGAGTGGGTTCATCTCAGGGGTTGGTCTGGACTCCTCCATGTGAAGGACTATGACAGAGACTATAGCTTCGTTCCAGAACTAGGAAGTTTTTACACATTTTGAAATTTTTTTCCCCCGAAATGCGTTCCCGTACGCCAAAAAAGTTGAAAAATGTTCACTTCTCTTTGAAAAAAAATGGCGCTGAATAGCTTTCTCTTTAGAAACTTTTTACACGACAAATTTGGCCGAGCAAAAATGTGCAACATGTTTGCCGGCTTCTGATTGACAGACACGCCGACTTTGACATTTGTTCCAGTTTTTTGACGTTTCTGCCATTTTTCCGTTCCCGCACATTTTGGAAAAATGTGTGCGTTGAACTCATTTTTGACGATTCTCTCTTTTGCACATTTTACCATTAAAAAAGTACTGGAACGAAACTTATGTTGCTGCATGCTGGGTGAACACAGTCCCCAGTGAGTCGTCAAAATCAGAATATTAGACTCCTCCGTAGTCCCCCCCCCCCAACAGCAGCCGCAAACGTAACACCAGCCGTTTCCGTCCCTGAAAATGCATCCTTTTTGCAAATTAAATTTTAATGACTCCGAGGCAAGATCGAGGAAATAGTGGATTTCATGAAGAATATCAGGGCCGCGGCGGTGTAGGCAACCAAGTTCAACAATAACTGCAGCTTACAGCTTTGTGATAGTTACAACGTACTGATGAAGCATGCCACCAGAAGTGGATGTGTGATATTAGCTTTCTTATTGCACCAGTCTGTTCAATAGAGACCTACATATCTCACTCGTGCCTGGCTCTAAAGACCCGTACATGGAATGTATGGGGGTAGCAGTCAGCTGTGGAACTGCTGAGGAAGAGTTGCTTAACGTATACATATATCCCGTCGATAAATAGCTGTACTCCAGTTTATAGGCTCAACATTAGCCCGCTTTTGGAAGGTCATAACCGTCTGGTCTCGGAGGACATAAATGCTCATCATGAGTTGTGGCATTCGGTTCTCTGTAATGACCACTGGAGTATTATGTAGCTGAGCAGATTGATAGCTCTATGTTTTGCACGTTCAATGTGGACGCCACTACTAGAATTAGCGAAGAGTGTCAAAGTTCGTCAGATATAACCATCGTGCCATCCATGGTTTAATAAGAAAGGTTAGCCAAAGCTTTATGTCAATTTAAATTTTTTCATTCGAGTATTCCTAAAACTTCAAAACAATATACACAAACTGTGTATGTGTGTGTGGTGTTTGATAAAATGCCAAACAATTTTAAAAACAATCGAATTCAATGATTTTTAAAATTATTTTTGGAACATTTGTATGGAAATAATTCGTCAGGTTATCATTGAAACAAACATTTTATCATATCCACAACTTGATTATGGGGAGAAACACTGGTCCTTCATTCATTTTTCGCGATTTTTATAAAATGCTCAAAATTGGTGTTGTAAACAAACCCACTTGTTGCTTAATTTTGAAGTTTTAGGAATTCAAGAAAAACAAGGGTTCTATAGATTTTTTTCATTTAAATCTACCTCTTTACTTATACCATGATTGAAACCCGTATTGGCAAAGCCCTCGGATCATTTACACAATTGCGGAATGTGTGGAATGCGAATAGTTATACCACCAGGACGAACATTAAAATTTTTAAGGCCACACATTGCGAAAAACACCAGGAGAATTATGCAACCGTGCATTAGTCTACAACCCTCAAGGAAGCCGAAAAAGGGGAGAAGGTCAACGATATCAGAAATTAACTCTATGTCCCACAGTCTTTGAAGATCTTACAATAACATTGCAGAACTGAGTGAATTAGCTACAAACCGGCAGAGGTGGAGACAATTTATAGACAGCCTATGCCCAGTATAGAGGCAGCTCGTAATCAGAAGACGACGAGCAAGGCGTTATATATATCACCCCATAATTGTCTCCATCAGTAGACCACAGAGTCAGGCTGGTTGACCGGTGAGCATAGGCGTAACAAGTGGTTAAATCATCTGAACATTTGCAATATTATAACCGGAATACGTCAGTTGTGGGCAACGGTTAGGTCACTCTCGAACCCTGGACAGAAGGAAGATAGGACCTCAGTCACGTTTGGCGACGTTATGCCGACTGATTCGAAGATGTACGCAAGTTTTAAATTAACAGTTTGTCGAGCAATCCGTTAGCGTTAAGGCGAAGAGAAGAATACTTGTCGCATTAGATCTCTTCGTGCCTAGGAGGAATCAGCACAATTAACAATTGATGTTGTTGCGTATGCCATAAATAACGCTAATTCAACCAAAGCATTAAGCTCTGATTAAATATCCACTCTGAAATATCTGAATGAGTCGGGAGTCGAATATCTCACAAAATTCTCAACCTGTCGCTTGTTTCCGAAATCTGGAAAATGGGCAAGGTGGTCTCACTACTGAAGCTGGGCAAGGATGCTAGTAGTGCGATTCTCTAACTCATTTTTTGAGTTACCGACAAAAATGGGTAAAATTAAAACGCAAAATTATGAATGAAAAGTTCAAATAAAAATTGACAACACTCTTGCTATCGGTAGAACCTTACGACTGTATTTTATTCGTCGCTAACTTACCGCAAAACATCGGTAATTACCGAAATTATAAGTATTTTATTTTTACCGACAATTGTCTGTAACTCAAAAAATGAGTTGGAGAATCGCACTACTGCGAAGGTGAATCGTACAGACCTATTTCGCCGTGCGATAGAACAGTAATGGTGGCGCTCGTTGTATAATTCATTATACGAGTGTACGCGAGTCGTACGTAGAAGTCCTGAACAGTAAGTCTAAGACCCGTGAAGTGAAAGAGGGAGTTCCTCAAAGTGGGGTGATGTCTCGGGAACAGTTTAACCTTTACCTCTACTGCATTCCGCTCCCTCCAGACGGCATTGAGATCGTAACATATGCGATCTGTGGTAAGCGATGCGGCATCAGTGTGATTCGCGAATACAAGTGCGGTGCGATGGAAAAATATGCAAACCTCTCAGAATAACAGCTTGAGATTTGAAACGTGGTGCCTCCTCATGTCTTCAGTGGACCATCTACAAGGCATACTCTCTAGTTGCCGTACTTACTCGTAAAAGCTATCGTAATCAGCATATCTTAATCTAGAAAGAAAAGTCCAACGTTACAAGAGAGAATCCCTAGATCGGCACCTATCGTAGGTTACCTATTGCTATTGATTTGATACCCAAATACGTATACAGGTTTTAGTAGCATTTCGCGAAAGTTTAATGATTAAAATATGTGTCTTGATGGCAACACTGATACTGCCTATCAGTGAGAGAGAGAGATGACTTAAATATCAGAGATGGAAATGTTTATAGAATTAAGCATCATTTAATGCATTTGTATCCAGCAAAAAAATTGGGAGCCGTGTGGAGTCGTGGCCAAGAAGAGGCAGGATGTGGTATCCGATGAAATTGCAATTTTCGAATTTCGAAAAAAAGCTGAGTTGTGCTAGGTTTGTGCCCATTTGTGCCAACATTTTTTTTCGAAATTCAAAAAAATGGCTGAGATATTCGGCAAAACATTTTTCGAAAAAATTTTGCCAGAATAGCAATTTTCGAATTTTGAAAAAACTTAAATTGTGCTAAATTGTGCTCAGTTTGTGCCGTAAACATTTTTTAAAATCTCGTACCATTTCCGAAAAAACGATATTTTCGAATACATGACAGAATTGCAATTTTCGAATTTCGAAAAAAACAAATCTTATACAGAATTGTGCTCAGTTTGTGCTCATTTGTGCCGCAAAATTTTTTTCGATATCTCCTACCATTTTCGAAAAAACCCGATATTTTCGAAAATACGATAGAATTGCAATTTTCGAATTTCGAAAAAACAAAAGTTGTGCTGAATTCTACTCAATTTGTGGCAACCTGTGCCGTTTAAATTTTTTCAATATCTCTAACCGTTTTCAAGATATGGTAATTTCGAAAAACCAGTATTTTGTATGAAGAATCACTGTAATTTCTGTAATAATGCAAATATCGAGGTGTTCTTTTTTGTGTTTCATCGAGCACAAATTGTCGGCCATACATTGGAAATTTCCAACTTTACTCGATTCTCGCTGAAACTGAAAAAATCCTATCACTTCCGTTTAAATAGAAATTTTTTAATTCTGTAAATTGTGCTTGCCTAGCACACATTTTTCGCCTAACATTGCAAATTACCATCTCTACTCATTAGTCGTTAAAATCGCAAATAATGTTTTTCAAAGAAAAATCACTGTATTTTTTGCAAAAATGCAAATATCTTTTTTGTGCTGAGTTGGATTCACCGAGCACAATTTTGAGTCCATACATTGGAAATTTCCAACTTTACTCGTTACTCGCTGAAACTGAAGAAATCCTATCACTTCCGTTTAAATAGGAATTTTTTGTCGAATATCTTAGCCATTTTTTCGAATTTCGACACAAATGGGCACAAACCTAGCACAATTCAGCACATCTCAGGTTTTTTCGAAATTCGAAAATTGCAATTCCATCGGATACCACATAGAGGCAGGTCATGTTCAAATATGAGCTATATCAACCCACGTTTTCGAATAGGTAGAGATTTTATGGTCTGTTTCACTAAGACGATTCGAATTCAAATTCGTTCGAAATACTATCAAACTTCTGTTTTTTTTTAAATATTTGCTTCATTTGTGTTTTCAATGAAACAAAAATTTTCTACCCTAACAGGAGTTTGGTAGTAGTTCGAACGAATTTTAATTCGAATCGTTTTAGAGAAACAGGCCATTAAAGTATTTAGCAACCTGGCCTAATTAGCTATAATTTGGCATTTAGGGTTTGTAGCGGTCAGAAAACTTCTCCACCAATAATTATAGTCCACGTTTTGAAATAGGTCCCATATAACTGTAACTCTCCGATTTAAGTTTTTTTTTTAAGTTGTTATCGAAATTTTCGGCCCAAATTGGATAAAATTTGGCTATAGGGTTCCCAGTGGTCAGAAAACTTCGTACTTTCGTAACAGATAGAGGACTAATTATTATAATTTAGTTCAGAATATGTCGTGGTATAAAAAGTTCAACCCGGACGGTTTTAACGCGTTTTTACTTGTTCTTATTAAATTATTTCAGATTGATCGAATTTTCGGATATAATTTAAACTGATAAAAGATCAGTAGATGAAATACCCTCAGCCTGTGTGTTTTTAAAAACTTTTTTTTCCAAAAAAAATATGTATTCAAAATTTTGGTATGAACCGACAAAAGTAATAATTGTTCCACAAACATTCCAGGCGGGACAGGGGAGACTTCTCTCATATCAATGAGTGCACCCCGATTCATATTAGCTCAATGATATGGGATCTACTGTTTATCGCCGAGTCCGAACGGCGTGTCTAAGACACCACTTGTTGAGAAGTTGTACAAGGCTGAAATACTCAGAAAATGTCGCCAACATTACTGAGGGGTATTTTGCCACCGTTGAGAAATGTTTGATGTTGACTGGGCGGGGAATCGAACCCACGACCTTTAGCGTGCAGGGCGGGTGGGCATACCATTGCACCACGGTGGCACCCTCCCCGACAAAAGTATGGATAGGATTAAAGCTCACAAACTTGTGGGGATATCGATAGATAGAGCTTTTTATCACACTAGCTTACAAAAAACATAATATCGCTGTAAACAGGGCCACTAGGAAAACCTTCGGTAAAAATGTCCAAAGGATCCTCGAACAGACCCTTAACCACACAAGAATGCTAAACATTTGTGTGGGTGGTACCACAAGGTTTGGGCAAATAGGGCCCAAATTTTAACATAATCTAAGTTTCGACAATATTAAGAGACCCACAGTTTCGACCAAGTCGGTTGCTACGTCTATAAGAAATCGCGCGTACCATTTTAGCGAATATTTTCGAACTTTTGTGGGGGAGGTACCGGAAGGAGTGAACCTATAAGCACCACCTTCGAATTTCATCTAATATTCTAAAAACTATTACAATATCCAAAGTGTGGACGAAAGCAGTATTCGGTTCGAACTCTCCAGCCACTACATATGGTGCCATAAGGGTTTTTTACAACTTTCGGGCTGTTTTCTCAAGAAGTATGGACTTGTCACTGAAAAAAACTTTTACTGTCGTAATTGAGGCAGCGAATGCAAGTTGCTTCAACAAAAACTAAAGTGATTCGAAAACAGGTCTTAAAGTGAATTTATGCAAAATTTTGTGTTGGAGGTACCCGAAGGAATGGACAAATATAATCCATATTCGAACCTCATCTATATCTGGTAGATATGTTAGGATGTGTAAAATATGGACCAAATCGGTCACTCCCATCAAGAGTTATCGTGCGCACAATTGTTCCAAACATTTTTGAACTTTTGTGGGGGAGGTACCTGAAGGAGTAGACCGATATGGCTTATCTTCGAACTTAAACTAAGTTTTCACAAAATATTCAAAGACCACATTTTGGACCGAATCGGCAGATCCGTCCGAGAGTTAGTTTGCGATGACACTACACACGGTGTCATCCATGGTAGAACAAATACAAGGTAAAGTTAATACCATGGTACAATAATACAGGTAGCATTATCATGCCAGCTGATGGTAACATAATGTGTCAATTGCATTGAATTGATGTCAGATTTTGACATCTTATGTTGCCAACAATTGCCGATGCGGCTACCTGTGTATTTGTACCATGGTTAATACTACGACAAATACAACTCGAACAACAACCACAAAGGAATTTGTTTTTGTTTGTAACGTTACTGCCAGTTGTATTTGTAAACAAAACAAGGAAATGTCTATAAATTATTGGAATTTAAAAAACTAATAATTTTTCACATTTGGTTAAATATTTTGGAAAACATGAATGAAAATTCGTTACATTTTCAATTTGCATGTTTCCAAATCATTCCACTAAATGCATAAATTCTCGCAGAAAGTAGAATTCTTGCAGAAAAGTTTGGGGTCGCTGGAAATTCATAGAAAAAGGAGAAGCTGTTTCAATGTTTTGTTTTAGAAATCAAAGAAGCGCATGTTTAATAGGGCTTTATTTTTTTAAATTTTAATAAAATACCTCACATATTAACAAACGTTGTATCGCCTCTACAAGCGGGGATTTACTGCGCGGCTTATCGTTCGAATTTGGAGGAGGTTACATATCATTGATATGAAGAAGTCTTTCTAGGAAATGGTTTTTTCCGAATGATATATTTTTTTCTCAAAAAATATATGTCCCTAATGTACATCGAAATAGAAATAAATGTATAAATGGTCTGTTCCTTTACTTTTGAAAATGGTAAAACCGGCAAAAGTAGTAAAAGTTTTAAACTGCTCCCATATGAATTGTATGGTGTCTGAAGTAAAGGAACGCTTTTCGAGTAAAAAGTGGTAAAACTTGAAGATTCTTGCACGTAAAGGAACAGGGCTAAAATGTCATATGAAATTTGGCACTAACATTACAACCCAGTTCAGTCTAGGGATACGCAGTGAATTGCAATAATCGATTTTCGATTATTCGGTTTTCGTAAAAAACTTAAAACTCGACTTTCGATTAATCGTTAACCGCTGAAAACCGATTATAATCGAATAAAATCGACCATTTTCGTTGATGCGATCCGTGATGGTTATATGTTTAAAAAAGTACCGCCGACTACGCGGTTTTAGCACACCCAATAGTCAACTACGAGTAATAGTCGACGATTAATAATCGACTACGAATAATAATAAACTACGACTAATGGTTGACTACGAATAATAGTTGACTCCGTCTTCCGAAAGTCGAGTAAGAATAATCGATTATCCGGATTTCGCAGATTCAATAGTCGACTACGACTTTTAGAAATTTTAAGGCTAATAACCGATTAATCGATTAACCGAAATCGATTTTACGTATCCCTAGTTCAGTCAGCTGTGTATTGCTGCTACCTTTTCTTTTTCTACCATGGGTGTCATCGGTGTTTTTTTGTACCTTTCAGACTATTTTTTTCAGGAAGTATGGACTTGCCCCTGATGAAACTTATACCGTCGTATGGGAAGCAGTAAATACAAAATGCTACAACAAAAATCAAAGCGATTCTGGAGCAGGTCCTAAACTGAACTTCTTCGAAATTTTGTGCGGGTGGTACGCGAAGGAGTGGACCGATTGAGAAATTTCACGATGTTAATGCCTTCAAGAATTATCGTGCGCACAAATTTTCCGAACATTTTCTTACTTTTGTCTGGGAGGTACAGGAAGGAGTGGACCAATCTAACCCATCTTCGAACATAAACTAAGATTGGACAAAATATTACGAAAGTCAAATTTTGGACCGAATCGGTTGATCCGTTCGAAAGTTATCGTGCGCTCCATCCAGCCAGACAGACAGACGGACGGACATGGCTAAATCAACTCCAAATTGTCTGAAACACATTTCGTCCAAACATACTTGGGGTCTAAAACCATTATTTCGATGAGGCATATTTTGCCCGTATGAAAGTGTATATGGTAAATTTCAAATTTCCTTTACAATTACATAGAAAAAAAATTAAAAACTTTTTTGGCGAGCACATCCGCCATTTTTGGTACATGGGTTAAGAAAAAAATCGTGGTTTCAAATCTGTTCGCGTTCACAAAATTGGATGCTGCACTCAAAAGTTATATGCGGTTTTACTCTCTTGTAAAGAAAAAATATTTAAAAATTCCTATTGAGTTGTAATAAGAACATGTATATATGAATCGTTAGCAGAATGTGATATCTATCCGTAGATGCTAAAATAGTTGCTAAATTTATTTTTATTTTCGCGGTAAATCAAAAAATATTGAAGAAATCTTGGAATAAATTTTATTTATTCTAAATCAAAGTCCAAAAAATCTCTAAAAAAATAATTTAAAAATACGTACAGAATCTAGACAACGCCTAGAAAAATGTGAGACCAAAATTATAAAGATCGCGTTTATAACTTGCATATTACAGCAACAACAAACAACGGAAACTTATTGTTGGAAATTATTTCAAAAATATATTTTTGGTTAAATACGAAAAATTTGAAAAATAAATGTTGGGAGTTATTCTATTATTTCGCTAAATTTCGATCCAAATCCTGAAGTATTTTGCTTAAACTTCTACGAGAAAAGTAATTAGTCATCGTGAAAGTATATTTGCTTTCTGTGATAAGCAAAAGAAATAAGAAGTAGAGAGTAATATTGAAATTACAACCAAAGAAAAAACACAAAAATTAAAAGGCGTGTAATTCGCGAATCCTTTGAAATCAGTTGGGGTGCATGTGCTTTTCGGATACAGGGAGTCCATGTCTATCAATATGCATGGATTTTCCCATGTTTCATTCAGCGGCCAAAGTGTGCCATCAGTTGCATCTTACTATTCAAAAAACCTTCAAGTGGGCAAAAATTACGCGATGTGCATATGATTATAAGGTGCATCCGATTTCAATGGCCCCCTATTAAAAATACGTCAATATAAATTATTTTAGACAGATTCGTCAAGAACTGCGGATGTGCCACCGCATTCTATTTTGGGATAAATAGGGATATTACTCCCGAATCTTTGTAATTTGTGACACACCTTTTTGGCAAATATTATAATCGCGTATAAAGGATTACATTTATGCAAAAATAATCAAAGAAAATCGCGGTTCAATTCGCGGAATTGTCAAAATATATTTTTGCAGATTTTCCTACTTTCAAGGTATCTATATCCGGCGTTTTAGTGGATGGATTTGACCGCGGAAGAGCTCATTAGATCCGGCACGTAAAAAAACTAAAATCACGCGGGGTTCAGGGGTACCTGTACGACAGTTGTAAATTTTAAAGCCAAAAAATAGGTTTTTTCAGAAAATTTACGGACCAAATTTTCGCCTTTGGACTTCTATTACTAGGAAGCTGTACGGAGCACACTCATGAGATATACATCGAACGACGTGGAATCGCGAGTTCTACAATCCTATAAACTAGTTTTGATTATTATCTAGTTGCACCATCTAATTATAAGAAAAATTCGAAAAACACTGAAATCAAAACTTCAAAATGTCAGCATCGATTTTAGGGGGATACAGTGTATATATCGAAAAGTCATACACTAGAACCATATTGCCTAAGGGGTATTCTTTAGTTCTTTCTTTGAGCATAGGTTTGAATTTTCCGTGGTTTGGCCAGAAATCAAGAAAGAACACAAAAAAACTTGTAAACTTCAACACATTTTTCCCATTTTTTTATATTACCACCAGCGCAGCTTCCACGAAAATTATTTGTTATGGTCCATATTATGAGATCGTAGCTAAAACACTTCAATATATATAAATGTATTCATATTTTATAAAATATATTAACAGTTCGCGACTTATTAAATGGTGAACCTCAACTTCAACGATTGTAAAACTTTTTTGAATATTACCATATACCCTCGTTAGCATAAATGCTGAGGGTATAAATACCTCTCGAGCTATCACTAAGATATTATTGGTCTTAGTCGAATATTACGAGCGCCATCATTCACATGACAGTTAACGGCAATAAAACCAACCTTGTTCCTACATCTCAGGTTGTTGCAGATAGGTGTGACATGCGTGGACGACATGAACATACTGTCGAATGTGAATTTTGGTATAGTTTCAACTCTGTTCTCACCTTTGAACAGAGTAGCCGTAGATTAGTGGCAGATATTTGCATATTCCTCGCGTGGAAATAGCTCAAATAGGAGTTCAGCCTGACGTAGGGGATGGAAGATACCAAGGAACGGTCCTGACCGGTTTTAACATGGCAAAGCCCAGGATTTATCTTGGTCCCTCTTTCATCCCAAGTGGACACTGACCTCCCCGTGGTGTCACCTGGGGAACTGCCTTTAACACCCGTTAAAGGTAGTGAGCTAACATGTGCCGCGCGTTCACCCATAAGAACGTTAAAAACTTGGGTTTGGGCGTCGGGTTAGTAACCCTCCCCTAGAAAAAACAGCCTACTATGAAAAAACGAAAGAAAAGAAAAACAAACCCCTCTAAAGTTGACGAACCCCGCAAACGTTTTAAGGACCATGATCTGCGAATCTGCACCTGGAATGTTCGCACTCTTTATAGAGAAGGTGCAGTCTTCGCATTGGCAGACGTACTTGAAAAGTACAAGACCGATATTACTGCCATACAGGAAATACGATGGATTGGGAAAGGCGTCACAACAACACCTAAAGGTGACGCACTGTATTATAGCTGCCATGACGTAAAGCATGAGTTTGGTTGTGGATTCGTAGTTAGTCGGAGACTAAAACATCTTGTATCCAGCTTCACTCCAGTGAATGAAAGACTTGCTGCAATTCGAATAAAAGCTAAATTCTTCAACATCAGCTTTATCTGCGCTCATGCTCCCACTGAAGAAAAGGATGAACAGACCAAAGATATATTTTACGAGCGCTTAGAAGAAACATATGACCGTTGCCCTGCCCATGACATTAAAATCATTCTAGGCGATTTTAATGCCAAAATTGGAAAGGAGAATATCTTTGGCCCAACAGTCGGGAAATTCAGTCTCCACAGTGAAACATCTGACAATGGTATGAGACTGATAGACTTTGCAGCTGAAAAAAACATGGTAGTTAGCAGTACCAGATTTAATCATCTCGATATTCATAAGGGCACCTGGCTGTCTCCAGATCAGAAAACAAGAAACCAAATTGATCATGTTGTGATAGATGGAAGACATTCATCGAGCGTGTTGGATGTACGATCGTTCCGAGGCGCAAACATTGATTCGGACCACTACCTTGTTGCAGCAAAGGTACGCACCCGCTTAAACGTAGCAAACAAAGTACGAACAGACACAACACGAAAGTTAGACATCGGTAAGCTGCAATCACAACAGATAGCCACAGCATATTCCACTCAACTAGCCCAATTGCTTAATCAAAGCCCTCCTCATCCCGATAACATATCAGCGCAATGGCAAAGCATTGCCCACTCCATGCAAACAGCCGCAAAATCCATACTTGGATACCAGAGACCTCCACCAAGGAATCCATGGTATGATGAGGAGTGTCGTGCTGCCACCGAAGAGAAAAATGCGGCATATAAGGCTACTTTACAATCTGTAGCAACGCGTAGCGCACGAGAGAGATACAGGGAGAAAAGGAGAGAGGAGAAACGTCTTTTCCGCAGGAAAAAGAGAGAGATGGAAAAGCGGGAGTGTGAAAAAATCGAGATGTACAGGAGCCAGAATGAAGTCCGAAAATTCTACCAAAGAGTCAAGCATCAAACTGATGGCTTTGGTACAGGCACATCCTCCTGTAGAGACCAGCAAGGTAATTTGGTAACTGATACAGATAGTGTACTCAGGATATGGAAAGAACATTTTTCAAATCTGTTGGTATCCAATAGCAGCGAAGACGACGAAGATACCACAGTCCCAATCCCAGAAGATGGTATTGAATGTATACCGCCCAGCCAAGATGAGGTAAAGACAGCAATAAATCGGCTGAAGAATAATAAGGCAGCAGGGGCCGATGGCTTACCAGCCGAGCTGTTCAAAACCGGAGGCGACACGCTGATAAGGTGTATTCATCAGCTAGTTAGCACCATCTGGCAGGAAGAACGAGTACCCGACGATTGGAACCTGAGTATCCTGTGCCCCGTCCACAAGAAGGGAGATAAGACTGTATGCTCTAACTATAGGGGCATAAGTCTACTCCCTATTGCCTACAAGATCGTGTCAGGGATATTGTGCGAACGACTAAAGCCAATGGTCAACGAGATTATTGGACCATACCAATGCGGCTTTAGACCTGGCAAGTCCACCATTGACCAGATATTTACCCTGCGGCAAATCCTGGAGAAGACCCAAGAGATGCAGATCGACACCTACCACCTTTTTGTCGATTATAAAGCAGCCTTCGACAGTCCGCTGCGCTCAAAGGTATTCCAAGCCATGTCTGAATTTGGTATTCCCGCAAAGCTCATCCGGCTTTGTAAAATGACTTTAACTGACACGAGGTCCTCAGTTAAAATAGGAAAGAACCTCTCCGAAGAGTTTGGTACCAAAAGAGGTTTCAGACAAGGAGACAGCCTTTCGTGTGACCTCTTCAACATCCTGCTAGAAAAGGTTATACGAGAGGCAAACGTCAAAAGAAGTGGCACAATCTACACCAACAGTCACATGTTACTTGCTTATGCTGATGATATAGACATCATGGGTCGATCAGTAAAAGAAGTAACTGATACCTTTATAAAGGTCGAAGGAGAATCTGCTAAAGTGGGTCTGGCGGTAAACGGTGAGAAGACCAAGTTGATGGTGTCGACGCGCAATGCGTCCATTGAGCTCGGACCGACTGTGGAAGTTGGTTCCTATAATATTGAGGTAGTAAAAGACTTCGTCTACCTCGGCACCTCCGTCAACACAACAAACGACATCAGTTGTGAAATAAAAAGAAGAATTGTATTGGCCAACAGATGCTACTTTGGATTAAGTAAGCAGTTTAAAAACAAAGCCACATCTCGTCAAACAAAAATAACGCTCTACAAAACACTGATACTACCCGTGCTGATGTATGGCTCCGAAGCCTGGGTACTTGCGCAAGCAGACATGGCAGTGCTTGGTGTGTTTGAGAGAAAAATTCTTCGAAAGATCTATGGACCAATCTGCGTTGACGGTGAATATCGACGTCGCATGAACCACGAGCTGTATCTGCTATACAACGACATGAATATTGTTAAACGTATCGAGATGCAGCGATTGCGTTGGCTAGGCCATATCATAAGAATGAGCGATGATGAACCCGCTAAAAAGGCGTATGAATACATGCCACATGGCGGTGCACGCAGAATTGGCAGGCCAAGGAATAGATGGCGCAAACAAGTGGATGATGAGATGACAAGGCGCGGTATTCCAGTGTGCAAAGCAACAAATAGAGAGGAATGGAGATCTCTTCTTAGTTCGGCCTATAGAACAAATGTTCTGTAATGGGCCAGCTAAGTAAGTAAGTAAGTAAGGAGTTCAGCCTTTCACAAATGACATCTGGGAAGGTACCTGACGTCATTATCATAAAAATTATCCGCATACGTTACTATCTCAATGCCGTCTGGAGGGTGGAGGTTTAACAGTTCCTGAGATTTCACCTCGCTTCGCCCATTCGCTATACGAATACTCAATAAATTGTATATTAAAATAACCCACGCACCTCTTCGGATCTGCTCACAACCACGACGGTAAACATGACACATGTCCGATCATCCTTTTTCCAGGGGTTCGATAACGCCTAAATCGTTGGCCACAATTTATTACTACCGGTTCGCACGATTGCAGCACTTCAGCCGATCTAAGCACTTTTTGTGCTTGTCTTCACCGACTATTCCATTAACTTTCTATGCCAGCTCTCTGACTTGACTCTAGGTCGCTAGGTTGCTATAACGCTCTTTCGCTTTTTGCGTACAGTTGGTGCTACTGGTATAATCTCCCTCCCTTGTGAAAAGTAGAGTCCGCATTGACATCAAAAAGAAACAACGGTGATATGTAATAGATGTCAGGAGTGGGGGCATCTAGGGGGTTGCTCTGGGATTGTCCACATGAGGGACTACAACAGGGACTATGTTGCTGCATGCTGCGTGAATACAGTCTCCAGTGAGTCGTCATCGGATTACGAAACTCCCTCGTCGTCTGATTATGAGACTCCCCCGCAGTCCCCTCGACAAAAACCGCACATACAGCCTTTAACACCAGCCGTTGTTGTCCCAATCCCGGAAAATGCATCCTTTTTGCAATTTAATTGCAATGGACTCCGAGGTAAGATCGAGGAAAAAGTAGGTTTCATGAGTCGGAGGAATATCAAGGTCGTTGCGGTGCCAAAAACCAAGCTCAACAACAACTGTAGCTTACATCGTTCTGATGGTTACAACGTGCTAAGGAAGGATCGGACCAGAAGTGGAGGTGGGGGATTAGCTTTCCTATTGCATCAGTCTGTGCAATACAGATCTATCTCGCTTGACCCTGTCTCTAATGACCCGTACATTAAATGTATGGGGGTAGCAGTCAGGTGTGGAACTGCCGAGATAGAGTTGCTGAACGTATACATCCCTCCGAGAAATAGCTGTATCTTAGATTACGTGCCTAACATTAGCCCGCTTTTGGAAGGTCATGATCGTTTGGTCCTGCGCATCATAAGATGTGGCATTCGGCTCTCGGAAACGACCAAAGAGGTACAGCGCTGGCTGAGCAGATTGACCGCTCTACGTTTTGCACGGTCAATGAGGACGCCCCTACGAGAATTAGAGGAGAGTGTTACAGCTCGCCAGATATAACAATCGTGTCACCTGGTCTGACAAATGACGTTACCTGGCAGCCAGTCATTTCCCTTGGATCAGACCATCTCCCCGTAATTGTCTCCATTAGCAGACCACCCCATTTCATTACCTCTGAACGCCGCACATTCGTCAATCATAAGAAAGCTGATTGGCCGGGTTTCAGAGAGTTCACCAATCACCGCTTCAGAGAACTGCCCAATCCTTCTGATGTTCAGGTAGCGGAAAGGACGTTCCGAGACATCATCACTGCTGTAGCCGCTTGCCATATCCCTGCTGGTCGAATACTCGAAGTAAGACCAAACTTCTCAGCAGAGCCGACGGTATTAGCAAAAGAGCGTGATGAGCTTCGCCGAACCAACCTCAATGACCCCAGTGTCAGGGAGCTAACACTGGAAGTTGCAACATTGGAGCCGGTGTAGGTGAATTGTGGGCAACGGTTAAGTCACTCTCGAACCCTTGAAGAAGGGAAGATAGGACCTCAGTCACGTTTGGCGACGTTACGTTGACTTACCCGAAGAACTGCGCAAGTTATTTAAATCGACAGTTTGTCGAGCACCCGAGAGTGACAATGCGAAGAGAAGAGTATTACGTGACGTAATTTACGTCGCTTCAGATCTCTTCCTGGACTCAACAAGAGACGGCCGTGCGATAGAACAGTGATGGTGGCGCTTGACTTATCAAAAGCCTTTGATGCAGTCTGGCACTCCACGCTGTTTGAGGACATTGAGCAAAGAACCCTCCGGCCATGCTTGAAACGTTGGGTAGTCAATTACATATATATGTGGACGCCAGTCGTACGTGGAATTCAGGAACAAAAAGTCCAAATCCCGTAGAGTGAAGCAGGGAGTTCCCCAAGGTGGGGTGATATCTCCGGAACTGTTTAACCTCTACCTCTCCTGTATTCCGCCCCCTCCAGAGGGCATCGAGATCGTATGCGGATGAGTGCACGATTCTGGCGTCAGGTACCTATCCTGATGACATCTGTGAGAGACTGAACAACTATTTAACCGATCTTGCCACCATTTTCCATTCGATGAATATGCCATCACCACATGGACAGCACAATTTGTAAGAAAATTGAATGTCTTGGTCGACGGTAACAGCTATGCGCGCACGCCACAGCTATCTGCGACAAACTGAAAAGTAGGAATAATTTCCTCAAGTCCCTAGACGGCAGCACTTGGGGTGCAGATAAAGAAACTTTGTTGGCCACATATAACGCGATAGGTCGGTCTGTGGTAAGCTATGTGGCGCCAGTTTGGTCTCCGGGATTATGGGATACGAATTGGAAAAAGATTCAAACCTGCCAGAATGCCGCCCTGAGAACAGCAACAGGGTGCCTCCTCAAGTCTTCAGTGGACATGAGGAGGCAAAGATTCTTCCAGTAAAGTACCTGCTTGGATGTTATCGTGTGAGCCATCCCAATCACCATCTGCTAGCTAGGCCCGACACATTCAGGCATATCAGGAAGGATATTCATGCTCTAGAGAGGGAGGTCCAACAATATAGAAGATAACCCCTAGATCAACAGGCATATCAAGCAGGTTTAAATAGTGACCAGTATGCCGCATGGGCCCGCATGACACAAAACACCTTTTCAACTGCCCAGCCAAGCCTACTCATCTAACTCCAGTGGATCTGTGGTTACATCCCATCGAAGCAGCCACTTTCCTGGAACTGGATATAGATCCAGAGCCAGATTGAACAGAAGAACGAACATAAAAACATAATAAATACTGTTACAACAACAACTGATACAACTGAGTATTCCAAACCCAATTATCCATAGATCTTCATCAGGCCTAAGTCAGTCAGTATTGAAATTAGAAAAACTAACCATTTGTTTTTTTAACTTATATGTATATATTTTTGTAATATGAAAGAATTCGTTTTTGTTTGCTTTGTAATAATTGTCTCTCTAAACATTAAACATAAAATTAATTAAATTGATTAAGGGTAGTATTACAGATTGGGGGATGTTGGCGTTTAATTTTTAAACATAAAATTTTATTTTGTATTAATTACAGTGGTGATTTAATCATTCATAGACCCATGGTGGGGCAAACCCTAATCGTACATACATACACATAACTTGCAGTTTTCGTTTTTAACTTCTAAACCAAAGATTTTTTTCTAAATTTTTGTTTACTTGTTTTATAATTTCTTTTCTTCCTAATTATTACATTGTATTGCTAAAACACGGATACACACATTTATGATGGCAAACCCAGAGTTTTGCGTACCAAACGTTTAGCTATTTGATTGAATTCTTCACGTTTTTCACGCCACATAATGGCAGCATCAACATTGGCTCCAGATTCATCGTTGGGTTCTGAAAATAAAAAGGCGAACAAGGAGAGGGATTAGCATGAAAACTAAAAGTCAATCATATAGGGGGTTATCATTAATGGCATTTCCCCGTGAGTTTTGTCTTTACGCCGTTGCAAATTAAGGGAGAAAGTGAAAAATTCACGGGGAATTGCCGTTCATGATAACCCCCATAATGAATCTTAAACGTCTCGAGTCATTTTTAATGCCATCAAAAGGATTGGTGAATCCATTTGGAATAACTTTTCCTATTGTACACAATTATGTAGGTCATCTCATACACAACTTACCCGCCAACATTGACACCACACTTAGTAGAATTTTTTCAACACTTTGTACCGGACTCCAACGTTCAGCAGATGATTCATAGCCCATTGGATCATCACCGGGAGCATGTAATATTGATATGCAAACACGACCATCCGCAAAAACTACAAAGAAAATAATGAAAATGTTAGAATTATCAATTCAACTTTCAATTTGTCAATTTTGGACTCACTATTCGGATGAAACATTTCACAGGTGAATTTCATTTTTGGCGGACTCAGGGGATAGTCTGGTGGAAACACCAAACGGGCAGGAAAAACTCCACCTTCAAAGCATGTTCCTTCGGGACCACTGAAATAAGGGAAAAAGGATTTGTATTAAAATTTTAAAATAAAATAATGAGGAATCACTATTGTCTTTTCAGAAGAAACTTTATTAAATTCAGGAACGGATCTGTCCATAACGAAATAGAATCTGAATTGAATTCGTGTGAGGAATGTCTGTTGATAAAAAATATATTTGTGGTGGCATTTTAGAAATACGTTGGACTTTTTATATAATTTGTTCTTGTTGTTGTAACAGTGTTTATTATTGTATGTTTGTGGGTTCGTTCTTTTGCAATCTGGCTCAGGGTCTATCTCCTGTCCCATGAGAGTGGCTGCTTCGATGGGATGTAACCACAGATCCACTGGAGTTAGATGAGTTGGTTTGGCGGGTCAGTTGAAGAGGTGCAGTAGTTGAGTCAAAACTACTCTGTTTTGTGGTGACGCTCCTCAGCTGCGATAGATGGGGGATGTACTCCGAGGACTTATTCATACTATATTTGCTTATGGGCTTGGCAATTGCGTCCGTATGAATGCTATTTATTTCTTTACCTGCACCCAAGTGCTGCCGGCTATGGACTTGAGGAACCTGTTCCTACTTTTCAGTTTGTCGCAGATAGCTGTGACGTGAGCGCACGATATGAACGTAGTGTCGAATGTGACCCCTAGAATTTTGGGGTAGTTTGTGGTCGGAATTCTGCTACCGGCGACCACGACATTCAACTCTCTTCCAAACTGCGCCATCCATGTGGTGAACAGTGTGGTTGTAGATTTTTTTGAGGAAATCTACATATTTCTCGCGTGTAAAAGGTGTAAAGATCGGTGAAATAAGAGTTCAGTCTCTCACAGATGTCATCAGGGAAGGTACCTGACGCCAGGATAGTGCAACCATCCGCATATGTTACGATCTAGATGCCGTCTGGTGGCGGAATACAGGAGAGTTAGAGGTTAAACAGTTCCGGAGATATCACCCCACCTTGGGGAACTTCCTGTTTCACTGTATGGGGTTTGGACTTCTTGTTACTGAATTTCACGTACGACTGGCGTCCACACATATTATTGACTATCGAATGTTTCAAGCTTGGCCGAAGGGTTATCTGCTCAATGTCCTCAAACAGCGTGGAGTGTTTGACAGTATCGAAGGCTTTTGATAAGTTAAGCGCCATCATTACTGTTGTGTCACACGGCCTGCTCTGATGCTTACGGAACCCATGCTGATGATCGGCAACTGGATAGCTATTTCTGAGGGTGGGAGGACTAAGGTCTCAAGGGTATTTGCCTGGGCGACAAAAGCGAAATCGGTCTGTACGATTCACCGTTGCTGGCATCCTTGCCTGGCTTCAGTAGCGTCACCATCTTGCCCTAGTGAAAGGTTGAGAACTTTAGTAAGATACTCGACTCCCGGCACATTCAGCTGTTTCAGTATAACCATGGAGATTCAATCAGGGCCCAACGTTTTGGATGACATCATCCATTGTCAATTGTGGTGGTTCATTCTCGGCAGGAAGGGATCTAATGCGACATAGTACTCACCTCTTTGCCATGTCACTCCTCCAGGGGTCTTGAAGAAATGTCGATTGAAATAACATGGCGTAATGTGTGACTGAGGTCGTAATATTCTTTCTTTCCTTGTTCTGCTTGTGCTCACCGAACGACCTATTAACTTCCAGTGTCAGCTCCCTAAGTCTGGGGTCACTGAGGTTGGGTCGATGAAGCTCAACACTCTCATTTTCCAATCCCGCCGCCTTGCTGGTAATTTGATCTCACTTCTGGTATTCGACCAGCAGGTACATATACGAGCGTCTGCAGCAGTGATGATGTCTCGGAACGTCCTCCCTGCTACCCGAACATCAGATGGGTTGGGCAGATCTCTGAAGCGGTGATTGGTGAACATTCTGAAACCTAGGTCAATTAGCTTTCCCACTATTGATGAAAGTGAGACAATTATGAGATGGTCTGACGCTAAAGAAACGACGGGTTGCGAGATGACGTCATTTGTCAGCACTGGTGACATGATGTTGTTGTAGCAGCATATAAACCTACCTAGTAGCATAGCATATAAACCTACTATGATTTCGGGCCAATCCGGTACGGAAGAATCCGTTGCAGTGGGATTGAGGTGACATGATGGTTATATTTGGCAAACTGTGATATTCTACTCTAATTCTGGTGGGGTCGTCTTTATTGACCGTGCAAAACGAACCGGACCGAATGTGACAAATCACGATGAACATTAAAGCCCCCTAAGACCCGCCCTTTATGACCTTCCAAAAGCGGGCCAAAATTGGCGGAATGTATTCCTTAAGCAACTCTTTCTCTGCAGTTCCACATCTAACTACAAACCCAAATATATTATATGTACGGGTTAATAGACCCGGCCTCAATAGAGATATTTAAAAAGACTGTTGCAACAGGACAGCTTATGGTGCGATCCTTCCTTAGATCATAGCTGTAAGATGCAGTTGCTGGAGAGTTTGGTTTTGGTGTTGCCTGATAACATTCACTTGACACTTGTGGTTCACATAAGTTTTTGAAGACATCTTCCGGATTTCTTGGAAGTTTCTTATTTTCTAATCAATTGCGGCATCATTACAAAGCGACAAACTCTTATGTCGGTTGGGATCTTTGTAGAGCTTTGCTTTTAAAGCGGTAGTGTTTACAGTTTCCTTGGAATCATCCAAAGTTTTTGGTCCAAACTAGTCTTTAGCAACCAGTATTGTCCCTGAAGACTAGAAATTAGTATCTGTAATTGAAGTTATCCAAAGGTGCCAGTGGAGGCGTATCGTACCGTGCGATTTTTCTTGTAACCAGCAAAGCAGTGCAACATAATGGGGCAGTTGCCCAGTATCAGATTGGTTTTCCACAAAAAACGCCATTTCAGATATATAAGACGAAGACTTAACCAGAACAGACTGTTAACAGAACATACATTGTAAAATTCAGAAATAAGAAGTGGAAACCCCTTAGTGTGAAACAGGAAGATCCTTAATTTGTGTGTTGCAACATCTACCTCTTACGTCTTCCACTTTTCTCGACTTGGGTAATTGAAATGAACCATAGGAGAATTGCAAAAGAGATCAAGATGCATATTTAAGGCCACCGATTGTATTCGAAAGTATCATCGAATCTACTTTTGAGTCTCAATTAGAAGTTCCATAGTTGGCGTACAAATGAGGATTAATGATTGACATTTTGTACCGGACAGAGGAACACGAAAATATGTCCTCAGACACAAAAACTATTGGAGTAAGAGAACGCATAGATAACACTGTCAGAAAATTCTTATAGCAGACTTACGTGAGATCCGATTGAAGCTAAAGCTAATCAAAATATTAGTTGATTGACCTTTTATCATATGACGTATTGTTGGTTGGTCCCATAAAGCATTTTTATAAAACCACTATTACTTACGCTATTAATGCCTCCCATTCGAAAAAGTTGTCCTCACTGACTGGGCCAGCCACAATACCATCCGGTGGGTCCAAAGTCAATTCTGCAAATAAAAAATTTGAACATAAGGAACCATCATATATCAAAATTGCAGTCTCATTTTGTTTACGAAGCACCAAATTTATAGTAGTCGCACGGTCACCGACCGGGATCACCTGGTTTTTTGACTCTTACGTTTATATTCTGCCATAAGTCTTCTCAGAGCTGAACCTGCCATGTTTTTACGTGTTCTTGCCTTCTACTGGACTGACTTTACTCCCTTGCTTGCACTTATTTTGTTGTGTTTTGCTGCCTTAATTGTTGGTGGTGTTACGTACGTCGCACAAATTTTACGTTTGTGTGTGTGACTGTTGTTGATGAACTTCTTGTTTACTTTTTAACGCTAACTTTTTGGGCAAAATTAATTTCCTTCTAGAAGAAATTCTTAAAATTTAAATATAAGCGAAAATTTTGCACTAAAATTTTGTTAATTATTTTAATAATATAAGCAACAATTTTGCACTAAGATATTAGTTGCTTTATTTTCAAGTATAGAAGCGAGAAAAAAGTTCCAAATAAAAAAAACGTCACTCTATAAAGAAGTATTTGACAGTTGTTGGTGAAGTGTCAAAGTGCAGGCTAAGGCTAATATGTAGAGTTGTATAGTTCATGAACGAACTAGTTCAATTGAACGATTCATTGAAAAGAGCGTATGAACTAGATCAGTCGATATAGTTCATTATAGTTCAATAGTTCACTGAACTATAATCGGTCGGGGACCGCATGGTTCAATTATTAGAAGGTTGGGCAGGTTCATGAAATTATAAAAAAACAACTCTGATGCCGGTTTGCTTATAACTTCAAATGACTAATAACAAATGCAACAGGTTTTGTTTATTTGAAATATTTTCAAATATTTAAATTGAATTATTTTATATATGTATGCCCACGTTTTGGTATAGCCCCATATAACGCGAATTGTCGCTTTCAGGAATTTTGAATGTATTAGCCCAATTTGCCCTTGTAATTTAAGATTTTGTATCTGCTGAGGTCAAAACACATTTCCACAAAAAAAATTTGTATAAAGTCTACTTTATGGTATAACCCCCATATAAGGAAACCTGCAGATTTTAGTTCAGAAAACTTAACGGTGGAGGATATAAAACGTTCGCCCGGCCCATTGGACACTAAGCTCACCGTGGTGCCACCTTCCAAGCTATCTTTACCATACATATGTTAAGGTTAGTGAGCTAACATGTTTACTCATAAGAACGTTAAAAACTTGAGTTGGGCATTGGGCTAGTAACCCATCGCTCCAAAAGATCGTATTATGAAAAACAAAGAAACAGAAAACAACACCCATCTTACGTTGACGACCTCGCAAAAGTTTTATGGATTACAAACAGCGAATTTGCACCTGGAATGTTCGGAATCTTCACAGAAGGTGCAGTTTACGCTTTGGAGTATGTACTTGAAAAATACAAGACCGATATTACTGCCATGCAGGAAATACGATGCATTGGGAAAGGCGCCACAACAACAACTAATGGCACCGGCACGAGCGCTTAGAAGAAACGCATGATTGTTGTTCTGCCCATGACATATTTATTTTATTCGATTTTAATGCCGAAATTGGAAAGAAGAATGACTTTGGTCCAACAGTCCGAAAATTCAGTCTTCCCAGTGAAGCTTCTGCCAAAGGAATCATGTTGATAGACTTCGCAGCGACAAAAACATGACAGCAGTATTAGATTTATTGTTACGAACAGACACAAGACGGAAGTTGGACATCGGTAAGCTGCAATCACAACACATATCCACAGCATATTCCAGCATATTCCACTCATCTGACCCCATTGTTTAATGCAAGAACACGTCGACAATGTTGAAGTCATTTCTGCTTTCAAAATTGTACATCTTCTATATTGGTTTTTGTATGTATCCAATGTGATTTTGAATAAATTTATTTTGCCGTTTGTCAACTTTGTCAAAACTGTTTTGACACAATAGGAGGACCTCAGGAAAAAATTGTAATCAGATGTTTGCTGTGCCCTACCTTTTAATGATTGTACCATGGGGGACCGTACGATCAACGAACGATTCACAATCTAGTTCAACATGTCGTTCACAAATACATAAAGTGACGGCGTCGTCTATGTTAAGGGATGCCTTCGTAATTTGATCAGTTTGTTTATGTTTTGGATCAAGGTACATGGAATAGCTGATTCCTACAAAAACATACGAGACATACAATATTACAATAGCTGTGTTCCAGAACTAAAAAGTTTTTACAATTTTTACGACTTTTACACATTTTACTCGAAAAAGCGTTCCCGTACACAAAAAAGTTGTAAAATGTTCACTTCTCTTTAAACAAAAATGGCGCTAAATGACGCTCTCTTTAAAAACTTTTTACACGACAAATTTGGGCGAGTAAAAAAATATTAACATGGTTGCCGGCGTCTGATTGGCTGATACGCCGACTTTGACATTTGTTCCAGTTTTTTTGACGTATTTTCCATTTTTCCGTTCCCGAACTATTTCAAAAAACTTGTGTGTGACAACAAATTTTTTGCAGTTCTCTCTTTTACGAGTTTTACCATTAAAAAGTACGGGAACGAAGCTAATATGTCGAATACATTACGTATTGAATCTGCCTTTTTTGATAGAAAAAAAGAACGGGAAAAAATAAAAAGAGACACACACGCACAAAGCTTTTTTGCAATGACAATTTCTACACACACAACATACGATTTTTTTGCCAGCCACCTAAATGAAGGATGTTTTTTCTAAAATTAATTAATCTTTCTTTAAGAATGGAATAAAACTATGTAAATGTAATATTTTTTGTTATGGAGTAGTTAAATTATATTAGACTTTTGTTTGTATTTGGTGTATGTATGCGTTCTCATCAAACGACCGATTAAGGGCCGGTGAACGATTTTGATCCGAATGATTGAACTGGACAGTGAACTATGAACTAGATTACTGACCTAGTTCAGTTTAAAGAGCTGAGCTATTGAACTAGATCTTTCAAATGAACTAGATTGTACAACTCTACTAATATGATGATAACAGGGTGATTCAAAGGAATTGTATTATGTTGGAATTTGTGTAGTTGGCAATGCGGTGATGGGTTTATGCAGAGTCGTTTCTTATTTATTACGTTGGCAAATAATTTGAAAATTTAAAATATATGGTATGTTCCTTTACTTTTGAAAGTTGTAAAACCGGCAAAAGTAGCAAAAGTTGTTATCTGCTTCCATATGAATTGTATGGTGTCTGAAGTAAAGGAACGTTTTTCGAGTAAAAAGTTGTAAAACTTGAAGATTCTTGCACGTAAAGGAACAGAGCTATAAATTGGATGTCGTTGGATGGACTTCAATAGATATAAGAATAATCTGTAAGTAACATATATATCGTCACCATAAATGCCAAGAGTCATAATCATGGCAGAATAAGAAGGTAATCTCATTTGAAAAAACCGTCCTTGAGCTGCCAAATACAACACTGCATCGAAATAATATGAAAGTTGTTGTTGTTATTGTATGTCAATTACAACAAAAACAACACACTGTTTGTTTACATTTGTGTATAATAAAAATATATAGAATATTTTCGTAATTTTGGAAAAAATTGTGTGCGGAAATGAAACGGACATCGCGGTCAAAACTCGCTAAAATAACTGTGTATTTAATTTGGAAAAAATTGTGTGCGGAAATGAAACGGACATCACGGTCAAAACTCGCTGAAATAACTCTGTATTATTTATTTAAGCAGAACGAAACAGAAGTAATCTTGAATATCTTTGTATTGTTATTGCAGATTTTAGATAAGTATAAAAGTCAAGAAAAAGGGTGTTTGCTTGCCAGCAGCGTTTATTCATCCTGATGTGTCAACAACAAACGTCAGCGAAGAAGCCAATAAGTTATTTGGTTTGTAGCGAATGGGAATGGGTTTGTATTAATATTGTTACGAATGTAACTGATAGGTTTAAGTTAGTTTAGTTTAATTTCCGTTAATTTAAAAATTTGAATTGTAACGTAAAGTTTTTCTTACGCAGTTACTTTATTTAAGCAGCAACAACTACCATGTAGAACTCTCTTCATTATTCTGGATGTTACTTTACCTTTCATTAATGTGCTTTTATTTTGTTTTGCCATAGTCATGTAATTATTTGTTTGTCACTTCTTTTCTTACATTTATTTGTTGTTGTAATTACGTCATTGATCATCCCCCATGTATGTATGTGAGTATGGTTGTTCGCTTAGTGCGAATGTGCGTCTGTGTGTTCGCCGCACAGATTCGAGGTGTTGCCATATGCTCTAGATATTTCTCGAACAGGGAGACTTTGGGATATAAATTCAGGGGAACTGGCAATGACGGAGTAGTTGTGTTTTAAGCGTTGAACTGAACAGATCGGTTAAAGAATAGCTGCGTGCTAACTAGGGACTTGCTGTGTGCTTAGTAATTAAAGTCGGTTCTGAATAAGTGTAATAAAGTAAATAAAGCATTGTAGAGGCGTAATCTAAAACGAACCCTGTTTTATTTGGTACAAATCGTACTGGGGAATAAAACAACGTCTACACGGAGATTAGTTAAATCTAATTCCGTAACAATTGGTGTCAGCAGTGAGATTACGATCATCCTACAATGAAGTTTAAGGATCTACGAGTGGAAGACTTGAAGAAGGAGCTAAGTAAGTTGGAGTTGTGTTCTACTGGCAACAAGACCGAACTACAAAAACGCTTGTTGGAAGAGTTCGAGCGCCGTGGAATGAACATCGATGAATATGAGTTCGACGGTAAGGAGGAAGTCGAGTTATCGGCAAAGGGCGAATCCAGCGTTGAGGAAGTTTCGTCGGTAGCTGCCAGGGGTGACGATTTGAAATCAATGCTGGCTATGATGATGCTGGAAATGAACCAGAAAAATGAAGAAAATTCAAGAAGACTTATGGCGGAAATGATATCTGACAACTGTAAGATGTTAGAAGAGATGTCTAGGAAGAATGAAGAAACTTCCAGACTTATGATAGAAATGAAAGCAGAAAACTGTGGAATGAGCGAAGAAACTTCCAGACTTGTGATGGAAATGAAAGCAGAAAATTGTCGAATGAGCGAAGAAAATTCCAGAAAAATAGAGGAAAAATTAGAAGAGAACTCTAGAAAAATCGCTAAGGGCATGGAAGAGAAATTAGAAGTAAATTCGAGAACAATTAAAGAGAAACTCGAGAACATCACTATGGTGATTGAAAAGAGAGTAGAGAACGTGGAGGTACAAATTAAAGAGTTAGATAAAAAGATTTTGTCTGTTGACGAGAAATTTCTGGCTCAAGATGAGAAGATTCTGGGCATAGAAAAGAAAATGTCGGAACTGGAAATCAAAGGTGGCCCAGTGAGAGCTATTCATAACACGTTAAAAATTAAGCCTCCAGTGTTCGACGGCTCTACCTCTTTCAATGTGTTCAAATTACAGTTCGAGACAGTGGCTGCTAGAGATTCTTGGAACGACAACGAAAAGGCGGTATCACTCCTTATGGCATTGAAGGGTGATGCTGCTGACGTATTACAGAGTATTCCCGCCGCTTCTAGAAACAGCTATGGAGATATAATGGCTGCTCTTGAACGTAAGTACGGTAGTGAACACAAGCAAGAGATCTACCGAATGGAACTGAGGGGAAGAGTCCAGAAGCCAAATGAGACCTTACAAGACTTTGCGGCTGATATAGAGCGGTTGGCGCAGTTGGCATATCCAGGAGAGACACATCCATTGGTGGACCGTATAAAGATTGAGACATTTGCAAGTGGTATTCGTGATCCAGAGATAAAATTTGCGACGTATGCGGCACCAATGGGAACATTTGCAGAAACCGTGTCATTTGCCCTGGCCCAAGAAACCGCGAAGATGCTGGTGAAACCTAAAGCTTACAATGTGCGGAGGCTGCAAGTTGAGGACAACAATTCCCAGACCGTTGTCGACCTGCTGAAAGATGCACTGATGCGTGTGAAACGAGGGGCTGCTAGAACGAAAAAGACTTGTTATAACTGTCGTAAAGCTGGACACATTGCACGAGAATGCATATTGGAACGACCAAGGCCCAGATCCACCTCACCGCCTTCAAAAAGCGACGACCAACCGGTGGCCAAGAATCTGGAAAGAGAGATATCAGGTGAATCAAATAAAATGAATTCCGTCGATCACGAGGCGCCGCTGGCAGAGGAAGAAAACGATGGTCCCACAATTTCTATAGCCATAGTCCAGCAGAAGAACCACAACTTAATGGTGAAAGGCTTCGTCAATGGTGTATTGCGTACCTTGACATTGGACACCGGTGCAACAAAGTCCATTATTAGACCGGATTTGGTAAAAGGGAAGGTATTGCCGTTAAATGGAGTCAAATTGCGGACGGCTACAGGCGAGACTACAACGGTGCATGGAAAGGCCTACCAAAGGCTGAGCATGGGTAGAAAATCTGTAAATTTCGATTTTGTAGTGGCCGATATTATGGACGAAGTTATACTTGGTGTAGACTTCATGATTGCCTTCGATATAAACCTGGACATAAAGCACCGTGTGATGACTTGGTCCAATGTGGAAATACCGATTAATGTGGGCTACAAAGAGAAGAAAAGCATGTGTCGCCCTAGCGCAGAATCTGACGAAATCGCTGTAGATGTCCGTACGCTGAAGGTGGAAGCCCCCGAAAAATGGCCAGTACGAAAGCGGAAAAATCTCGCAACGAGGAGGAAAAAGCGAAGATGTACGTCGAGGAAACGTCCATCGAAAAGCGGCCGTACAACAAGGAGGGACAAGTCCGATGAAGACCAGGTGGCACTTAGGCAGGTGACCACAAAGAAAGAAGGTATAACGTCAAGATTCCTGGAGAGAAAGCAACGTCCAGAAGAGCAGAAGTCCAAAGCTGACGCAGTAGAGGGTACATCTAAATCGGTTGCCACCACTACGGAACGAGAACTGCGTCTAGTCGAGAGGAACAGGCTTAAGCGGGAGGCAGTGTTACCAATGCCCATACCACAGAGAGGGAACTGTGCCTATTCGGGACGAACAGGCTTAAGCGGGAGGCAATGTTACGAATGTAACTAATAGGTTTAAGTTAGTTTAGTTTAATTTCAGTTAATTTAAAAATTTGAATTGTAACGTAAAGTTTTTCTTACGCAGTTACTTTATTTAAGCAGCAACAACTACCATGTAGAACTCTCTTCATTATTCTGGATGTTACTTTACCTTTCATTAATGTGCTTTTATTTTGTTTTGCCATAGTCATGTAATTATTTGTTTGTCACTTCTTTTCTTACATTTATTTGTTGTTGTAATTACGTCATTGATCATCCCCCATGTATGTATGTGAGTATGGTTGTTCGCTTAGTGCGAATGTGCGTCTGTGTGTTCGCCGCACAGATTCGAGGTGTTGCCATATGCTCTAGATATTTCTCGAACAGGGAGACTTTGGGATATAAATTCAGGGGAACTGGCAATGACGGAGTAGTTGTGTTTTAAGCGTTGAACTGAACAGATCGGTTAAAGAATAGCTGCGTGCTAACTAGAGACTTGCTGTGTGCTTAGTAATTAAAGTCGGTTCTGAATAAGTGTAATAAAGTAAATAAAGCATTGTAGAGGCGTAATCTAAAACGAACACTGTTTTATTTGGTACAAATCGTACTGGGGAATAAAACAACGTCTACACGGAGATTAGTTAAATCTAATTCCGTAACAATATATTGAATGTGTTCTGCTTGTGACAGTTCACTAAACCCTTTACCAGTTCCTTATGATGTACAAAAGTTGCAAAAGATCACTCAATCGTATGCTGAGATTCTCCGCAGTCGCGCCGATTTGGGAGTTGATAAACGTGTCAATGCTGAGTCTATAGTTAAGCGCAAGAAAAACAACGTTGAATTGCTAAAGATCCTTTCTAAAAGTATCTGGTGACAGAACATTTCTCTTAGACCACATGTTACAATTGTACAACCAGAAAACGCCTCATGGGAAAGTGAAGAAATTAAAGATTTCTCCGACGATGAAGTAACAAAGGAAATAAAAAGGTATGTTATCGCTTCATAGTTCTTATAGTTTGACAAAAGGATGTAGTAAATATGCAAATATTTCTTTTACAGATGCAAGTCAGACCAATCAGCAGATATGTGTGTCAACGCCCGGAACATGTAGAAGAAGAAATTAGTGGCGACAGTCAATCCGGACACATAACACCAAGCAGATCAATCTCAATATAATACAAAAACCTCAGAGAGTCAAGTCACCATTAGGAAATGGATTTCTGCTAAGAGTTAATGTCCGTCCCCCAAAGGAAATGTTTAGTTACGAACCCTCTTTGGATAGTGAAGCCAATGAACAATTGTGCTCCGATGGAATACAGTAATTAAAATATGGGTTCTCATTACTGCTTAGAACGTACTTTTTATTAATTTTTGTACTTTTCAACTATATAGAAAATTAAAACTACAATTATAAGATATATATATTTAACTTGTTTGTGTTTTAAATGTTCCTGCGGACAGTAAAGGTTTCTCCTTGTAATATGGGGCGTTGTGATTGGGGCTGACTTCGCTGGGAATGCTCTACCGTCGACATCAAGGTTGTGCTATTTATTTCAGATTTGTAGTCTTAAAACTGCGTTGTTTCAGCTATTGATCGTGCATTGTAAAAGTATTTTAAAATGCACACCGTTGCAAAATCTACTCTGCGTTTCACCTCGGGTATGTTTGGACGAAATCCGTTTCAGACAATTTGAAGTCTATACTTACTATAAGATCGAAGATGGAAAATATTGGTCCACACCTTTCCGGTACCTCACCCAAAAGTTAAAAAAAAAATGTCACTAAAACGGTACACGATATATCTCATGAGCGGAAAAAGCAAACAATTTGATGCAAACTATGGTAATATTTTGTACAAATTGAGTTTAACTTCTAAAATGGTCCATATCGGGATTCTCCTTATTATACCTCCACCACCAAATTTCAAGTTTTTTGTTGAAGTGCAGTTTAGGTAGGGTCTGTTCGAAGATCCTTTGGATATTTATACCGATGCTATTCCTTGTGGAGCGATATTATGTTTTTCGTGTGTAAGTCCATGCTTTCTGACTTAGTGGTCCAAAAGCTCTAATTTATACGTTTAGCAATTGAAAGTACTGGGTGCGATATATATCGAAAAGAAAGTGGGAAGTGTTGTTTTCCCCGGGGAAAAAATAATATTATGTTGTAGTCATAATTACAGTGATTACGCGCTATTAAATTTTCGAGACGCCATATTTTATTTTTTTACCTTTTGGTCATTATGTCAGGATGCAAGGACATGCCCATGTTTGAAAGAAATAATACGATGTGGAATATCAAATAAACTGCATTTAAGGAAAAATTTTGTGTGAAGGTACTCGAAGAAATGAAACAATATAGTCCATACCTGATCTAGGTCCGAAAGAAATGCTATATTTGGACTAAGTCAGTTGATCCGTTCGGGATTTATCGTGCGAACCATTTTAGCGAAAATGTTTGAGATTTTGTTGGGGTGATACCGATTGGTTGAAGTGGGCCGATATGGTTCATCTTCGAACCTAAAAGAAGACAAATAGGTTCATCCGTTCGGGAGTTATCGTGCGCACCAGCTAAATAGACGGACGGTCATGGATAAATCAACTCCGAATCGTCTGAAACATCATTTCGATGAAGCACAATTTTGACCTCAGACAATAGGCTGAGTATATACATTTGGCTTTTATGTGAAGCCGAGACCAGATGATTTAACCTCTGTAAAATTATAAATCCGCAAATTCATGCTCTATGTCACTGCAGCTAATGTGAAAATGATCAATGCTTGCAAAAATATTTCGAGGACCAACATTTGGACCACATCGTCTGATCCGGTCGAGAGTTGTTCTCCAGCCAGATAGATGTACAGGGCCAAATTGAATCCAATCTGTCGAAAATTTTAAATTAAAAAAAAAATAAATTAAATTGGTTGGAATTTAAAATGTAAATAAAACTGACATACATATTTATATTTTAACATATACATACAAAGTTTGTCAAAATCATTTTGTCAATGAAGGGACGGCAAAGCGAATACAACTCTGTGAGTTGTGAGCGTGAGGTTACCTTGTATCATTGTATCATGAGTCATAATTAACAAAATAATAATTTTACAGGAGAAGCAAAAAACGTAAAATGAAAAACTGTTTTATGGAATATTAATCTTATGAGGGCGAATGTTTGGGATATTATCAATCATATACAAATGGGAGTAAGTAATGAAACCAAATCCTCGGAAACGCTTGGATTTGGGATCTGCCATTACAACAAAATCTGCAATGTTAACCCATTTTCCTAAATGCCTTTTCTTGAATAGGGTCGTTATGTTTTAACGTAGAAGCTTGACATTTTACAAGAGAATGCATTTTAGTCTTATGTATTAGTCCATATTTATATTAGGCAATTTTCCTTGCTGCAATTGTCAGTTCGAAGGAGAGAGAGGTGTGGCATAATGTAAATATAGACTTAGATTCAATCGAAAAACTAATTTTGACTTTTTTGGAGATACGACTTCGGGCATTTATGGTGACGATATACAAAATCGTTTGTAGCTATTCAATAGAAATGTAAAATTTGATTATTTGATTAATATAGACCATTAAAGTTACACAAAACAACTTAACATAAACTACTCTAAAAAGCATCTCAGAGCTAAAGATTAATTTTCAAAAAGTATAAAAAAATAATTTTTGAAAAAAAAATTATTATATAATACAGTCGGACCTCTATTAACCGTAATTGTCGGGACTGGAGGCATTGCGGATAATCGATACTCCCGGATAATAGAGTAACACTGTTTCTCACATATTTTCAATAAAAAATAAGAGCAATTATGAAATAAATGTGAAGTTGAAAGATTGAAACTGTTCTAAAATAGTTCATTTGTGCATTGCTTTTGTCTATTGAAATTATAATACCGGATCATAACGATTTTCACGGTTTATCGGTGTTAAATGAAAAAATTGTGTATTTTCCTCTCCCGGATAATGGAGGTTTACGGATAATCAATTCCCGGATAATCAAGGTCGACTGTAATAGCAAATTACATACATATATGGTCTGTTCCAGAACTGCAAGAATCTACTAATTTTTACTATTTTTGCCGATAACACAAAGGAAAAAATTCTATCGTAGTAAAAAATAGTAGCTTGTTGCAGTTTCTGGAACAGAGCAATTGATTAATTGATTTTTCCATTGGTACGGTATATGCATGAATTACAACAACCAACAAATTTACAAAAACAACATTGTTGTTATTGAAAATTATTTTTCAAATAAAATATTGAATAATAGGGTCGTTATAATTTATTTTCAGGAAAACATAAATACATTTTGAGAATCTTAAAAATTTGAATCAAAATGTAAATATAACGCATTCAGAACTCTCGTAGGTAATTTTTATTACACGTTTAGGATGAAAAGCAGTATTTTATGGTAACAAATTTCGAAGTTTCTTGAGTATACCCTATTACATATTGAAAACTAATTTGCCGTTTCCACGTTCTCTATTCGTTATTCGACCCTGAACTACGACTAAATTACTTATTTCCCCACACAAAGTTCGGTGAGCGAAAGACGATTTTTCAACGTTGTTCGAGTATAAATACTCTCTGAACAATATGTCCCATCCCTAATGCCTTGTTCATACTGACGGTAATTCGCTCTCTATTCGTTGTTCGAGCCCAAATTATGTTTTAATTACTTCATTTTTCATACAAAATTCTGAGAGCGAAGAACGATTTTTGTACATTGTTCCATTTAAATTACTCTCCGAACGAAGATAAAATATGTTCCATCTCTAACAAATGAGAGCATTTATCGAAATAAATTAATTATGACAGACAAAATACAAAATTTAAAAATTTATGAAAAACAACAACATGTTTAGAAAAACTGCAAAACATGAATAAAAAATAAACGGTGGAACGATTAGTATACATTCAAAGCATAGTCAATTTTGTCTTCTCTTTCATTGCAGTTACATTTCTTGTCGCTCGTTTCAAATTCGCGTACAAATCTAAAAACTAAAATGAAATACCTGCCTGAAAGTCTGTATACCAAAAAATTATTTTGGCAGGTCTCTCTCTCTCGTTAATTTTGAAAATAGAAAACTTGAGAAATGTATTGAAACATCACAATTTTAAGAAAAAATAGAAAACATGAATGAAAAGAATGGAATATAACATAAAATAGATGTTTGAAGGAAAGAAAATTATGTTTCCAGTTCATATCAACTGATTTTTGCTCTGTTCCAGAACTGCAAGAATCTACTAATTTTTACTATTTTTTCCGATAACATAATGGAAAAAATGTTATCGTAGTAAAAAATAGTAGCTTCTTGCAGGTTCTGGAACAGAGCAATTGTATTTGTATGTCTCTTGTTTGAAACTTCCTTTAAAATCAACAAACAAATGCTCTGTTCCAGAACCTGCAAGAAGCTACTATTTTTTACTACGATAACATATTTCCCTTTATGTTATCGAAGAAAATAGTAAAAATTAGTAGATTCTTGCAGTTCTGGAACAGACCAATAATGTGTGAAAATATGAATTATGTTGGTATGAAGTCATACCATGTCATATGGACGGGTTAACTCGTATACGTAATTGTGAGAGCGAACAACGTAATTAAAGCAGCGGTATGAACATGGCATGAGAGAATTTATCGAAAAAATTCAAAAATTTATTGAAAACACAAAAAATTTCAGAAAAAAGACGAATGAAAAGTAATGAACAAAATCTTTTTTATATATGCAGAAGGAAGAAGGTGGTGTTTCAATCTTAATCCCCCACACATTTCTTGTACATTAGTTCAAAATCGCGTAAAAAAATAGAAACAAAAATGAAACCAATAATTGAATCTGTATACACCAGACTGGTTTTAACTCAAAGGGAAAAAATCGATGTAGGATTTTTTGTAAAGAGGGTATTTACACTTTGATACGACCAAAAATGTGCCTCATCGAAATAATGGTTTTAGACCCCAAGTATGTTTGTACGATATCCGTTTCAGACAATTTTGAGTCGATCTAGCAATGTCCGTCTGTCTGTCTGTCTGGCTGGTGCGCACGATAACTCTCGAACGGATCAATCGATTCGGTTCAAATTTTGGGTATCGAAATATTTTGTCCAGATTTGATTTAAGTTCGAAGATGGGCCATATCGGTCCACTCCTTCAGGTACCTCTCCCACAAAAGTTCAAAAATGTTCGGAAAAATTGTCCGCACGATAACTCTTGAAGGGAGTAACCGAATTAGTCCATACATTGCACATCGTGACATTTCTATCAGACATAGATGGAGTTCCAATATGGACCCTATTGGTTCACTCTTTCGGGTACCTCCCACACAAAACTTTGCTTAAGTGCAGTTTAAGGCCTGCTCTCGAATCGCTTTGATTTTTGTTGCAGCCACTTGTATTCACTACCCCCATTACGACGATATAATTTTTTTCAGGAGCAAGTCCATATATCCTCAGAAATCAGCACGAAAACTGCAAACAACTCATATAATGCCATGTGTCGTAGTTGGAGTGCACGATAACTCTCGAACGGATCAACATATTTGGTTAACATTTTGGGTCTTTCAATATTTTGTCCAAACTTAGTTTAAATTCGATGATAGACCATATCGGTCCACTCCTTCCGGTACCTCCCCCACAAAGGTTCAAAATTGTTCGCCAAGATTGTGGGCGTGATAACTCTAGGAGGGAATAACCGAATTGAGCCAAACTTTGCTATTGGTAATATTACTTTCAGGCATAGATCGAGTTCTAATATGGACTATATCGGTCCACTCATTTGAGTACCTCCCACACAAAATTTGGAAAAAGTATAGTTTAACAACTCCTCTCTGATCTTATTAATTTGTGACGCAGTAGGTTGCACTTGCGGTCCCTGTTACGACGTTGTAATTTTTTTTCATGGGAAAGTCCATACTTCCTGAGATAATGACCCAAAAAGGTTCAGAAAATCCTACCGGCACCACCTAAACTGGCTAATGAGTAAAATAACCCTTTAAAAGAGAAATCGATTTAGCTCAAACTTTGTAAATTGAAAAGTAAAATTGTAATATATTTAAATTCAGAAAATTAAGTACAACATATTTAATTATATAGTCTGTAAGGAAAATATCCATAGACTAATAAAGAAGAAAAATATTTCCTACAGATTTGTATTAGGTCCGAATATGTACTACATCGGATCACTCTTATGGGTACACCCTATCCAAAGTTTGGAAAAAATGCACTCGTCTTGGATCATTCTGAATTTTGTTGCAACATGTAGTTTTTTGCGGCTCTTTCCATCCTGGAAAATTTTCCCAACAGTTAAAACACATACAGAAGTATTGTGTTTACTTTTTTTCTTCGGGTACGTGGCTGAGGGTATATCTCTGTCGGCTCAGCTGACTGATACTTTCTTACTTGTTTTATGTAGGAAATGTTTAGTTTTGTTAAAAATTAAGATTGCCAAAGTTTGAGCTCAATCGGAATATTGTTAACACGTGTCACTGGGGCCTCAAAATTTACATGGGCCCTTTATATAGCTAATAATAAAATCTGACCTGATTTTCAAAATTTTTTGTAGGTTTACTTGTTTAGCCATTACAAAGAACTGGTAAACTGTTTTCATCGATTGGATAAGAATACAGCTGATTGTCACTACTACCTTATATAAATATGCCTTGGGTACGACTTTTCTTTCAAATCAGTGGTCTGTTCTAGTACTCCAAGAATCTACTAATTTTTACTATTTTTTCCGATAACATAAAGGAAAAAATGTTATCGTAGTAAAAAATAGTAGCTTGTTGCAGGTTCTGGAACAGAGCACAGTATAAACAATTTTGGTCTGTTCCAGTACTTGAAGAATCTACTAATTTTTACTATTTTTTCCGATAACATAAAGGAAAAAATTTTATCGTAGTAAAAAGTGGTAGCTTCTTGCAGGTTCTGGAACAGAGCATTTGTATACATACACTCCGTTTCAATTCAATAGCACATTTCAAATTTTTATTTCTTACTTCGTTTTAGTTGACATTAGTCAAATATCTTGGTATATGTTTGTATATCTTGTTTCGCACACTTATGAAGTATCTTTCCACAAAATGTGCTGCTTCGATAAAGTCCCGTTATATTTTTTTATAATTTTCTTTCAAAAAGCCCAAAATTTGTACGGTTTGAAATGTTTCACCGAAATAGCACATTTACGACTACAATTTTGAATGCTACCGTTACGATTCTTTAAAATTGGAACGAATAGAAGCCATTTCAAGTTTAAAACGCTAAAATTGGTCAAACGATGTTTTAATACTGCGGATATAAGACGTTTCTTGTTAGAACTATTGAAAAACAAATGATAGAAGAGAGATGGTGCAAAATAAACTTGAACTTCTACTGAAATTTGGGTACAGTTCTGCGTGAAACGTCAAATTCCTGTGACTCCTATTCCATAATGGGTCCAATCTTGGCATTAAGATAAGTTTATCGTTATAAAATGTGAATTAACTAGAAAAGGTTAAGTTAAAATAAATAGATTATATTGCATAAAAATAATTGTAATTATTCTTTAAATTCGCAAATTTAAGTGAAGTCAATAGAGAAATTTGAAAAATCCCAATATGACGCTCGGCGGTAAGATTTTAGAATATATTAGTTGATATTTACAAAAAAAAATCGTTGATGTTATTTTTTTTGCAGAATTCATAAATAAAGGTAATACCCTTCAGTCGACTGAAGTGAGAAGTGTTGCGAGGTAAAGCAGGAAGAAAACGATGGCTTGCAGAACATATGGAAGCTAAGTATTATTCATTTAAGATAACACTTGTAAAAATATTTTATTTTATAATATAATAAAAATTTGACAACCGACAATATAAATGAAATAATCTTTATTTGGGTCAACAGTCGTCAACGAAATATGGGGGTTTTAGTCATCCAAGTTGTCTTCAGTGACAGCTTCGCTTACCCTGTCGCTCAAGTTGTCTTACACGAATACTGGGACATTTGTGTGAAAATTTCGTCGATGATTTCCAATTGCTGTCTGCAAGGTGTCTTCAGGGATATAGCATTGTCTTAAACTATTCATCAATGTTAAAAGACAATAGCAACCCAGTTGGAAGTTGTCTGCTATGTGTCTTCCAAGTTGTCTCCAATCCATTGAAGACGGCTCGACGACAGCCCTTTGCGATCATCGACGACATTTTCACACAAATGTCGCAAAACTCGTGCACGATAAGTTAAGCGACAAGGTAAGCGAATTTGTCTTCATGGACGATAAAATGAACATTAACTTGTACCAAGGCACATTGCAAGACATTTTCGTTCAGAATGTCACACATCGCACATGGAAGAGTGACAAATTTGGTGACACCGTCTTGTTTAAAGACAATTTTGAAATTTTTCGTTGATGAAATGGTCATCGCAGATTCAGTTTCCTACTGGGAATGTTACAAACCATTTTCACCAACACGTTCATACTTTTACATACCCAGTTGTTCAATAAATAGCTATTGTCTACTTTGACATAGTTATGTAACTAGTTACTCATTGATCCTAGTTACTTTACACCCAAAAATGACACACAAAATAGCCTATAGCCCGCTTTTGCCACTGGATAGTGTAATGGACAATGTTTCTCTCTTGTAATCTCTTTTTTCTCTCTTCTCTCTTTCTTTTAACAAAGTAGAAAAAATATTCTATCATTTTGTTTGTTTATTCATAGTTAAAAAACTTATTGATGCGTTTGTTGTGAAAAAAATTAAGATGCAAAAAGAACGTATTACCAGCTAAATCATAAGAAGGATGAATAATTTATGAAGAATATTTATCTATACTTATAAAAGAGTTCAGTAATGATGACTCACTGACTCACTGACTGACTGACTGACTGATAATCAACGCCCAGACTAAACGGCTAAAGCTAGAATCTTGAAATTTTGGGTGAGGGTCACTCTTGGGCCGAAGGTGTCAGATAAGGCTGGATTTTTGGAAATTCGAACTAGAACTGTACTAAAAGGTACTAAATATGGTACCCTTTGTATTAGGCAAACGCGAAGAGCTAGAATTCTGAAATTTGGAATAAGGGTCACTGATGGAGAGTTAGAAAGGTGTACCAAAGGGTTTTTGGAAATTCGAACTATAAGTGTTCGAAAAGTACTAAAAGTTACTAAATTTAGTACTATTTGTTATTACGTGAACGGATAGAGCTAAAATCTTGAAATTTGGAATGAAAATCAAGGTTTAGAAGATGAGTTGATATAAGGAGGTGGTTTTGAAAATGTGTACTCATGTGTACGAATAGTACTAAATGGTACTAAATTTGGTACAATTTGAATTTAGGCGAACCGACAAAGTTGGAATTCTGAAATTTGGAATTACTATTACTGTTGGAGTGTATGTTTGAGATATGGAGGTAGTTTTCGAAATTCGTACATATGGGTAAGAAAGGTACTAAATAGTACCAAATAAGGTACCAATTGGGTTTGGGGGAACGGCTGGAGCTGGAATTCTGAAATTTAGAATTAGGATTGCTGTCGGAATGTAGGATACAGGTATTTTGGAAATTCGTACTTTTGGGTACGAAAAGTACTAAATGGTACCAAATTTGGTACAATCTGAATTTAAGTGATCGGATAGACCTGGAATAGTGAAATTTGGAATTAAGATTACAATTGGAGTGTGGAATTGGGATACTTTTAAAAATTCGTACTTATGGCTACGAAAAGTACTAAATGGTACCAAATTTGGTACAATTTGGATTTGGGTGATCGGATACATTTGTAATCCTGAAATTCGAAATTAAGATTACTGTTGGAGTGTTGAATAGATGTAGGTTTGGAACTTAGGGTCTATGGAACAAAAAGTACTAAATGGTACTAAATTTGGTACAATTTGGATTACGGTGATCTGATGCAGCTGTAATCCTGAAATTCGAAATTAAGATTACTGTTGGAGTGTTGGATAGAGGTAGGTTTGGAACTTCGGACCTATGGGAACAAAAGTACTAAATGGTACTAAATTTAGTACAATTAGGATTATGGTGATCGGATGCAGCTGTAATCCTGAAATTTGGAATTAAGATTACTGTTGGCGTGTAGGATTGAGGTAGTTGTGGAAATTTGTACTCAAGGGTACGAATAGTACTAAATAGTACCAAATTTGGTACACTTAGGATTTGGGTGAACGGATATAGCTGGAACCCCGAGATTTGGAATAAGGAGTACTGTTGGAGTGTAGGATTGATAAAGTTTAGGAAATTTTTAGTTATCGGAGGAAAAGTACTAAATGGTACTAAATTTGGTACAATTTTTATTTCAGCGATGGGATACATTTGGAATCGTGAGATTCGGAATTACGATTACTGTTGGAGTGTTGATAGAGGTAGGGTTGGAAATTCGTACTCTGGATACGAATAGTACTAAATGGTACCGAATTTGGATTTGAGTTATCGGATGTATCTGGAATCCTGAAATTCGGAATTAAGCTTAGTGTTTGAACATAGCACTGAGGTAGTTTAGACAATTTGTACTTACGGATACGAAAAGTACTAAATGGTACCAAATCTGGTACAATTTGGATTTGGGTGAACGGATATTGCAGGAACCCCGAGATTTGGAATAAGGAGTACTGTTGGAGTGTAGGATTGATAAAGTTTTTGAAATTTTTAGTTATATTTGTTTTGTTTATTGTTGAAGTTCAATCTCATTTTCGATTGTTTGAGTGGAGTATTCGCCCATTGGCTCAACTTCATTTATTACCCTCTATTACAGAGAGTAATGTTTTTCAAAACGAACTGACAGTGTTGCAAAATTTTACTGATCGCTACCAATATCATGATTTCATCCCGGCGAAGGGAATTATCAATTGGCTTCTCAGTTTTTGAAATGATGCCTTTTTAGCGAAAAACCGAACTCTTTAAGTGTCTAGTATTCCCATATGAATGAGAATCACACTCACTTTTCGGCTTTTCCAAAGAAACACCAAAATCAAAATATTTTGCAACATGTCAGCACGTATCAACTAAGAATTCTTCGAATTCTGTGGGTTGAAAAGAACACCAACACAGTTACCTGTGAGTTTGTCTATTGGAATTTTGTTTTTTTGTTTTTAACAAAGCTCCAATTCGCCCGTGCCTCGGCTGTTTTTTGTTTGTTTTGTTTATTGTTGAAGTTCAATCTCATTTTCGATTGTTTGAGTGGAGTATTCGCCCATTGGCTCAACTTCATTTAAAAGTTCGGTTTTTCGCTAAAAAGGCATCATTTCAAAAACTGAGAAGCCAATTGATAATTCCCTTCGCCGGGATGAAATCATGATATTGGTAGCGATCAGTAAAATTTTGCAACACTGTCAGTTCGTTTTGAAAAACATTACTCTCTGTAATAGAGGGTAATAAATGAAGTTGAGCCAATGGGCGAATACTCCACTCAAACAATCGAAAATTTTTAGTTATGCCCCCCATACCAAGTGCGGATATTATTCGAAAGTTCGCCACAAAACTTCGAAAGTGATATTATTTTCGAGCACAATACAAGGGTTTTTTCGATAGTGTAGGCCAAAAATAAAATATTTGGAATTGTTGTCAAATTTTATTTTTTCAAATTAAAATCAGTTTGTAAAAAGTTTCATGTGAATTCGTTTATTTAGTTGAATTAAAAGAATTTGGTTTATTTATAAGTTGTGTAAATAACAATCGCGAAATTTTATTGTGTTATATGTTTTTTATAAAAGAAAAGTTGAAAATATTTTTGTGAAACCTGTAATCGAAAGCCTAGGAGCTGAGCAAATATACCAGATGAAGGGACTTTTGAATAAGATGTGAAAATTATGCCCCAGGAAGAAGATGATACATATTGCATGAAGAATCCATTGAAGGTGAGACTCCTGACGTTGAAGAACGTTTGACGCGGGTTTGCGTCCCTGGAAGAAGTGGACACATAGTGTCAGAAGATTCAATCGATGTCGAAAATATTCTCCGATTACCTGGCCGAAAAGGTTTCTTGGCGTGTGAACAGCAACTAAAAATTGCAATTCGGAGTATGTATATTTATATTAAGTCTATTTTAAATATTAATTTTTGACATATATCTTTTCTTTCGTTTTAAATGTACCCGGGTGACATGGTGGCTGACCTGGGATTTTCCCTGTATGACAGAGTTGTAAAACGCTCATGACAGGGTTGTAAAAGCCGCGAAATGACATATGAAAAGCAAAAGTTCGATGAATCTAAAAAAGAAAATGATGAAATTTATATCTATGTAGTCTTAGTTTTCCCGCTATTTAATACTTTGAATTGTTATGTTTTCTGTTTATTTTGCAATTCTTGCATTGAATTATATTATTTTTAGTTTTTGCAATACACTTTCCTAACTCAATAAATATATGTATTAAAATTTACCTAAAATAGCTTTAATTATTGGGGAACGAATGGAAAATGAAACACCAAAACTATCGATAATAATAACATTAAAGAGCTTCTAGCGATATCTAAAATGAATCGTTAAAGTATCGCTAAATTATATGTTTCCGTATTGTTTTTGATTCGAAAATAATATTATTATCGATACTTCGAAAACGAAAGTTTTACTGCCACAAACTGAGCGACCAGTGAATCGTTTTTGATTCGTTTTCGTGTGTCGTTCTCGAACAAAATATCCGCAAAACTATCGCAAAACATTCGAAAACGATATCGTTTGCGATAGCAATGGTATGGGGGGTGGGTACGAAAGTACTAAATGGTACCAAATTTGGTACAATTTGTGTGATCGGATACATTTGAAATCCTGAAATTCGAAATTAAGATTACTGTTGGAGTGTTGATAGAGGTAGGTTTAGAAATTCGTACTTTGGATACGAAAAGTACTAAATGGTACCAAATTTGGTACAGTTTGGATTACGGTGATCGAATGCAGCTGTAATCTTGAAATTTGGAATTAAGATTACTGTTGGCGTGTAGGATTGAGGTAGTTGTGGAAATTCGTACTCATGGGTACGAATAGTACTAAATGGTACCAAATTTGGTACAGTTTGGATTTGGGTGAACGGATACAGCTGGAATCCCGAGATTTTGAATAAGGAGTTGGAATGTAGGATTGATAAAGTTTTGGAAATTTTTTGTTATGTGTAGGAAAAGTACTAAATTTGGTACAATTTGGATTTCAGTGATAGAATACATTTGGAATCGTGAAATTCGGAATTAAAATTGATGTTGGAGTGTTGATAGATGTAGGTTTAGAAATTCGTACTTTGGATACTAATAGTACTGAATGGTACCAAATTTGGATTTGAGTGATCGGATATATCTGGAATCCTGAAATTCGGAATTAAGCTTATTGTTTGAACATAGTACTGAGGTAGTTTTGAAAATTTTTAATTATGGGAACAAAAATTCTAAATGATACTTAATTTGGTACAATTTGTATTTGTATGAACGGATAGAGCTGGAATCCTGAAATGTGGAATATAGGTTACTGTTAAAGTGAAGGATTGAGGTAGTTTTCGAAAACCTTACTTATGGGTACGAATCGTACGAATTGGATGAACGGATACACCTGGAATCTTGAGATTTGGAATTACGATTACTGTTTTTATTTTGTATTCAAGCCAGTGTAGGATTGATATATGTTGTCGAAAACGTGTCAAGAGTATACGAAAAGTACTTAATGGTACTCAATTTGTTGGGTGTAGAGACTGTGCTGGAATCTGTATGTTTTGGAGTTAGGGTGAGTATTGCTATTCAACGTTTGTTAATGTGTAAGGGTGAGATACGGCTGATCTTTTTGAAAATCGAATTAAAAAGAGACGAACAGTACTAAAATAAAAATTGATAAAAATTCGCCATTTTCATATTATATATTGTTTATTTGTTGTTATATCCTTTTCGCATACGAAGTAGCGGGTACTTTGCTAGTAATATATATATGGTTAGTATTAATACATACATATCTTGACACAATTCATTATCGCGTAATTTCATTAAACTTCTATACATTTTATTTCAGGAACTTTTGAATCATCTGAAGGACACACGAGAAAAACATTCCAAGGACCAAGTAAACATAAGTCGCTGTATCAAGTAGTAACGTACTAGTTCCTGTGTCAAGGATCAAGATGGACCAGCCATATCCATAAGTATATAAAATTATATTTCTGACTACCGAATTGGCTGGTTACTCGTAATGCACTGAGGAGACAATTGCCTTTCACACGACTATCGAATTGGGTGGTTACTGGTAATGCAGTTAGGGGACAATAGACCCCTTCCTATGACATCCCCATGTTAAATTCACCAGTCTATAACATTGCGAGTAGATTGGGTGGTAACTAGGGGTGTTTACCAGTTGTCAGCAAAATTGCTAATTATTCCCTAGTTACCCAAACAACAGGGTATTCACAATTACAAATGTATTTGAGAAAAAGGTTTGTATTTTTGCTATTGTCTTGCCAATACTGACATTTGTAAACGCAGGGTAAGACCCCAAGCAATAAAAATCAGACAATAAAAATAGACAATTAAATACCACAGCCTTCAAAACGTCTTATTTTCCCAGTATTGAAGACATCGTTTGACCAATTTTAGCGTTCTAAACTTTTAAAGAATCGTAACAGTAGCATTCAAAACTTGCAGTCGTACTCAAATTATTAATGCTCTGTTCCAGAACCAGCATGAAGCTACTATTTTTTACTTCGATAACATTTTTGCCTTTATGTTACCAGAAAAAATAGTAAAAATTAGTAGATTCGTGCAGTACTGGAACAGACCAAAAGAATATGGTATTTCGGCGAAACACTTCAAACCGTACAAATTTAGGGTTTTTTGAAAGAAATTTATAAAAAATATAACGGGACTTTATCGAAGCAACACTTTTTGTGGAAAGATGCTTCATAAGTGTAATAATAATAATAATTGTTCCACAAACATCCCAGATGGGACAAGGGAGACTTCTCTCATACCAATGAGTGCACCCCGATTCATATTAGCTCAATGATATGGGACCTACTGTTTATTGTCGAGTCCGAACGTCGTGTCCTAAGACACCACTTGTAGAAAAGTTTTACAAGGCTGAAATACTCAGGAAATGTCGCCAACATCGCTGGGGGGTATTTTGCCACCGTTGAAAATTTTGTTGTTGCCTGGCCTGGGAATCGAACCCACGACCTTAAGCGTGCAAGGCGTGTGTGCATACCATTGCACCACGGTGGCACCCATAAGTGTACGAAACAATATATAAAAAACATATTCCAGGATATTCAACTAATGTCAACTAAAATGAAGTAACAAATACATCATCCATCGCAGCAGAATAATGCCAGCTGCCAAGGTAAATACGTGTTGTTTTAGCCCAGTTAAGATCCGGACGATGCAGTGACCTTAATTCTTAAGGTCACTCATCTATCTCTTGGTTCTTTATTGACGCAACCAGTCTAAGTTTCAGAAATTTTGAGTCTGGATACAAAGGGAACAGAACTTGATAACTGAAATAATACGTTGCTACAACAACGACAATGGTTAAACCAGTTAAAACGTGTAAAGTTGAGCAGACCTTTTTTTGCAAAAAATCGACATTGTGGGTCCAAATTCACGCATAAAGTTTGATTGCAAAAATAATACAGCATTTGATTGTGTTCCATCCCTTCCCAACATTCTGACCAAAGAATTGATTTCCTGTCATACGGCTGATAAAGGATATCATCCCTACCTCATCTGTTTTCTCCCTTTTCAACAAACAAATATTGAAATGTAAAGATTTTGTTTCGGCAACTTTTTGTCACTTTTTCTTCACAAATATCGAACAAACAGCACCACCGTCGTAGCTATTATAGGTGCTACTGGATGTATGCACATGTCAATATCATAGCAATTCATATCAGGTTGGTTTACATTCATTAATTGATTGCAGTTGGGTGTCGTGACCGTGCCGGTGTAAAGTTATTTCGTTCAGAAGTATTTATCGCACTCGAAAATAATACATAACTTTAAAAAAAAAAGCTGGGAATGAACATTTTGTTTAAAAGGGAAGCAGGTGTAGGATCGATTTTATGAATGTTTTTAATCCGTGGTGTAATACCCTTCAGACATTTTTAAAGACTGCGGAAAATAGTTTGTACAAAGAGGAGATTTTAAGCACCAATTCCATTCCTATTATCCCAATACTACCAATATTCGACGAAAACTGTTGTCTAATTTCAAAGTGTTCACCAGCGACCAGCTGTAACGAATTAAAATGTTATCCTTTGAGATATTCATATTATTATCCTGTAGGTAATTTCAATATGTATATGCCTTATATAAATAACTAGTAAATAGATTGCAAATAAAAAGAATAAATAAAAAAATATAAATGACTTTAGAAGTTTACATTTAATTCACTTTGAATTGAATAATTATAATAATATAATCCCTTCCTATTTTCTTTCAAAATTCTTAATACTTCAATTCTGCAATATTTAACCTATTCTTAGGATTGATTTTGTAAATATATCTTATTGGTTTAACTTTGATATATTTTGCATACAACAGTATTGTGGGTCCAGTATGGTCTGGGTTTATTTTGTCTCGCATACTAAAAGTTGCTATTTATCCGTTTTTATTTCTGCCCAGCAATTTTAATTACTACTTTTTGAAATTTTAATTTTCCGTTCGTTGTGAAAAAACAAACAGAATATCACATCTCGATGCTTAATTAGCACTTGAATACAATTCAAATTGAAGATATTTCTTTGTTTTTTTTTTGTCCGACCAAATTCCAACGAAATAATGCCAGAGGATATTCTCTGTGGGACAATATCTGTGATTTACCTTATGGGGTTTTTTCATATTAAAATCCTCCAATCATTTTCTCGTGCATATAATTTAAAGTCTGTCGGTGTGACGATGTTTTTTGTTGCTGCTGTTATGTCGTCTGTCAGTTTATTTGTTTTTCGAACCTACCGGGCTGCTGTTGCCTACAGCCGATGCAGACAATATCCTTTAACTGATTGCATTGCATTGCAATCACAGAAAAGCGTAAATGAAAAGCGTTAATCAATACACCTATGGTAGGTCTACTGTACAGTGGTTCAAAGATAATAATATACCACAGATGCAATCCCAGAAGATGATATTGAATGTATACCGCTCGGCCAAGATGAGGTAAAAACAGCAATAAACCGGCTGGAGAATAATAAGGCAGCAGGAACCGAATATAACATAATCATGTAATGCGTCGATAAAAAAGCGAAAACGAGAAGCAAATAAGGCTCCTGTGTATTGGTGGAATAATGAAATAGCCGAGCAACGTAAAGACTGCATCCGAGTCAGACGACGATTTATACGAACTCGCAATAGAGCAGATAATGATTTGCATCACCGCATTCTGAAAAAGAAGAAAAAGGATCTTAATCTTAAAGGATCTTCCTCAATATCTGTGATGAGCTTGAAAACCATCCGTATGGACTTGCTTATAAACTAGTAACAAAAAGCTGGAAATCTTCAAAAGCAACGAAGCTATAAAACTGGAAAATATTGTAAAACATCTTTTTCCACTACAGCTGTACAATTTCTGCTTGCAATATGGATCTTTCCCATCAATATGGAAAGGCAAAAGTTGGTACTATTACAAAAAGAAGGAAAAGCACTTGGCACATCATCATACCGGCCCCTATGTATGATCTATGCTACAATAATATATAAGGTAGGCCACAGCTAACAGCTGATTACAATTTTTTTCTTGTTATGGCCTATTCTGTCAAAAGCAGGATTGACATTTTTTTTAAATTAATTCTCTTTCGAGTTGAGCTGTAAGGCCTTTCGAGATACATTGAAAAATTAGGAGTCTACCGAAGTCCCACGCATCCAACCATTACACTACGTTTCACGGGTGGTAAAGCCGATCTTCAGGTGTATTAGGATGTTGTTGTTGTGGCATACGAAGGCAAAGCTTGGAAACTAGTATATATATCGCACTTCATTAGATAAATGTATATGCGAAATTATGTCAGTTAATTGAAACTCCAAACTTTTCCTATAGTCTTGCTTGGTAATCCCATTTTTCAATGTTCACAAATACTACGGTAAGTTTTGTTCCTACATCATTAGTAATTGCTCTTCTATATCAGAAGATTTTATTTTTTTGATTTGATCATCAATTGTCTAAAGTTTTGACAAGTTGATGGTGGCTTAGAACGCTAAGACGCCGGCAACCTTTTTTACTGTTGATCGACGTTATGCAATTATAAAGGTAGATGCATCGGTGAATTGTTCCAACAAAAAACTGCTTTAACACTATATTGAAAACAAGGACAAAAAATTTTATTCGCGTGGCTAAATAAAAGTGTTGATGTTTTAATATGCAGTACTACTTGCGAATGAACGATTTGTCAAGTATTGACATTTTTTGAAATTTGTTCTAAAATTACGGGAACGGAAAAATTACAACTATTGTAAAATTCCTAACTGAAATGTCGCCGTATCTGCAAATTGGATGCCAGCAATCACGATGTTACAGTAGGGCAGCTATGAACAAAGCAGTACTCTAGCGTCGATTCATGGCACAAATACTACAGTCGCACATATTATTTTGTGCATCATTGCAGTACGGTTACATTAGAGCTTTTTTACCGGGTTAATCTACTTCATTAGTATTTATTTGACGTTTGCGCTATGGAATTGACATTTGAAACCCAAACCTACCGAGTTAATCCGTTTAAGTGTAACCGGGGTATTAGATAACCAAACTTTTTAAGTAGAAGACAAGAAGACAAGCATAACTGAAGTGATTTTTTACTTTAATTGGTGGTAAACAGTGGAGTTCTAAATTTCATATGTTTTTGTAAAACCGACTAACTTTGCATATACATCTACCTTTATTATTGCTCCATGTCATTTGACGTTTTGAGCCATGGCTGCAAGCTTGTATTTTTCAGCGTGTTTCATACATGTCCTACCTCTACTTTATTATACCATGGTATGATTGCTACATTTGGTATACTTCTAGAGAGTGTTATACGAAATAGACTGCAAGATCATGTGGAAGCGATAGAAGGCTTATCAGGAAGACAATTTGGATTCAGAACGAAAAGAACAACGGTGGATGCTATAAAAACGGTCGTTGATATTGCAAGAACCGAGATAGATGGAAAAAGTTGGAAGAATGGCACAAGGGAATATTGTGTGCTTATAACACTCGACGTGCAAAAAAAAACGTTTAATACAGCGAACTGGGAAAACGTCGTGAATGCACTCATTCACCTCAACATCCCTCCCTACCTAGTAGCCATAATCAAGGACTGGGAAAAGGGTTCTAATATGGTACCGACGAAGGTGTACTCACAGGAGGAGTACCACAAGGATCGATTCTTGGACAGCTTATGTGGGATATTATGTATGATTGCGTTTTAAGACTAAACTTTCCAGAAAAGTGAAATATCATCGGTTTTGGGGGTGATAGTAGCAAAGATAACAGAAGAAAAGAAAACAGTGTCAGAGGCCGCTGTACACATCGCAAAGTCATGGATTACCTCGGCGGGACTGCAATTAGCAGAGCATAAAGCGGAAGCCATCTTTATAACAAGCCGTTAAAATGTGGAGTACATTGAACTCCAAATAGGAAGTTGTATAATAAAAACCGCAGAAAGTTTAAAATACTTGAGATTTATGATAGATAACCGTCTATCCTTTAGGTAACATCTCGACTACATAAAGCTGAAGTCGGGTAAAACATTTGCGTCGCTATGTCAAATAATGTCTAATACGAGGGGCCTAAATTCTTTAGAAGAAATATGTTAGCAGGAGCACCTATATGGGTAGTATACTTAAGACACAAATCGTACCGTGATAAGATAAATTCGGTATATAGGCTTGTACACCGACGTAGCCAGGCCCGGGCCCCCCCCGAAATGATTTTAGTTCCCATAGGATATTAGCTTATGTTACACATTTTTTAATTTTTGAGTAAAATTTTAAACTGTTTTAAATTATTCAAGAAATATGTAAAGTAGTTGGAAGTATTATAGAGAATTATTTAACTACATTGGTATACTTATTATCCAACATATTTGAAAATATAAAGATAATGAACAAGTTAGGCTTTTTGAGCAATTTTATGCATATTTCTTGTTAACACACATTAATGTTTAAGCGTTTAATCGGAATTTTAGGCTGACTGTAAGTGTTACTGAGTTCAGAACAAAACGTTTATTTGTATTTATTGAACGTTTGTTACATATTACGTCCAATACTTTGGCTTATAAACAACATCCAGAAAAAAACATTTTTGCGATATTTTGTTTTTGAATTTTTTTTATAAGAGCAATTCAACAATAAAAGATAAAACCGTTGCTTAATCTTTGTGGTTTTAAGTGTTTATATATTTTCTCTAACACGTTTTTATAATGAACTGTTTTGAAATTCATAGCAATTACAAAGTCTTTATTATGCTTGAAATTTGCAATAGAAAAACTATATCAACCATTTTTTATGATATAATTTCTGTTCCACCGCAGTGTCGTAAATGTCTATTGTTCGACCTTCCGAATGTTAATAAAATCAAGATTATTGAGCTTGAGGTCAATGTTTATATTTTACTAGCTGAACCCGGTGCGCTTCGCTACCCCCGAATAATGTAAAATATATGTATTTTGACAAATTTATTTGTAGGCCAATTTTCGTCACTTATTCCAACTTTCAATAAAACCGGGTATATAAAGCGTGTTTGGTGTATCAAATACATGAAATCGGACGAAAATATATAAAGGAGCTATATCCAAATCTGAACCGATTTCAACATAATTTGGAAAATGTTTTCCGATTCTGATGCTATATCTCCAGATCAACGCGGAATGTCAGAAATTTTTATAGCCTATGTTACTTTCAGGCCATGTAGTGATATACTCTGAAAATTTCAGGAAGATCAGTTCTGCGGCTTTTGAGTCCATAAACTTCAAACAAGCAAACAAACGTACAAACATTTTTCTACTTTATATATCACGGTGCGCATTAACTAATTTTAAATGGAAGGTGTTTACACCTGGGAATTTTTTGCAGATTCTGCAACTACAACGCTCATAGATGAGAAATATCAAGAAACGAAAAAAATCGCCGGAGGGATTTTCAAATAAATCGCGATTTAAGTTCACATTTTTAGGGCTTCTTTAGGTTTTCACGATTTTGCATGGAAACCGCTAGTCCTATGTAAATGGACCTAAAGAAAATGTTGTAGCTGTGAAAATTTTCCACAAGATTGCCATCAATGATATTTTCGTAGGTTTTACCGTTTTTGAGATATAGAAGTTCAAATTGAGGCAATGCACGGACTGTATCGCCTCCTTATAAAACAATGTCATTACTGCAATTTCCCAAATTAAACTTATATATCTTGAAAATGGTACAACCTAGGAAAAAATAAATCGTCCAATCTTGTAGAGACATTTTCTTTAGTCCCATTTTGATATGACTTGCGGTTTCCAAGCAAAATCTTGAAGACTTAAGATAAAAACCTAAAAATTTGAACTGAACCTCTATATCTCAAAAATGGTAAAACCTACGAAAACCCCTAAAGGTAAGTCTTGTAGAGAATTTTCACAGCTACAACATTTTCTTTAGAGTAATTTCGATACGACTTGCGGTTTCCAAGCAAAATCGTGAAAATCTAAAAAAAACCTAAAATTGTGAATTTTGATCGCGATTTATTTAACAATCACTCCGGCAATTTTCTCTGTTTTTTTATTTTTCTTATCTATGAACATTGCTGTTTCAGAATCCGCGAAATCTTCCCATGTGTAAGCGGTTTTCATCAAAAGTTAGTTAAGGCGCACTGAGCATGATATTGTTTTATAAGGAGGCGATACAGTCAGTGCATTGTCTTAATTTGAACTTCTATATCTCAAAAACGGCAAAACCTACGAAAATATCATGAAAGTCAAACTTGTGGAGAATTTTCACAGCTACAACATTTTCTTTGCATAGGACTCGCGGTTTCGAAGCAAAATCGTAAAAAGCTAAAGAACCTCTAAAAATGTGAACTTAAATCGCGATTTATTTGAAAATCCCTCCGGCGATTTTTTTGTTTCTTTATATTTCTTATCTATGAGCATTGTAGTTTCAGAATCTGCAAAAACTTCCCAGGGTAAGCACCTTCCATTTAAATTTGGTTAAGGCACACCGTGATATATTGATGATGATTTATTACATATTATTTCCAATTATTCAAAATTACAATGAATTTCATCTTCAATGATTTTTCTGTCGATTATTCTTTGAATAAAACCAGAAGAACACGTCATAGAAATCCACAGCAATTGTATTTTGGGTAGTACTTTGAATGGATGCACATATCTAGAAATGTTAATTTTTCCTCCTTCGGTTAAGGACTTTGTGACGTCAAATGAAATCTAAAAAACTGATCGGAAACATGTTCTTCTTCGTCAAAATCTCAACAAGTACCACTCGACTTTGCGGACAGGAATATACCCTAAGCCTGTGTGAATTGAAACTTTCATGTATGTATAGGCATATCGAATAGCGGCTACACAGCCAAAATCCTTGAACCCAAAAGCTATATTAGGAGATTTTTAGAAATGTGTAGCCATTTTTGGACGTATGAACTTGCAAACAAAATATGGATTTGTATCATTGATACAGGTATAGAGGTATAGAGAAATGGACCGGACCGACATAGTTCATTTTGGGAGTAGATCTTATTTTGGGAGTCATTCCTTTTAAAAGATATTGCGCCCACCAGTCATTTCAGTTCACCACAGTATAATTTTCACCTTTCGACCCTTATGTCAGGAAATATGGACTTGCCCACGAAAAACATAATACCGCTCTAAACACAAGGAATACTTTCAGTAAAAATTTGTAAAGATCCTCAAATAGACCTTAAACTGCACTTAAACAACTATTTTGACGGTTTGTGAGGCAGGCACCGCAGTATGGCCCATTTTCGAGCAAAACCTAAGTTTGGAAAAAATATTACTAAATCCAAAGTTTGGAACAAATCTGTTGCTCCTTTCAAGAAAACTCGCGCATACCACTTTAGCTAAAATTCTTGAAACTTGGGGGGAAAATACCAGAATTAGTAGACCGGAAAGCACCATCTTCGAGTTTTGTATATATAATGCTCGCTGAAATATTGCCATAAACAAAGTTTGGACCAACGCAGTGTCCGGTTCGAAAGTTATCGTGCGCACTAGCCACTACACATGATTGCATTAGGTGTTCTTTACAGCTTTCGGGCCAATTTCTCTGGATGTATAGACTTGCCTCTGAAAAACTTGTAATGTAGTAATAAGGGCCTCGAGAACACTTGTCGCAAAAAAGCAAAGCTTTTCCAGAGAGATCTTTTCATTCATTTCATATTTTTTACTTATAACTAAATTATTAGCATAAAGGAAGTGAAGTCATGACCATTGAGGTCTTAAGATAACAGCTTATCCAGGGAGGTCTTAAACTGTACTTCGCTGAAAATTTTTGAAATTCTTTGCAGAAGTTTGCCGAAAGAGTAGCTCGGTATGGCTCATTCGAAGTTGATCAAAATATCACGAAGGCCAAATTTTGGACAGAATCGGTTGATATGTTTCAGAATTATCGTGCTTTCCAGGCACTAACTATTGCTCAGCATTAGTTCTCGGCCTTCAGAAATTCTTTGTGATAAGTAGACATCGGATTTTTGCATATATTTGAAAATTATAATATTAAGATATTTGAAAATTAAATGTTATGATATTTCTAAGGTTTTCCGATTCTATTCGCTTTCTTTTGGTGTTACGAAGTGATATCACTGAATATCATAACATTCACTGTAGTTGTGAATTATTTGATAAATGGTACGCCCAAAAATATATGGGCATATTAATAATTATATTCATTGTTTTGACCATATATTAACTGTGACATATTGTCAAAAAAGTTCTACAAACAAGATAAAATTGGCCAAGAAGTATTACGCCATTTGAATTAAAAAATAGTAATGAAAATTATTTCATCAGTCAAATAAGTCTAAAATAAGGTTTACATCTTTGCTAAATAAGACATTTTCGCTAACATGAACTTTCAAAATTTTGGTCAGGTGGGCCCCCCTCGAAATGAAATCCTGGCTACGTCCCTGGGCTTGTAGTACTTCGTGTGTGTTGTGCATACAGAATTACAGTTAGTCAAGTAATTGTTTTCGAACCAAGAAAACTAACATTTTTCTGTATTAATTAATGAAAAAAATACTGATAATTGCGATAAAAATGTCGGGTTTTTTGCAAAAATTAGTTGGACGACTTATTTAAGACAAGATAGGATGTATAAATAAAAAATTAACCCACGTAGTCCAACAAAAATAACGAAAAGCAATAACTACATGTAATGCAAGTTGTCAAATAAATGTTTTCGAAATGTAATGGAGGTTCCAATATACCCCATATTTTCGGTAAATACTTGAAAATCAGGACAATTTATGAATTTTATTTTTAACAGGGAGTAACTACTAACAAGTATCAACAATATTAGTCATCGAATATCCGTACTAGGAGGGTTACCATATCGACCAAGGGCGTACCAGGTCATATTACATGTAAATAGGGTCCTGTAGGTTTCAAACCGGGAATATTTGAAAACTAAGACGTTTTATGAGTTTCTTTAGTTCACTAGGACGGATTGTCATCAACTAAAATAAATATTACATTCAGAATAATAAAATCAGGAGGGTTGCCAGATGTACGAAAAAGGTACCAGGTTATATAAACAGTAAATGAGACCACCTGAATCCATAACCGGGGCTTAAGATTTGTTTATTTAACTCAAATTAAATTAATGGAAGAAACAATCCTCTAAAACAAATCAAAACATGACATAAAAGTACAAATATCGCTTAGAAATACATATGCAAGATATTGTCAGTCTATACTGATTTTATAATGGACATCCGATGTCCACTGTTTAGAGCCAGTTCAGAGGAATTCTCTAAGTTTTTTGGCTTCCATGGTAAAATTGAAGCATTATTTTGACGTCAGCATTATTTTCCCCTTAAAAATATGCAACAGTAGTACTGCAGAGTACACGAAGTGAGTCCTATAGGTCGTAGTAGGCATTTTTGAACATTGTCGACATCTGTACCTCATAAATTTCTAAGCAATATTAGTCTCTTACTGCGATATTTCCGATAGTTTCGTGAAATATTATTATCTCCTAATTAATTTTAAGTGAAACAACAAACTTCGGTGCCCTGTTTTGAGACACAGATGGTCTCGTTTATTGTTTATATAACCTGGTACCTTTTTCGTACATCTGGCAACCCTCCTGATTTATTTATTCTGAAGGTAATATTTAGTTTAGTTGATGGCAATCCATCCTAGTGAACTAAAGAAACTCATAAAACGTCTTAGTTTTCAAATATTCCCGGTTTTAAACCGACAGGACCCTGTTTACATGTAATATGACCTGGTACTCCCTTGGTCCATATGGTAACCCTCCTAGTACGGATATTCGATGACTAATATTGTTGATACTTGTTAGTGGTTACTCCCTGTTAAAAATAAAATTCAGAAATTGTCCTGATTTTCAAGTATTTACCAAAAATATGGGGTATATTGGTACCTCCATTACATTTCGAAAACATTTATTTGACAACTTGCATTACATGTGGTTATTGCTTTTCGTTATTTTTTGTTGGACTACGTGGGTAAATTTTTAATTTATACATCCTATCTTGTCTTAAATAAGTCGTCCAACTAATTTTTGCAAAAAAGCCGACATTTTTATCACAATTATCAGTAATTTTTTTATTAATTAATACAGAAAAATGTTAGTTTTCTTGGTTCGAAAACAATTACTTGACAAACTGTATATCCGATGATGCTGCATTTTTTCTTGCAGCAATGACGCCGATTGATTGGTTGGCAAAACATACGGAACGCAAGTTCGATTTACGTGGCTCAGCTACCACTGATAGTGACATGGAGGCAGTTAGAAGTGAAGCCATGGTGGTGTGGCAGAGGAGATGGTCGACGTCAACAAAAGGGAGGTGGACGCAAAAACTGATCCCAAATGTTGAAACTTGGTGTAACAGGTCGTACCTATACTGCTTTGGACTCGATAACTAACCATTCTGTCCGAACTGCGCGGACGATGTAGAGGATCCAAGACATGTTCTATTTGTGTGTCCTATATTTAATGTAGAAAGGATGAATTTGGAGTGGCAAATTTGAAGTGAAATAAATGCAGAGAACATATTTCTGTTAATGCTGAAGTCCAAACAAAATTGGAATTATGTATGTGAATGTGTTAAGTCCATAATTTGGAATTAAAACGATTAAATGAGATTCGAAGAACGATATAATTATTAGCTGGAGTCATTAGAACCATTCCCACCCTGCGAAGAAATGCTTTCTTACGGCGATACCGGAGGGATTGTGGAACATTGAGCTGGGGTTATTTTAGAGTGTTAAAGTCTCGCATACCTGACATGCTGTCAGGCTGCCAAAGTCTTTCGACAATTTTTTTCCCAAGAGAAAAAAAACTATAGGGGTCTTCTATCTTCTTTAGGAGGTCTTCTATCTATAAAAGACCCTTTAGGATGTACTTCTATCTACAGACGATCACTTTAGGAGGTCTCTGTCTTCAGAAGCCCACTTGAGGAGGTCTTAAAAAACATTTAGAAGGCCTTTTATCTATAGAATTACCCCTTAAGAAGGTCTTCTATTTATTGAAAACCCCGTTAGGAGGTCTTCTGTATATTGAAGACTTTTGTTGTAGATCTTCCTTCTACAGAAGATATAGTTAGAAGGACTTTTATAAACAGAAGACCACTTTACGAGGGCTCTTATCTAAAGAAGAAACATTTAGGAGGTCTTCTATTTATTGAAGAGCCATATATGAAGTCTTCTACTTCTTACGGCGGTACCGTAGGGATTGTGGAACAGTGAACTGGGGTTATTTTAGCGTGTTAAAGTCTGGCACACCAGACATGCTGTCAGACTGCCAAAGTCTTTCGATAATTTGTTCCCCAAGAGAAAAAAATCTGTAGGGGTCTTCTATATCCTCTTTAGGAGGTCTTCTATCTATAGAATACCCCTTTACAAGGTACTTCTATCTACAGACGATCACTTTAGGAGGTCTCTATCTTCAGAAGCCCACTTTATCTATAAAAAACCATTTAGAAGGCCTGTTATCTATAGAATACTCCTTAAGGAGATCTTCTATTTATTGAAAACCCCGTTAGGAGGTCTTCTGTATATTGAAGACTTTTGTTGTAGATCTTCCATCTATAGAAGACACATTTAGAAGGACTTTTATAAACAGAGGATCACTTTATGAGGTATCTTATCTAATGAAGAAACATTTAATAAATATTTATTGTAAACCCATATATGAAGTCTTCTACTTCAGGAGGCATTCTCTCTATAGAAAACCCATTAAGGAGGTCTTCTATATGTATAAGATGTTTTAGGTCCTATAAATATTTAAGGACCTAAAAGAAGTAAAGATTCCCGAGAGAGGGGTTCTATCATTCCCTATTTGACACAAACATTTGTTAAAACTTTTTCGGAATCACTGTGCCCCATTGATAACGGCTGTTTGTTGTAGTATATTTGTGTTTCCGGTGGTGTATCGTCAACTCATATCACCTTGTAATTGTGGTTTTAAGGACATTTCATAGCGGCAGCACAACACAACTTGATTGTTGTGTTGTTGCCAGCGGCAACACGATACCTGTCATTGTCCTGGCGATTGTCGAGCAATTGTTATTGGTATTTGGGTGATGCGGATAGCATGATTGCTGCTGTTGCTGCATCAATGCATTTTGTATTGATTCCGTTCCGGATGTTATTGTTGTTGACTACCTTTTTTCATTTGATCATGTTGTTGCTATTGTTTTTGTTGTATGATAAATTTACGACGATACGATGAATTATTATCAATTTGTTGTCAATAATATCCATGGTGGTGGTGTTGTTGTTGTTGCTGCCGTTATCGATGTTATTTATATTTTAAATACTAGCCTTCTTTACCAGTTATACTTCGGATGAAAGGCGCAATCGATTCATTCGGTGTCATTTTGGCATATTTTAAATATCTCTGGGCGTTAATTACAAAAAAAGAAACGTATACAACAACCAGACTACTACAACAATGTCATCAATTGTTGGGTGGTCCATCCAATCCGATGCAAAGTACTCTTTAAGTACTGCTCATTTGCATTGTGGTCTGATTAAATTACAAAATATTTTTTATTGATGGGAGGTTGGCTTTTCGGTGTTGTCCTTTTTATCGTGTATTCCATGAAATCAGTTAAAAAATTATTTGTTTGGATGTGACAAGTGATTTAAGGGAATTGTTATTCGTTTTTTACATTTCAATTAAATTAAATGCGAAACTATACTAAGGATGTGCAATAGGCAGTCGTAGTAGCGGTAAATGGGATAATTAAAATTCCGGCATAGTTATTTATTTTTCCTTTGTAATTCAAGCCATATTGTAACACGTACATAGGCCAATTTACAGATAATTAGGTTAGGTTAAGTGGAGGAGAGGGGCGCATGTCCGCATGGACAGAGTACGCTCCCACCCCCTAGCTACGTCGGTGAGGTTGGGTAATGACAGAGATAGTGTTCCAACGTTTCGTCGTCTCATTAAATGTTTACCGAACCAATATACATAGTTTTTAACTTTCCAGTCTTGTTGTTATAACTTTAATAGCCGTTAGGATGTTTACAGTGGTTGGCTTTGTATTAGCGTGAAACCAGTTCAGACACTCTGTAATCGCTTGGACTTCCGTCTGAAGGACCATGTTATGGTCCGGCATTCGAAGGAAGATTCTTCTTATCGGTTCTTCTATATAAAGTCTCAGTCCCGTTATCCGTCTAGCCCAGCCCTATCTGCGTAACCACAGCTTCCAGCAGGCAAATGTCCGTTACTAAAACTTCCCACAAAGTAACTGCACTTCTTTCGGGTATACATTTTGATACAATAGATCATCTATTGACTCAGCCGATGTGACCCGTAGTATGTTTTGGCGATATGTTTTGTGGCCTCTTTCGATACACTCGCTCATCGGCTTAAGTCTTATAGCTGAGATGGCTGCTTTATACTTTACCTGAATTTATATGGGATAGGCAAAAAATAAAATTGTCTCTAAAGTCCTAGTCGGTGTAGAATAGAGTTGTACAATCTAGTTCATTTGAACGATCAAGTTCAATTGTTCAGCTCTTTTAACTGAACTAGCTATTTTTCCGGCTATTTTTCAGCAACCAGTTATTTTGAGTTGCAGTGAATATTTTCGAAGAAACAAGAAGTAAAATTGAAAGGAAAAAACCATTTTCTTAACAATTGGTGATTAATTAATTTTGTGTTTCAAAAATATGGTGAAAATAACAATAAAACAACAGTTTGAAATATTAATTGATAAATTGAGTGCAAATCCAATGTACACATGGGTTCCATCTTTACAGCCGACAACACCAGGGAATTTCGTTCTTGAATAAAAATGATTTTTGTTCTGCCTTTTTCGTTCTCCGACAATTTCGAAACGATCCAATTTCGGCACAATTTGTCCTCTATCAAGTGGACAACTTTCTTCAATACGTTCGACAATATAGATTGAGCAATGCAATTGTTGTAATCATTGTCATGGGATTTTTGGAAACTTCCCTCCGCAAAAAATCTCAATGCAGCGCACATTTTAAAAGTGGGGGTATTGCTGTTGATCTGTAACTTACTTTGAAGTCATCTTTTAACGTTTCCACAATGTAAACTACGGCATCCTTTTCAATCGAAAATACGCCTTAAACCTAAAATAATTTACTGATTATACAGATCTTTCCAACATGGGCTTCAACTTACAGTACAGATGGCAATTCCAGTGGATTCGACTTGTCCCTTAAATTTCTTTTAATAAATGTCTTGTCCAGTACATTTTCTTCATCATCAAAAAATATTTCCATGTTTGATCGATAACACGTTTATCGACAACCCAGTTGGGTTGACATCAATAATACAACATTTCATCTCAGGTGTGCTGACAATTGACAACGCAACTCAAGGTTAGTGGCAATGCATAATCGACCCCTAATGTTATCAAACTCAACATTTGTCTTCTAGCCATTCACATCCGATTTGCCTGATGAGCTCGATTAAAAATTCAATTAATTAAAAACTTTCATAAATAATGACCTTCGTCATAATAAGACAACTATAAATAAAAATAGAATAATATAATTAAACTATCCCAGACAACAATATACATATAAATAGCAATTAGATATTTTTATTCCATTCATATAGTAAGATTAAGATTACATTAATTTAAGAAACAACGTTGTGTAGAAATTAGAGTTGTGTAGTTCCGGAACGAACTAGTTCCAAGGAACTATTCCGGACAAGGAACTATTGAAACTATATCCGGCTCTTTGATTTATATAATTCCTTTAGTTTATATAGCTCCAGTCGTACATATAATTCCTTTCATTTATATAACCCAACAAAATTTTCGATGCCAAAGATGTCATTCAATCATGGGTGCAAGTGACCTGGCATGTCATCTTTTTACATCTTCATCGATGAATTTTATATGAGCGTGGACCCCAAAAGATGCTATTCATTGTTGGATCCAAAGCATGTCATTTACACCAACGCTTTGACATGTCATTTTCACCAATGCTTTGGCATGTCATTTTCGCCAACCCTTTGCAATGACATTATCATTACGACTAGAGTTTTAACAACGTTGGTTGTGATTTCGAGTCTACGACAACATCAAGCCTATTGTAAATAATTAATCTTATATATTTAGGAAAATGTGTATAAATAAAAACACAAAATTCATCTCTATTGGATCGATGGAATGGGTTCAAATGCTGATGAAAAGATAGGATTTTTCACGACTTCCTTTTCGTGGATTCAAATGCTGATGAAAAGATCGGATCTTTCACGACTTCCTTTGCATTGGTTCAAATGCTAAAGAAAAGATCGGATCTGTCACGACTTCGTTTGAACCATTGCAAAAAATGCCATCAAATCACGTCATCGCATGGAACCACTTCCTTCAAATTTTGCTGGGTAATTCATTTTCTTTCTTCGATCTTTCACGTTCGGTTCCTTCATCATTCAGATGCGGCCGCATTGCTAAATAAACGTAAATCCCATCCTCGTTACACTGCTGCAATTTATTTATTTTTATGTCTGTTTACGTTCGTGAAGCGCCGTTGTTTTTGGATACCTTGGCGGCGAAGACGAAGTGGCAAAATTTTCTGGAGATAACCTTTTGGATGTGGCAACCCTGTGAAGAATGCTATTTTTGGATATGGCAACCCTCTTGGAAGCTGTAATGGCCCCGGCACATACGGTACGTTGTGCGTCGCGTTACAACAACCACATGAAAACTACAAGAACAAACTTGGCATCACTTACATTTTTTTCATGTGGTTGTTGTTTTTAACGCGTGACGCAACGCACAACGTACCGTATGTGCCGGGGCCATAACTCGGTGTACGTTTTTGATCGAATATTGTAAACTGCTTCCATATGAATTATATGGTGTCTGAAGTAAAGGAACGCTTTTCGAGTAAAAAGTGGTAAAACTTTAAGATTCTTAAGAATTCGTTAATAGTGCGCGCCGACGCTATTTGATAATAATTTTATTAAGTTGATATAATCTTGAATTTTCTATAAATTGTTTCGGAATATTTTGTAAATTTTTACATTTAATAAAAGAAAATTGTTCTTTTTTTAACCCGATATCGTTCCTTAAATCGAAAACTGTTTTGTTTCTTTTTACTTTTTTTGCAAGTGTTGTGCCTTTTTTCCTCTCCTTTTTTGGCTCCAGTTTTGCTCCCCAGCCTGCCGCTTTATTTTAACTGTGTTCCTTTACTTGCCTGAAGTTATCATTTTTACCATATGTTACCATTTTTAACCTGCAAAGCGTTCCTTAACCCCGAAAAGTGGCAAAACTGGAAGCAATTTTTAAGAGAGTGAGAGAGGAGAGAGAGCGAAAATGGCTTTCTCTTCTACCACAGGCTACCAGCAAAATTTCTGCAGGTAAAAAATCGCAGAACTGATTTTTCGACTTTTGTTTGACGATTATTTCACAATGAACAAAAAATGGACGAAAAACAGAAGAAAAAGTCGAACGCTGACAAAACTAAATTAAAAACTGTGAAATAAAAGACGAAAATTGACTTTTTATGTTTCTTTTTGACATTGCAGCCAGATCTACCATTTTTCCGTTCCTTTACTTTTCTGGTAAAAATGTTCATGAGAGCAATTTTGAGCAATATTGACACTTTTCTCTTTTACCACTCTTACCATTAAAAAAGTAAAGGAACAAAGCTTTTGTTGTTGGAATTTGTCCAGATAGTTTCGAGAAGAAACAATGTCAATTAATCCATCAAAATATAAAAACAAGAATAAAGATAAAGATTTGTTAAACTTCTTCATTCTCGGAACTATTTGGAATGAAGCAAATAAAAAGAACGAGGAACGAGAAAGATGCATTGAACTACAGTCGAAATCGCTTATAACGTCGTCGTTTATAACGACATATCGGTTATAACGACGATTTCCAAAAGTCCCAAATCTCTGGGGCCCTTTATATAGCTTATAACGACATATCGGTTATAGCGACAAATTCCGTCGGTCCCTTGACCGACGTTATAAGCGATTTCGACGTATATCGGTCTCGAAACCAGGGGTGCCAACTTGGTGGTTTTCCCGCTACATGTGGTGATTTTTGACGTACAAAAACCACTGTTTAAGCAGGAATGTCAACTGTTTTAAGGTAAAAATCGCTACAGATCTATGGTGCGTATGTGGCTGTAGCGATTTTTACCTCCGAACAGTTGGCATCCCTGCTCGGAACTATTTGGAACGAAGGAAATAGAAAGATCGATGAAAGAGAAAGATTCATTGAACTATGTCGCTCTCCGAACTATTTGGAACTATATTTGGGAAATAGTTCCTTTTGGCAAAAGGGACTAGAAAGATCGGCCCGCTCCAGGAACTATATTGCCCAACTCTACTAGAGTTGTGTCGTTCCGGAACGAACTAGTTCAAAGGAACTACTCCACAAAAGGAACGACCGGTACTAGTCCGACTAAGCGGTTCAGCTAGTTCCTTTTGCCCCTCGTTCGTTTTTTCCCATTCTTTTTGTTCTTCTCCTTCAGTTAGTTCCATCAGTTCATTTAACATCAGTTGTCTCTCACTCTCTCTTTTGTAATTGAATAAGAAATGTCATAGTGCCATTGTCATTTCTTACTAAACTGATCTTTACAAAAATGTTATAAATAGTCTGCAAAAAGCAATTGGATTATTTTTTAGTTCTAATCTACATCAAACAAGTAAGAACGGCGTTAAGTTCGGCCTGGCCGAACTTGTTATATGTTGAAGTAAAATGAAGCAATTAGTTTCCTTTCGTTTATGATGAAGACAAAATACCAATTTCAGTAATTTCTGTGGGATATTGACGTCACAACCTTCAGAATAACGAAAATCAGGAGGTATTGTTCTAGGAGGCTATATCGAAACGTGCGCCTACCTATACCGACGAATTTCAGTCGGAAATGGGGCTATATAAAGGCGTGGACCTATACTAACAAATTTCAGGTGGAACGTTTTATATCCTCAACGAAGACTAATTAACAAATTTCAACCATTTTGGTGGGATAATGAAGCTAAAACCTTCAAAATACCGAATATCGGGAGGTACATTTCTATGGGGGCTATATGAAGGGGTGAACCTATACCAACAAATTTCAGGTGGAAAGTTCTATACACCCAACGATAACTAAGCACCAAATTTCGGCCATTTTGGTGGGATAATGAAGCTAAAACCTTCAAAATACCGAATATCGGGAGGTACCGTTCTATGGAGACTATATTAAGGCGTAGACCTATACCAACAAATTTTAGGTGGAACGTTTTACATCCTCAACGAAGACTAATTACCAAATTTCAACCATTTTGATGGGATAATGAAGCTAAAATCTTCAAAATACCGAATATCGGGAGGTACCGTTCTATGGGGGCTATATGAAGGCGTGAACCTATACCAACAAATTTCAGGTGGAAAGTTCTATACACCCAACGATAACTAAATACCAAATTTTGGTAGGATAGTGAAGCTAAAATCTTAAAAATACCGAAAATCGGGAGGTACCGTTCTATGGGGGCTATATCAAAACGTGGACCGATATATCCCATTTTCAATGCCAACCATCCTGCAAGTAATAAAAACTTCTGTACTAAATGTTGACTCTGTATCTTTAAAATTGCGAGCTGTATCTTGATTTCAACAGAAAGATGGACGGACGGATATGGAATTTTATGCTGATCAATAATATATATATACTTTATAGGGTCTCCGACGAATATTTCGATGTGTTACAAACGGAATGGCAAATTTAATTATACGCTCCATATGGTGGAGGGTATAAAAAGTCGAAAACAATTTATGTTTCCTTTGGGAGGCCAACAATAGGTCTGTCTGGTTACCCTAAAATGTTTAACAACTTGTACCAATTGTTGCGGGAAGTCGTCTGTTAACACAAAAAAACCAGCAAAAGAGAGCGATTCGAGAGAGACATTTTGACAGTTCTTTCACTGAGAGTTTGCAAATTCTTGCTGAACAAATTTCTTCTGAAAACAGTCAATCATCTGTGGTTAGTTTTTTGTTGATTTATGTTTGTGAAAATTAAAAACAATTTTATTGTGGAAATAACATTGTATTTTTTATGAAGAACAAATTTGTAAAGTGGAAAAATACTTTTTTTGTTTCATTTTCTTTTTTATTTTTAATAAAATACAACTACTTGCTTCCTTTATTGGCGGACAAATTGTTCTGTTTCGGCAAGCCTGCTCATTGCTTGCTGGTTTTTGCTGGGAAGGTGTGTATTTACGTTCTACAATTTTCTAGCAAAAGAGAATCAAAACCCCTTACTCTCTGAGAAAGTTCTTGCTGGGAAAGTAACCAGACAGACTTAATAAAAGTTATTTTTTTGTTTTGTTGAAGAAGAAACACGAACGATATGAACTAAGTGAACAACCTAGTTCCTTTTGCGGAACGGAACGGAAAAGATCAAACCGCAAAAGGAACGAGCTTGCCCAACTCTAGTGCACGCTGATCAAGAATATATATGGTTTACGGAGTCTACAATGATTATTTCGAGTAGTTACAAACGGAATAACAAACTTAATATACCCCCAATCTAGGTGGAGGGTATAAAAAGACGTGGAATGCAGAGTGGAATTTATTTGGAGACCCCATTCATAGATACTTCATTGCCATTTTTGTATGTAGGTCTTTTTTATATCTGGTAGTAGTTATTCTAGTCCCTCAGTAATGGTGGCGACATTTCCTGAGTATTTCAGCCATGTGGTGTCTTACAAAAGTGGTGTCTTAGACACGCCGTTCGGACTCGGCGATAAACTGTAGGTCCCATATCATTGAGCTAATATGAATCGGGGTTCGCTCATTGATATGAGAGAAGTCTCCCTTGTCCCTTATGGGATGTTTGTGGAACAAATATATTATATATAGTAGTTATTAAGTGTTAATATTTCTTGCTAATAAGAGAGATTGAAATATTCACAAAAGATTTTGCTTTTTGTTGATCCATAGAGCCTGTGATGTGATCTTAAACTTCCTTCCGCCATGGATAATGCATGTGGTCATCTAGCGACCCATTCCCGCAGTGATTATAGCCTTTACTAATTGTAATCTTCGTCGTGAGAGCTTTTATAAAAGATGTGGAATAGTAGTGTGAGTTCGTTTGAAACTTTATTAATAAGTTGACTTTCATCTACCTGGTTTGTAGGTCTACGTCGCAAAAAATACTATCATCAAGAGACCCTTTGACCAAGTTTTTCAGAAGTAAGGTCCTTTAATGTTATACTATTTTACCTTTATAAAATAAAACAACATTTCAAAACTTGACTGTACAATATTAGTTTTGTTTTTATTACTTTCACATTTTGTTTTAAATATTTTTCATTTTTAATTATTATCATATGTTTTCGCGTTATACTCTTTGCGTTTTTATTTATGTTTTTTGCATGAATAATATTTGAATTGACATTCTATAATAATATTTTTAAAATATGTATTTTTTGCGTGAAATATTATTGTGTATTTAAATTGATATTTGATTGATTTCTCTTATAGCTTCGTTCAATAAATGGACATTTAATCACAATTACATATATAAATGTTTTACGCTTTTCCCTTGATCAGTGTGCATACTTTTAGGCGTGTGGTAAATACATTACATATGGTTTTCTTGAGAGTTGTTCTCATAAAGGGAAAATAATGTTTTTTTTTTTGTAATTTTGAGAGACTTATAAAAATATTATTATTTTAACGCATATAATAATTAATAAAAATAACCATATATATTATATATTCATTAAAATAGTTTAAGTAAATATTAATTATTTTAATTGTATTTTACATTGATATATTAATACTATATTTTGTTTATAAATAAAAAATAAAAACAATAATAATGTGAATATGGCAATTATTTAATGCTATTACTTTTATTGTTATTTTGATTACTGTTGTTTGGTTGTTATTTCGTGGAGGACAGTGTACTTTGTAGAGTGAGAGAGAGGAGGGAGATATTGCTCAGTGAAGTTTAGTGTTTTTAATGCTGGAAGTAACATTTATGTAGATTCTATATATTGTAGGCTACTCCCTTTGAAAATATTTACAGGCCGCTTCAGAATGTCGAGTGAACTGCATAACGACTTAATTGAGGACAATTTAGATGACTATTGTTAATTCTTAACATTTATAGAAACACCTTGCATCCCTTTCTAGTCTAACTGCCTCTTGTTCGACACTCGGAATCAATCTCCTTAATATTTGAACTTATTGACTTATCGACAAAACGGCTTATAATAAAAATAAAAATTCGTTTTCGTTTTTCATTCTTCTTTCCCATTGCAAATAATTTTTTTAATTATAACAAATTAAAAAAATATTTTCAAAGAATGTTTTCGTATTTGGCGTTTTGCCTTCCTAACCTATTCTTACACTTTTGTTCCATTTCGCATTAAAGTGCTGCTCTTCAGATGATTTGTTCGTTTGGCTTGTTTCACTTTTTTTTAGGAAAAAACATTTTATTTATTACAAAAATTAAAAACTATTTTGATTTTAATTGTATTACACATCTATTACTAGTTATGAATTAATGGAAAAGAAATGCTAAAAACAAAAGAGATGAAAAAAATAATATACACAGAGAATTTTTATAAAATAATAATAAGAAGAATATTAATAAATAAATGCAGTTAGTAAAATAATTTGATTATGTTTTATTATAAATTATATATATATATATATATATATATATATATATATATATATATATATATATATATATATATGTGTATGTGTTGTTATATATAAATAAGGTGATCAATTTTAAAGCATACCATTAGACATAATTTTTTCGAAATAATATTACTTATATTTTAGGAAAATATTGTCACCGAAAAAAGCAAGACTTAGAGACTTCCGTTTTGAAATTATTATATTCTTGAAGTAATATGTTTTTAAGTTATTACAGCTGATGTCAATAAAAACGTAGCCTAAAAGTGTGCTTTAATATTGACCACACCTACAAATTTCTAAATGTTATTCGAAGTATTCCTATTAAAGTTGGATTAAATGTGAAGTCGAGATGTAAGTTTAAATTATAATCTGGGATAGGATTTTTTCTAGATACATATGATGAAATTGTTTGACAATTCGAAGAATTATTTTTACGAAATATACATATTTTTAATATTCTTAAAAACTCAGCTTCAGGATTTCGAAAATTTCATTTGAGTTGCAGTTGGAATATTAGCGAAAAATGTCGGACAACTGGTCAGCATTCTACTAATTTTCTTTAATTGTCATTATCCTGTCGAAATTTTAATTAGGACGTTGAGTCATTGAGTCCGCTTATCGATTCTAGTTCTATATAATATCATTGTCAATGTTAAATTTTAGCCCATGAGATTTCAAAAATAATATTTGGCACAAATTTGGGTTTTGTTAGGTTAGGTTTTGTGTTAAATCCTGAGCTTTCTTTTCCAGCAATAATAACATAATAATAATCGTCCTCTTTTTACTGTGACATTACATTTTTTTGCCTTCATAAACAGAAATTTTATATGTAGACTTAATTTTCTGGTGCTCCATAGAATTTGTGGTGTGTTTTTATTCCATAACAATAGTATTGCCATCTATTGTTGAGACAATAGCGTTGGGGTATGTTCCTTTATTTTATACCCTAGACAGGCGGCGTTAATTTGCATTAAAATGTGCATTTAATTTTAGCCTGACAGACGACAGTATCTGCATTTACGAAACAGCTGATTGCTGTTTTTTTGTTGTTTGCCCCTGTATTTTTTTTACCTTGTGTCTCAGAGCACGAATATGCTCTCTCCCTCATATGAATATGGACTCTCTTCTATGGTGTTGCCATATTGAAATACCTAAATGCCCTTTAAATTCAATTTGATTTTGTGCATTAAGAATATGGATTATGCACGAGTTAATTTGAATTAAGGCAGTTAATGCAAATTAACGCTGCCATCTGTCTAGGGTATTACCACATGTCCTGAACGGTATTACCATTTTGAAACCCATTTCACAAGTGGTGACAAACTTCGCTTAATTTAGCCATAAAAATCCTCCAGTAGGTGTCGTTTTCTTAGAATCTCAGATTTGTTTTCTGAAGACACTCAGGAGTCGTATTTGAGTTATTTTGTAGACCCTTTTCTTCAATAATTGTGTCGGTCATCTGTTTGCTTCACATTTCTGTAACTCTTCTTCATCGTTAATCCTACTATTATCTGCAAATAGTTGTCTGTGGTGATGATTCTCGCTTGTTCACAGAAGATTGTGTTTCTTGTTCCTCCATACAATCTGCACATTGGCCTGGAGTACAAATCCGAAGAAATAAGGACACTGGTGTATTCGATTTTTGCCCATTTTAACACTTTATTCACGAATAATAGCCAAGGAAATATATTTTTATTGGTTGAGTGAATTATTACCAACCTGCCATCTATTATCCAATTCATGAAGTTGTTTGATGGTGAAAATCCATGCTGATAATAAGCATTGGCAAGTTTTATACCACAACCTCACTAATAAATAGTACAGTCATCTAGAGATCCATTTCATAATCAGCGGTAATAATCTTTGCTAATTGCTATTATTTACAGCTTCCCAGAAGCTTCCATGGCCGTCAGATTCGAAAGGAATAACCCCATTCTGAAGACAGATTTGAATAGAGCCTGTATCGTGAGCCGCTGCCGTGGCTAATGGACACTATCGTCTAGCGACCCATTCTATATGTGGTGTCGCTTTCGGAGCCTTTATAGGCTATGTGCAACAGTAGTTTCATTTCTTCTAGCGCTGGTGAGAGTCTTTGCTAATTTCAATCTTTCCAACATGTGTAGCTTTTGTAGCCTTGATAGAATATGTTGAAGGCTTGACTAATTGTATTCATAAACAAATTTACTTTCAGCTGCCCGGTTTTCACTTTTGTATGCCTCCATGGGCATGGCTTAAAATTGATCTTCAGAAATGAGGCTTATTCTCTTTTATACACATTCACATGTCGTGTCGTATTAGTCGTATTATATGCTGTGTGTGTCTTTGGCTCGGATGTTTTTCTTGAATAATAGGGCTGCCCTAGGAACAAAAAGTAAGCCAAGGGGCACCTGCTTGCTTATAGCTAATAGTGCTGCCATCTAGCATTCATGAAGACTTTGTGTGGTGAGCTTCCCAGTTAATTTAAAATACATTGAAATATTTCCATTAGGTGTAGTGAAGACTCAGAATCAAGTGCTGCATTTGTTTTACGTGCAATAAAAACAAACAATAAATTTGGAATAGAATTTGGCTTTTTAAATAAGCTTCGCGTCCAGAGATAAGTATAGCTTCGTGTTTGCTTTGAACTTTTATATTGAAGATTAGAACCAATGATGTTGCCACCTAGTAGCCGCCCATCCGCATAGCTGTTCATTGATGAAGGTAATCGCTAATTATAAACTTTGAAATTGTCGTTTTGCAAAGAATTTCCGCTCTAGTCCTTACGTTCATTACTATGACTTGGGGCCCTACTTGAGTTAGGTTTTACAATTTGTGACATATTTTGTTATATAGTGCTACAAAGGTCAGAGTCCATTCTGCTATGTGGGTCTTATTACAGACATTATCGCCAAATATAAACTTTGCAATATTTCCTGTAGTGGTCGTTTTTCAAATAATTTCAACCTTGACAATGTAAATCAGTAATTTGAGTTTATTTCTGGACATTACTCCATCTAATGACAGTTTCAAAGAACACTAAATGCCTCGACACATAAGAAGCATGACATTCTTGCTCGTAAATGGCTAAAGACGAAGTTCGATCTAATTCAAATGTGATTCTGAAATCTTTTTATTAGGTCGAACTTGGTCTTTAGTCTTTTATCAGATATGACATCAGCAAGAATGCCATGCTTCTTATGTGTCGAGGTCTTTAGGCTTCCACTGTTTGAGTTGGGTTTGACATCCTGTTACAATTATCGACATTTTGTGTTATGTCGCCCTACAAGGTCCATATTATGATGGGTGTCCTTACTATTTATGAATATTGAATATTATTACCATTTTCTGAATCTTTATTTTGGATTCTGAGAACTGATTCCTTAATCCTTGCGTTTTCTGAATTTTTATTTTGAATTCTGAAAACTGATTCCTTAATCAAAATACTACCTTCCATTAAAAGTTTTTCTTAGATGTTCTTCTATCTACTCAGCGTTCCTTATTATTTGTTTTTCTATAACAGAGATAAACACGAACGCGCATTCCCCGATTTCATCTCAGTCCAAAACCAACCGTTGTTATTTTTCTGGATTTATTTACGAGGGAAAACAGCACTTGCATGAGTTTAGTTTAAAATCCTCCATCTGAATCATGCCACTTACCGACGCTTTATTATAACTCGGTGGTTGGGGTCTTTGCTGTAGAAATTATCCCTGTAAGTGGCGTTTTAGTTTAACTTTTTACTGTGAAGTCAACCTATATTTTCCATAAAGGAAAATTCTGCAGATATATGACGAAATGGTAATGCGTTAAAGTTCTGCTTATGCGGATGGTTCCTAAAATATCTATATTTCAAGAATAAAAGACTCTAATAGTACGTTTATATATAACCGGATTTAACAAACCCACTGGGTTTCAAATGTCAATTCCATTGCTTATATTTCAAATAAATCCTCATAAAGAAGGTTAACCCTGCTAAAGGCTGTAATATAAACATGGCCTAACCTTCATATGTCCTGGCCTGGCGGGTAGGAAGAAAGGCAATCCTTAGTTTCGAAGACTCTGTACTTATTTAGCTGGCCTGTTACCAATGAACATTGCCCGCTACTGTATATGATAGTCCTGAAATATTTTTTGTGAATGTTTTGAATAAATGTCCACCTATTCGAGTAAGAAAAACGGAAAATAACATCATAGCTTTGTTCCAAAACTAAAAAGTTGTTGAAATTTTTACAACATTTACTCATTTTACCCGAAAAGGGTTCCATAACACAAAAAAGTTGTAAAATGTTTACTTCTCTTTTAACAAAAATGGCGCTGAATGACGCAATCTTCAAAGGCTTTTTAAAAAAATAGTAACATGCTTGCCGCCGTCTGATTGGCTGATACGCCGACTTTGACATTTGTTCTAGTTTTTTCTACGTACTTTCCATTTTTCCGTTCCCGAACTACTTCAAAAAACTTTTGTGTGAGAACAATTTTTTTACAGTTCTCTCTTTTACGAGTTTTACTATTAAGAAGTACGCGAACGAAGCTCATATCTGCTGTTTAGTTCACCAACCAATTTGTTTAATAGAACGATTCACTACAATGAACTAGATGAACAGATTAAGTTCATTTCAGTTGTTGTTTTAATTGTTATTTCTATATTTCAAAGAATAAAATACACTAACCTTTGTCCTGGCTTAGCGGAAATTTGGCAATCAGTGAAAAGCAAAGTAATCCTTATTCATGAAGGCATTATATGTACCAAGCTAACAAGATTACCAGTCAGTATTCAGCGACCCTTAGATAGTCATGAAATGAATGTAGTTCAGAGGGATTGTAGAAGTTTCAGCATATTTCTGGGGACTGTCTTCAAAGACGCCGTGTATTTAAAGACAAAATGAAAGAGAGCTTGAAATTATTTTGCAAAGTTCAATTGAAAGATTCATTCAAATGAGCGGATGAACTAGTTTCTCTTCATTTCAGTTCACTGAGCAATGATCAGTTAGCAAACGTATCATCAAAAATTGAATTTGGATTTAGACAGGATATAGATATTATGCCTGTTCGATAAATTTGCAAGTTCTTCCAACTACTTGCAAGGTTTCTCAATTCTCCTTTACTGAACAAGTTTGTTATCGAACAGTATTTGGTAAAAGTTTGTGCAAATTTGTACAAACTTTTGGATTATCGTACAGACCTATTAAAAGATATGTGAAACTCACTTAAATTAATTTGAATTTCAAATAAAATTATCTTCGAATAACATCCAAAAATATGATGTTTAATAATAGTGTTATTGTTATTTTGTTCGTATATATTGCTTTCGTATATAATTATATGTATATTAAGTAGTTAATAATTATACAAATCTATATGTAATAAAAATCTAAATAATATTTAAAATAAATTCCTTCCTCTTCATTATTATAATACACATTTTAAAACTTTTTTTGTTGCATTTTGGCAAAGTTTTCAATTTCCGGCTTAAAATTAGATTTTTATGCATATTTTTTTCTTTGTTCTGTTTGTTACGTTATGTTAATTGAGCGAAGTGTGTCGGTGTGTGTGTTAATGTTAAAAATAATACATACATATAATAATATTATTATTTTATAATTATATATAAAAATAGTTTATAAATTAAAAAATTAAAAAAAAAAACTAATTTATTCGCATGTACGCGCTCTGCGCTGGAAACGTTTCATGCGCCGATACCATTCATCTTTCCATTCGATAACAATTGAACGTGCACCAATACCCAAATAACCGGGTGGGGCTTCTGTGTCACGGCCCAAAATTAAATAAGATCTGAAAAGGGTGAGAGAAGAAAGGAAAATGTAAAATTAAAGAAATGTCAAATTATTAAATAAATAATATAAATTTAAGTTAAAGGCAAAGTTGGGTTAAAATGTGGAAACAAGCTGTTTCTCCTGAGAATCTTGCATATTGAGGAGCATTAAAAGAGTTTTCAATAGAATAACGAATTTAATAATGATAGCTTAATTAATTCAATTAAATAAAACTTTCACTAATAAACGAACTTCGTCCTAATAAGACAACAATAAAATAATTTTAGAAACGCCTGCATACTTTTAGGATCATATGTCAAACAGCTGACTGCACTTAATGTCACAGTGTAATCAGCTGTTGGTCTTTAGTGTCATTGGAACACACACTAAGTTTTTGTTAAGTTTAAGAATAAACCCATTAAATAGTGTCAGATATCGAAATTGGCATTTCTAGGATTTGTGGATCTTATAGTGACGAAAATCCCTCAGTCCCTCCCATTGCAATATTCTTATAGCCTTTTAACTTACTTATTCATTTTAATTTTGGGACATCTACACTCCAAATTCTTCATCGGAACTATCCATGTCATAGGACCGCGTCTTAGTATTGTATTCGTAGTTGCGTACTCGAGCGGTGTTCTCTTGAAAATGGCCTGAATTTGTATGATGAATTTCACGTTGCTGTTCCGCGTGTCGTCCTCCTCCTCCTCCACCCCGTCGCCGTTCCGTACGTTGGCCATTTCCACGCTGTCTGCGTCGTTCATTCTTTGATTTTCTTTGGTGCTGTACTGTTCGCTGCTCGTCACCTCTGTACTCTGTTCCCGTCCAATCACTTTGGCCATTATTGCTGCAAAAAAACATGATTCGTAATACAATAAGCACACTTCTTGATGTCGAATTGTTTTCTATACTTACCGTAATCTCTTTTGCAGAACTTGTTGAGGTTTAACCTTTTTGTGCTTATCTTGCATTTTTCGCATTCTGTAAAGAAAAAAGAAATTAAGAATAGAAATTAGTTTTTAGTTTCAAGGATTTTCAGGGGTACATTAGTAAAAAATTCAAATTAGTTGCTCCCCAAGCCATAATTAGAAAGAATTGTTAACACATTTTCAAGAAAGCAGTCAGGTTAGTTGGCAAAGCAAAGTATGGAAAGCGAATTAGCCAGCCTGTGCAGATTTGTTTGCATACTTTAATTAAGAGAAGTTATGTTAATTGTAGAAGATTTGTTAAGGGTGCTGGAGCCATTTCTCTCCCTTTTCATATATTTTTGAGGACACTTTTTTCTGTAGAAAAAAAATCCTCAGCATGAGGACACTTTTTTCTATAGAAAAAAATTCCTCAGTTGAAGGACACCTTTTTCTATAGCAAAAAATTCCTCAGCATGAGGACACTTTTTTCTATGGAAAAAAATTCCTCAGCATGAGGACACTATTTTTTCTATAGAAAAAATTCCTCAGTGGAAAAGGGGACATTTTTTCTATAGAAAAAGTTTCCCCGTGCTGAGGGATTTTTTCTATAGGAAATAGTGTCCTTAGTTCCACTGAGGAATTTTTTCTATAGAAAAAAAAAATCCTCAGTGGAACTAAGGACACATTTTTTTCTTATAGAAAAAATTCCTCAGCACGAGGAAACTTTTTCTATAGAAAAAATGTCCCCTTTTCCACTGAGGAATTTTTTCTATAGAAAAAAAGTGTTCTCAGTTCCACTTTTCTCTATAAAAAAAAATTCCTCAGCACGAGGAAACTTTTTTCTATAGAAAAAAAATCCCTCAGTGTAACTAAGGACAGCATGAGGACAATTTTTTCTATAAAAAAAATCCTCAGTGGAATGGAGAACACTTTTTTTATGTAGAAAAAAGTTTCCTCGTGCTGAGGAATTTTTTTCTATAGAGAAAAGTGGAACTGAGAACACTTTTTTTCTATAGAAAAAATTCCTCAGTGGAAAAGGCGACATTTTTTCTATAGAAAAAAGTTTCCTCGTGCTGACGAATTTTTTCTATAGAACTAGTGGAACTAAGGACACTTTTTTCTGTAGAAAATAATTCCTCAGTGGAATTGAGACACTTTTTTCTATAGAAAAAAAAATCCTCAGTGGAATTGAGACACTTTTTTTTAGAAAAAAAATTCACAGTGCAACTGGGGACTCAATTTCCGATAGAAACAAAATTGCAGTGGAAATGGGACACTTTTTTTCTATAGGAAAAATTTTGCACTGAGTGGAACTGAGGACACTTTTTCTATAGAAAAAATTGCTTAGCGAATCCGTCCACACGTTTGTTCTGCAGAAAAAAAGCTTCTGTGTTATTTAGACACATTTTTGAAGAGAAAAAAATCCGCATTGCAGCTGACCTGCTAATAGCCTTCAACTATTTCAAAAATTCCAAACAAATTACTTGTTCCACACAATGAAAATGAAATTACAATAAAATATGTTCATAATTGCTTCGCAGGGCAATTAACAAATCGAAGCAAAGCATTTTTTATGATCCAAATTAAGAGATTAACAAATATGTTGGTGGGTTGGGGGGAGTGCAGCAAAGTAGCGACCCCTGCCAGCCACTAAAAAGGGGCCAAAAGGACGGCTGTTACATGCTCTCTGGCGTATTAAATTAACCCCAACCCCATTGTAGTTAATCGTTTGGTGTTAATAAACATTCAATTTTATTGACTCATTTGTTGAGCATTAAAACGATCGATACAAAAAAAAACGAAATCGATGTGAAACATCAAAACATCAGCATTGAAAGAAAATCATCAGCCAGCATCAGCAGCCAACAACCCCCACATTCATTCCTTAGGAAGGCGGTCGGGCGGGCAAACAACCAGACAAACAGGCCAAACAAATGTTATGCTGCTGTGGTATGCGGGGTAATGGCGGCAGTGGCCTTTTCAAAGTCAATTAAGAGGCGTTTTTCATCTAAAACGTCTTGCCAGAGGTAGTAGGATCGATCATTCCGATCGAATTCTTTTTTCTCTTAGCCAGTTCTTGAGAGTTCATTCATTTTGAACACATGACGCGTGTATGATGATCATTGTCTTTTGAGATGAGACGAAAATAGAAATAAGTGTTTCAAATTATTCGTATCACACATAGACTGACTAGTCCAAACAACTAGTGTGTAGCATGGTGTCTCTTGAAGAATATGTTTCATTTGTAAAAGAATAAGTGTACCACCAAATATGACTCATCTGTATGAATTTTACGCATTTCATGCTGCCACTGCCTGCCTGTCCGAACGAAGTCTGTCCATCCATCTGTTGTGCTTTTCATCTGCAGGTTATAAATTTTCCTTTGGGAAAACTATTTTGTCATCTTCATTTTTTTCTTACACGGCAGACAATCAGACGAAAATTCACGCATGGCCATCCAATGATTACATGAATTTTCATCTTAAGATGCGAATGCGAGAAAAAAAAGAACACCGCGCATCTCTATGTTTAACATGAAAATTATTTGTTAAAAATATCATCAAATTGCTGTTATTTTTGGTGTACTTTGAAGTGAAGTGACAGGCATGCAAGCAAGCAGCCACTAGAAGATTTGGTTTCTCCCCACCCCTAAATGAGGGGTGACTGTGGTCGGAATTAAATGGTGAAGTGGGGAGGAGGAGACATTGTAGCAATTTCAAGTGTAATGGAACTTGTTTTGGTTTTTCTTTAGTTTATTTTTATAAAAATAGTTTCTTCTCTACAAGAGCGGCAATGGAGGTCGGACCTTAAGAGATTCCCTTGTAATCAAAGTAATTTTACACATCAACACTATAATTAAGTTTTCAGTTTCGCTACTTGATTTCAAATGTTGTTGTTTTGTCTTCTTTGTCAAATTAAATGTGTGGAATTATATTTAGACAAATGTGAAGGAGAGCGAAACAGTTGCTACCTTTTTGAGGGATAAAAATACCAAACATGTCCTCAGTAAAACTAAAAGTGCCTTAAATTTTGCTAAGGAAAAAATGCCCTCGGTTCCACAGAGAAAATTTTTAGGAAGAAGTGTCCACATTTCCATTAAAGACTATTTATAGGAAATGTGCCCACAATTCAATTGAGCAATTTTTTTTCTATAGAAAAAGTTGTCCTCAGTTCCACTGAAGAACTTTTTCTATAGAAAAAATGTCCTCAGTTTCACTGAAGAATGTTTTCTATAGAAAAAATGTCCTCAGTTCCACTGAAGAATTTTTTTTATAGAAAAAAATTGTCCCCAGCTTCCCTGAGGAATTTTTTTCTATAGATAGAATTGTCCTCTAGTGAGGATTTTTTCTATAAAAAAATGTCCTCAGTTCCACTGATAATTTTTTCTATAGAAAAAATTGTCCTAAGTTCAACTGATGATTTTTTTTCTCTATAGCAAAAATTGTCCCCAATTCCACTAAGGAATTTTTTCTATAGAAGGAATTGTCCTTAGTTCTACTGTAGAAGGGTGCTTCTATAGACCCTTTCGGAAAGAAAGGGTGCTTCCATAGACCATTTCGGAAAGAAAGGGTGCTTCTATAGACCCTTTCGGAAAGAAAGGGGGCTTCTATAGATCCTTTCGGAAAGAAAGGGTGCTTCTATAGACCCTTTCGGAAGGAAAGGAAGCTTCTATAGACCCTTTCAGAAAGAAAGGGTGCTTGTTAGACCCCTTTGGAAAGTAAGGATTCTCCATAGACCCTTTCGGAAAAAAGTGTCCTTCTATAGAAAGGGTGCTTATATAGACAATTTCGGAAAGAAAGGGCGCTTCTATAGGCCCTTTCGGAAAGAAAGGTTACTTCTATAGGCCCTTTCGGAAAGGAAAGGTGCTTCTATATACCCTTTCGGAAAGAAAGGGTGTTTCTATAGACCCTTTCTGAAAGAAAGTGTACTTCTATTGACCCTTTCGGAAAGAAAGGGTGCTTCTAAAGACTCTGTCGGAAAGAAAGGGTGCTTCTATAGACTTTTTCGGAAAGAAAGGATGCTTCAATGGACCCTTTCGGAAAGAAAGGGTGCTTTATAAACCCTTTCGGAAAGAAAGAGTTCTTTAGAAACCATTTCGGAAAGAAAGGGTGCTTCTATAGAACCTTTCGGAAAGAAAGGGTGCTTCTATAGACCCTTTCGGAAAGAAAGGGTGCTTCTATAGACCCTTTCGGAAAGAAAGGGTGCTTCTATAGACCCTTTCGGAAAGAAAGGGTGCTTCTATAGACCCTTTCGGAAAGAAAGGGTGCTTCTATAGACCCTTTCGGAAAGAAAGGGTGCTTCTATATACCCTTTCGGAAAGAAAGGGTGCTTCTATAGACCCTTTCGGAAAGAAAGGGTGCTTCTATAGACCCTTTCGGAAAGAAAGGGTGCTTCTATAGACCCTTTCTCAAAGAATGGGTGCTTCTATAGACCCTTTCGGAAAGAAAGGGTGCTTCTATAGACCCTTTCGGAAAGAAAGGGTGCTTCTATAGACCATTTCGGAAAGAAAGGGTGCTTCTATAGACCCTTTCTCAAAGAATGGGTGCTTCTATAGACCCTTTCTCAAAGAATGGGTGCTTCTATAGACCCTTTCTCAAAGAATGGGTGCTTCTATAGACCCTTTCTCAAAGAATGGGTGCTTCTATAGACCCTTTCTCAAAGAATGGGTGCTTCTATAGACCCTTTCGGAAAGAAAGGGTGCTTCTATAGACCCTTTCGGAATGGAAGGGTGCTTCTATGTACCCTTTCGGAAAGAAAAGGTGCTTCTATAGACCCTTTTGGAAAGAAAAGGTGCTTCTATAGACCCTTTCGGAAAGAAAGGGTGCTTCTAAAGACCCTTTCGGAAAGAAAGGGTGCTTCTATAGACCCTTTTGGAAAGGAAAGGTGCTTCTATATACCCTTTCGGAAAGAAAGGGTGCTTCAATAGACCCTTTCGGAAAGAAAGGGCGCTTCTATAGACCCTTTCGGAAAGAAAAGGTGCTTCTATAGACCCTTTCGGAAATAAAGGGTGCTTCTATAGACCCTTTCGGAAAGAAAGGGTGCTTCTATAGACCCTTTCGGAAAGAAAGGGTGCTTCTATAGACCCTTTCGGAAAGAAAGGGTGCTTCTATAGACCCTTTCGGATAGAAAGGGTGCTTCTATAGACCCTTTCGGAAAGAAAGGGTGCTTCAATAGACCCTTTCGGAAAGAAAGGGTGCTTCTATAGACCCTTTCGGAAAGAAAGGGTGCGTCTATAGCAGCGTCGCCCAAGAGAATTCCATCAAACTAAAGCAAGGGTTTATGTATAGGTGAATAAACAACAATCGAATGATGTTTATCATGCGTGTTTGCACACTTACACTGTGAATGGGAGAGAATTGTAAATGCAAAACAACTCAGTGGGCGCCCTCAGTATAGAGATGGGCGACCCTGGTCTATAGACCCTTTCGGAAAGAAAGGGTGCTTCTAAAGACCCTTTCGGAAAGAAAGGGTGCTTCTATAGACCGTTTCGGAAAGAAATGGTGCTTCTATAGATCCTTTCGGAAAGAAAGGGTGCTTCTATAGACGCTTTCGGAAAGAAAGGGTGCTTCTAAAGACCCTTTCGGAAAGAAAGGGTGCTTCTATAGGCCGTTTCGGAAAGAAATGGTGCTTCTATAGACCCTTTCGGAAAGAAAGGGTGCTTCTAAAGACCCTTTTGGAAAGAAAGGGTGCTTCTATAGACCCTTTCGGAAAAAGGTTGTTCGGAAAGAAAGGACGCTCCTACAGACCCTGTTGGAAAGAAATGGTGCTTCCATAGACCCTTTTGGAAAGAAAGCGTGCTTCTGTAGGCCCTTTTGGAAAGAAAGGGTGCTTCTATAGACCCTTTCGGTAAAAAAAGGGTGCTTCTATAGACCCTTTCTGTAAAAAAGGGTGATTCTATAGACCCTTTTTGTAAAAAAGGGTGCTTCTATAGACCCTTTCTGTAAAAAAGGGTGCTTCTATAGACCTTTTCTGTAAAAAGGGTGCTTCTATAGTCCCTTTCTGTAAAAAAGGGTGCTCTATAGACCCTTTCTGTAAAAAAGGGTGCTTCTATAGACCCTTTCTGTATAAAAGGGTGCTTCTATAGACCCTTTCTGTAAAAAAGGGTGCCCATATAGACCCTTTCTGTAAAAAAGGGTGCCCCTATAGACCCTTTCTGTAAAAAGGAAAATCGGGACGTACCCTTCCTTGGGGATAATTCTCTTCTGGAGTGTTTTATAGCCCCATCGAAGACTACATACCGCATTGCATCCATTTGAATATTGACGAGTTCACCGTGTAATCATTTGGTATGATTGAGAACAGCCTTCAGAAATGCTAAAACTGGGATTAAGGAAACAAGCGGCTGCAGAAACGACATGCAGATTATCTTCCGCCACTTCACTGAGAAAATTCGATCCTTTTGTAAAGTTTAAGCAGATCCCAAACATTTGGATCTGAATCTGTCGTTTTATTCTGTCTTTTCTTGCGTTTATTCTGATATCTAAGACCTGTAACAGGTTGGGCAAAATCTGTTCATTCATTTCTTACTCTTGGGCTGATCATCGCTTGGTTCAGTAGTCAATTGTTCCCGATTGCAGAAAATTTTCCGGTTCGTGCAGTAATAAATTGTAGTTTTGATTTATGGATCCCCATCAGAAATTCTTACCACATGAACTTAGAGCATGATCCATATCATGATTTATAATTCCCTATCATTCCGATGTACATGAACTGAGGAAAGTATCCATCAAAAGAAGACAAATTATAGGGAATTTTACGATTTGTGATCACATCAAAAGTTTTTGGAATGTTCATGTATCAACAAATTTCCTGTTGTTCTAATTCACGCATAAATATTTTACATAATTTTGTTTTAGGCAGAAAATTTTGAATAATTTGAATAAAATTTAGAATATATTCAAATACAATGTAGTCATAAAACTTAAATGTGTCACACTATTGGTGTTTATTGTTGTTGGTTTCTAATAAATTATGTGTGGGTAGACAGGTCACAAGTGGTGGAATGACATGGCGCTTGAAGAAGATTTATTGTTTAATATATTTTCAAACAAATCATTATCATTTGCCAACTGAAGATTTAGTCTCTTGGCAGTAGTTTTAATATGTAAATGTTGGGATAATCTGGAAATCATTCGAGAATGGTAACATTTTTATTTTTGGTCCTTCGAGTTCTCAACCCACCACAACAATGTGATGATTCATATAGTTTCTGACTCATTAAAAATAAATATATTAAATTATATTATCTTATACTCTCTTGATTCGATTCTGTTGAATATACCGATTATATTCCAAGCTTTTTGGGCTTTCGAAATTATTATAAAGGAATACTTATAATATTCAATGAATTTGGTCAATATTCTGATACGAAAATACTTTTATTTTTGGTACTTCGAGCACCATTAAATTGCCGTGAAACAACATTTATTTTAATATAGATTTCGGGCAATAGAATTCTTTCTGAAAAAAATCATTAAAATTAAAAAAATAATAATTTTCTATTTTTAAGCCTTAGACTTAATTATTTTAGCCTAAATATAATATATTTCTTGGCCATGAATGCGTTGTATTAAAATATGAATAGATAAATAAAATGAATTAAAATGGTCCTTCGACTAGTTCATATCATAATGAAAAATTTATATAGCGACTAATGTATTTAATATGGGCTCCTCTTTAAATACATATATCTCATTCTTTGTGTATTTAAGGCGTATATTCTCTCCCCGTTTGACAAGACATTGTCAATCTTATTTGGATATCCTTAAAGCAGAGTGATTCTCCACCCCTTTCAATTTAGAGTTGCTTCTGCATACCTCTTGCGGATGGCAAATTTCTTGCTTTTCAATTTTTTCCCTTTCCAATTTTAACAATTGGCATTCAACACGAATGCCATACTAATTGGCATTGGTAATTGAATTGTAATGCATTTAAAATTAACAACAACTACAAACATGCGTAAATACATCAGCCATTGCGTTTTTGTGCTTGAATTTCGATTGTTCGCATTTTTTTAATTTACTCTGCTTTTGATTGAGTCGTTCGTTTTCTAGCCTGTGTCCCTTCTTTACGTACGCATCTTTTGATATGTTGTCTATTTAAGTCTGTGGATCGTCGTCGTTTCTTTTTTGATGGCAATACGAAAAAGTTAATGAATGAATGAGTTACATGCTGGCTGATTGCCGAATTGCAGCAGATGCAATCTGATTTCATTGTTGATATGTGATTTATTTTTGGGTTTGATTGGCCAAGTTAAATGTATTCATTTCCTTTAAGATTTTTTCTTAAAGAGAGGTTGATTGATTTTCGATCTGTTTGAAATTATTGGACTTTGAAATATAAACTTTGCCACAGATTAGTATTTTTATCCTCTTATGGCTCTTCTCTTAGATGATTCGAATCCAAATTTCTTTTAAATTACAACCGAACTCCTGCCTTTAGCCCAATACGCGTCACCCAGCTGTCATTTGACCTTAAACTCGATGCTACTTCATGAAATAATTGGTCCAGGAATTTGTTTTATTTCTCAAGTCTCATTATAGTTATGGGCCTTTCGAGCTTGAAATTAAGTTCGAATCACATTTTCTATGCAAATTTGGTCCATCGATATAATTGTAAAGCCCTTTTATTATCTTCTTGATGATCTCTCCAAGTATGTGGTATTTACCTTGTTTTCCCTTGATCTTTAATTGAACCATTCATTATATGTATATATGTTTAAGGCCAATTTGGTCCTTCGATACAATTACGAGGGGAACGCTTGAACGCTTTTACAGCATCTTGCTCCTATTTTTCGGGTTCATACGCATAGTTCCATAATTCGTCACCTTGCACAGTGGTCCCACTTGTATGGAAAAGAGCGCCAAAAATAGTTCTAATCGAGCTACCGCCTCTAAATTTTAAACGTAGGTTTATAAGAAGCCGAAAATATAGAAATCCATTTTTTTTGGGTATAGCTCCCATAGAAAGGTACCGCCCGATTTTTGGTATTTTGACGATTTTGACCAAATTTACCAAGCGATTTGGATGTTATTTTGCATTTTGAGTTCTGAATGAATAAACTACCTCCTTGCAAAAAATATTCAACATAGGTCCACGTTTAGGTATAGCCCCCATATAAATGTACCCTCAAATTTTCGGTATTTTGACAATTTTAGCGAAATTTTCCAACCGATTTGGCTGTAATTTGGCTTTTTGAGTTCTGAGTGAACCAAATACGTCCGTGCAAAAACATGGTCAATATCGGTCTACGTTTAGGTATAGCCCCCATATAAACGTACCTCCCAATTTTCGAAATTTTGATGATTTTACCCAAATTTTCCAACCGAGTTGGCTGTAATTTTGCATTTTGAGTTCTGAGTGAGTAAAATACTAGAGTTGTGTAGTTCCGCAAAGAACTAGTTCCATGGAACTATTCCGGACAAAAAACTATTGGAACTACAGCCGGTTCTTGCATTTATATAGTTCATATAGTGCCAGTCGTCCATAAAATTCCTTTCATTTGTATAGTTCATGTTCTTCCTTTAATTCCACACTCACTTCGATCTTTCTCGTTCGGTTCGTTCATCATTCAGATGCGGTCACATTGCAAAATCAGCGTAAATCACATCCTCGTTGCAATTTATTTTTTGTATGTCAATTTAACCACCATTAGATAAAAACAAAAAGAAAGATTCGTTAAACTCCTTGGAACGAAGGAAATAAAAAGAACGATGAAAGAGAAAGATTCATTGAACTTTATCGCTCTCGGAACTACATTAAGGAACTAGTTCCTTTTGGGAAAAGAACTAGAAACATCGAACTGCTCCGGGAACTAGATTTGCCAACTCTACAAAATACCTCCTTGCAACAGTATAGGTCCAAGTTTAGGTATAGCTCCCATAAAAACGTACCGATTTTCGGAATTTTGACGAGTTTACAGGCGTGGTATAAGACGAATAACTTAGCGGTTGGCAGATGGGGGCAGCTGGATTTTTTTTTAATCGTAAACTAGAAACTTTGCCCTGCATTATAAAAATGAAGTTAGGAAACGATTTATGAATTGTTTTTTCGTAAAAACATTGTCAATGCCATCACCTATAAGTTTCATTTTGAAAATTGCACATTTATCTCACACATTGTTTTTAATTTCATGCATAACCTACGAATGCTTTGCCTCAAATGCAAATCACAACTTCTTCGACTTAACTTGGCGTAAAACCGCTGTAAATTTACAAAAATAATGCTGGATGTTAAAAATTTGATATGTTTAGAGAATATTTATTTCAATCGCAATCAATTTTGTCGCCAACAATTTTCGATTTTTGTCCACGGGCGGAACCACTGTGCCTTGGTCAATTTTATCAACATCTTTTGAAGCACCTCGATCGTATTTTTTCGAAATTTCTTGCACCTATTAACACGGGATCCAACGAGAAAAATCCCATTTTTGCCGCCAAGTGTTTCTGCAATATCAAATGTTAGCTGGTGGAATAAATACACAAGGATGCCTCCATCTCATGGTATATAACATGGCAATCTTGCACTATCCGTTCACGCACGTCTTAATTTTTTATTGGCACAACGGACGTTTTAGGACGACCCTCACGACCTTCGATTTTTAGCGAGTGTCGGCCTCGATTGAATACGTTAAACCAGTTTTTCATAGTCCTATATGATACAAAGATTTAATTTGTCGTGATTATCCACGTCGAAAATTGTGAAAAATGATCGGACGAAAAAGTTCACAAGTAAATTCCATTTTTTTTTTGCAAAGTGATTTTTTCTAAGTCACTGTAAACAAGTCAACACGTGGTCATACGTCAAACAGTACTGAGAACTCTTTCAACTACGACTAATTCGGATTCACCGAACAGATTTATAGCGTTCCGGCTAAATTAAAAGTGATGATTAAATGTCAAGGAGAAGCTTCTTGGCATTAACTTTTAATGTGAAAATTTTTGGTCTGTTCCAGTACTGCAAGAATCTACTAATTTTTACTATTTTTTTTCGATAACATAAAGGAAAAATGTTATCGTAGTGAAAAATAGTAGCTTCTTGCAGTTTCTGGAATAGAGCATTTGTTTTTAATACCTCCAAATTGATTTATTTTGCGTTTTAAAATCAAATAGTAAAAGGAAACATATAATAGGTCTGTACAATAACCCAACAATTTGTACAAATTCGTATAAATTTTTACTGAATGCTGTTCGATAACAAAATTATCCAGCAAAAGAGAGCGAGTTTGGAGAGATTTTTTGAGAGTTTTGTGACTGAGAACTTGCAAATTTTTGCTGGGAAAATTTGTGCCGCAAACATTTGCAAGTCTGATCAGCTGACTTTTAATCACCTGTTCAATGTAAACAACTCGAAATGTTGATATTTTTGACCAAGAAAATTTACAATTGCACATTTTTTTAATTCTAAAGCGTTGTGGATAGGATTAAAGCATTAAATAAGTAAACTGCAATTTTAAAATTTATGTTTTTTTCCGTTTGATTTAAAATATCAAAAGAAACAAAAACTAATTTCATACATTTACGGAAACAGCTGACTTTCTTGCAAGTTTTTGCAAAATGTTGTTCGATAACTTTCTGCAATTTTTCTTGCCTGAGAGAGGTTGCTGTAACTGACTGAGTAGTTATAGCTGGGAAAGTTATATTACACACCTAATAATGGCCCTAAGATTAATGGTCGACTACGAATAATAGTTGACTCCGTCTTTCAAAAGTCGATTAAGAATAATCGATACTCCGGTTTTCGCAGTCAATAGTCGACTACGCCTTGTAGCATTTTTGTGGCTAATAATCGATTAACCGAAACCGATTTTACGTATTCTCCCGACTTGGAGAAATATTTTGGTCCTTCGAGAAAAAACAATGCCTGACTTAATTTACTGAGCCACAACCAGCGGCAATCGTCTTCCATATTCCGCAGAAGTCTCAATTTAAAAAAAAATATTTTGTTTTCAATCAATGTTCACCTATCCTCTTCATGAAATAGCTTCTGGCGAAAATAATGTAAGCATTTCCAGATTAAAATAATAATTATCTTTTGCCCATGCTTGATTACATGTTTAACACTACTTATTCCTCTGACGTAGCACATCCATTCAATATGTATTGAGAAACATTAATGAACGAAGGCAGAGAGTAACCAACATGAAATCTGCTGACTGTTGGTTAATGAGGATATTAACAATAATGTTTGCGCGCCAACCATATCGCCGACATACATATAGCAAAATGTAAGGATAAATTAAAAATACATATTTCTCAGCTTGAAGGTGATAATCAGGCAATTCGATGTAATGCAGTGGAACACTTATGCGATGTCAGGAAAGATGGAATCACAAAAGTGAAGCCAAAAAAGACTGAGACATCAGTAAAACCTTAAAGCAAATAAGCGTTTCTTTCAGACGACACCAACACATTGCCATTGCGTTTTTTATGGCCTTACTTTTATAACCGCAACGCTTAACTTTGTACGTTTAAGTACAGAAGAGGACGACGATAAGTCAACGAAAGCATACATAGGTAAAGTTATGAGGAAGGAAGTTATGAATGAGTGTATATTTAAGGATTATCTTTGCCACACTACGGCAGTTGGTGCTGTTGCTTCGTTTGGAAGAAGACAAGATAAATAGTATGTAATAGGCATATATGCACTTTTTTCAGGATGCGATAAAAATATATGATAGAAAGTTAAAGGGAAAAAGAGGATGTGGGATATTAAGAAACGGCATTGGGGATAGTAAAATTTGTTATGGTAGGCAATAATTCGTATTCATGGAAAAACCGTCGATACCGTTATGAGAAGTGGATGGAAACTATTTCGATTTGATTTGCCATAAATCAAAATCATATATTTCAAATGTGGTTTATTGTTTTATTGAAATTATGATTTAATTAAATAGATCATACTTTTTACTTCATTTTTTAATAATTTAATAAATTTGGAATATATTTTTGGTGGTCCTACGAGCCACTGGTGGGCACTACATTTTTTCTTCGGAGTCAAAATGAATAATCAGCATTTTAAGTATTTATTTCGACGAACCCCTTTAATTATCTTTACTCGATTACGTCGTGGTGTTTAATGCGGGTACCTGCTATGCGGCCTACCCCGCAGTGCTCTTAACACCGGGTGAATACAATGCGTCTACCAATGCCCCCACACAGAAAGTACGAGTACCACACGTATTTGGACGTGATCGCCTCCTTGGTTAGGAGCGGAGCATATATAAAACTCCTGCCTTTCTTTGGGTCAGACACCCGGTTGAAGTGCAACTCCACACTCAAGCCGAAGATCTCCCCGCGATTTGGATCTTAATCACAGCCACCGTGATGCTCCCACAAGGGGATCTTTACTCGATTGTGTGACACTTTCATAAAAGTTCGATTCTTGTTGTGTTCTTTTGAAAAAATAGGGTCATTCTTATGCGACGTTTGAAAGACTGAACGTATTGGAACCAATTTGACTGATTTAGTACATTTAATAAAAATAAAATTATCTTCGAAAAACATAACAAAGTTACTGATTTAGTACATTTATTCTCTTTAGTGAACCGTTTAAATGTATTAGTTCAGTAGGAAACTACTCAATGTTATTATTCAAACTAAGATTCTGCATCTATAACAATGTTTCAACAATAAAATTAAGCTAGAAAGCCTAGTTCAATTTTTATTTTAATTGTTTTAGATAATTATTTCGGCAAAACACCCGGTACTTCATTAATTATCCTTTTTGGCATATTTTAACCTCCATAACATTCATGTTTAAAGTGAGGGTCCATGTTGTGATATTTAAAATTCTTGAGAGTTTAAATATCTTTAAAATAAGAGAAAGTTCTGCTCAAATTGAGCTTGAGAGTCAGTTGGCGTTGTATCTTTTAGATTGTTATTAAGGTTTTGTGCTCTATTTACAAAATTCTATGCTCCTCTCATAAGAAATTTGTCCATTCGTTTTATATTTCCTCTAGCATAAGTTGACAAGAGGAGCCATCCCGTCGAACTGTCTAAGACCCAAGCAGTAGTTCAATATCGATCGAAGACGTAGGAGACAATAGGTTTGATCGCCTGTTTGTAGATCAGTAGCTTTATACCATTAGAGAGATCACCATTGCGCAGTGGTTCCGCCCGTGGACAAAAATCGAGAAATTGATGGCGACAAATTTGATTACGATTGAAATAAATGTTCTCTAAGCATATCAAATTTTTAACATCCAGCATTATTTTTGTAAATTTACAGCGGTTATATGCCAAGTTAAGTCGAAGAAGTTGTGATTTGTATTTGAGGCCTTAAAAACGAAAAATACATCCGCAAAGCATTCGTAGGTTATGAGTAAAATTATAAACAAAAATTGGAGTGATAAATGTGCAATTTTCAAAATGAAACTTATAGGTGATGGCATTGGCAATGTTTTAAAGAAAAAACAAATTCATAACTCGTTTTCTAACTTAATTAAAATCATTTCTTTATAAATTACTTTTTCTGCTATTTCTAATATAATTACTTTATTTATATTTATGTTGAGTTTTACTAATGTTGTGAGGGATAGTCTCTAGTTTACGATTAAAAAAGTCCAGCTGCCCCCATCTGCCATCCGCTAAGTTATTACTCTTATACCACGCCTGTAAAATCGTCAAAATTCCGAAAATCGGGAGGTACGTTTATATGGGAGTTATACCTATACTGAACATTTTTTGCAGGAGGTATTTTGCTCACTCAAAACTCAAAATGCAAAATTACAGCCAAATCGGTTGGAAAATGTGGGTAAAATCGTCAAAATTTCGAAAATCGGGAGGTATGTTTAAATGGGGGCTATACCTCAACGTAGACCGATATTGACCATTTCTTGCATGGGGGTATTTGGTTCACTCAGAACTCAAAATGCCAAATCAGTTGGAAATTTTCGCTAAAATTGTCAAAATACCGAAAATCTGAGGGTACATTTATATGGGGGATATACCTAAACGTGGACCTATTAGAACTCAAAATGCAAAATAACATCCAAATCTGTTGGTAAATTTGGCCAAAATCGTCAAAATACCAAAAATCGGGCGGTATCTTTCTATGGGAGCTATACCCAAATGTGGGCCTACATCCACTAAAAATAGTTTCCTATCTTTTTGGCTTGTTATAAACCTACGTTTGAAATTTGGACGCGGTAGTTCCATTAGAACTATTTTTGGCACTCTTTTCCATACAAGTGGGACCACTGTGCATTGTGCGGACGGACACATTGGTATTCAAAAGAAATTAGTTTGACTCTTTCATGGATAAAATCTACGTGCCTTATAAAAACAAATTTTTGACAGGACACTAATCGCAAGTACCCGATTTTTTCCTTGACCACCTATTTTATTGTCTGATAGAAAGACTTATAATTCGGATAAGTTTTGCCTCGGAAAATGACAACTGAACAATTGGCTACGTTCAACTTGAGGCTCAACCTAGTAAAACATCTATGCACGTCCTCAAGCCAAACTTTAAAGCAAGAAGTCACAGATTTTGCTATTGTACCAGATATTTGCGATATCAGATCATCCAGGAATAGCAGGTCCCCTCGGATTGATTTAGGCATACCATACACATAAAAATCCTAGAACATGGGTCCCAGAAGAGGTCTGTAACACACAGCTCGGACAAGTATTTTAGTGGAAGACGACTTTAACTCTAAAGCTCCTGTTCTTAAAGAAGCTCACCACTAATCTGCATGTCTGGGCATCAAAACCAAATTGCTTCAGTTTAGACCATATCACCTCATGCCACACTAAGTCGAAGGCCCTGACGAAGTTAAGCCCTATGGCTATTGTCCCATATCTTTGATCGAGCCCCTTGAACACAAAAGAGGAGAATATAATAAGGGCATGAGACGTCGAGTGCCCTAGTCTGAAGCCAAATTAGTAGTCCTTAGTATTCATTTGGATTTTACTAACTTTTTAAGGCTTTTGAGTATGAAAGACTCGAATAGCTTTCCAAAAACTGGCAGCATCAAACTGGGGTGATAGCTAACACAAACGCTGAATGGTAAACCTTTCTTCAAAATGGGTACCAGCATGGCTTTTTCCCAGGCTTTAGGAAAGTACCCTAGCTTCATAAATGATTGAATAGAATATAAAGGAAACTAAATAAAACTGTGCCTGATATGCATCCTGTCCAAACCTCTTTTTGGTAGGTCTGTTGGTAAGAGAGGGATTTTCAAATAAATCGCGGTCAAAGTTCACATTTTAGGCCTTTTTTAGGTTTTCACGATTTGGATTGAAAACAGACAAGCCCTATCGAAATGGGATTAAAAAAATGTTGTAGCAGTGAAAAATCTCTACAAGATTGTCCTTTATGATAGTTTAGTAGGTATTACCATTTTCGAGATATTGAAGTTCAAATTGGGACAATGTACTGACTGTATGGCCCCCTATAAAACAATGTCATGCAGGGTGCACCTTAAACAGCGGTGTTCATAGATGAGAAAAATCCAAAATCAAGAAAAAGTCACTGGAGGGATTTTTAAAATTTAGTTAAGGCGCATTGTGCCGATTGATTCCTTCTATCGATGCTGTCAATTGCTGAAATGTAGGCCGTAAACGATTTTGATAGCGTTTCAAAATAAGTGCGATTCCTGAGTACCCTGTGAGTTAATGAACTCATCAACGGAGTCCCTGGGTGCCAATCCTGCTGCAGCCTTGAGGTCTGATACGTATTAAAAATATCCAAGTTATAGTCAGTTTCAAATGTGCTGTATACTTTTAGGCGTTTATAATTTAAATATAAATAAAACAGATCATTTAATCCTAACTTGATTATTTATCAGTTCTTTCGACGCACATTGGTTCAGAATCGATTTTTTCTGTAACCTTTTAACGGATAGAGATATTTTCATAATAGTTCGACAGATAACACCATCTGCTTTCCGGTGAATCAAAGAAGGTTAAATTCGGTTTAGTAGTTGCAGAGGAATTCAAGGTCAAAATTAAACTTTTGAGTTTCTTTACTATTTTTCATCAAAATATTAGTGTGATTGGGATTTTTTTATAGCTTTCTACATATTAAAAATGGTCAAAACCCAACAAATAAACTATAAAAATTGAAACAATAAAAAAATTGTAAATATATTGTTTTTTAAAGGTAAAATTTGGTAAAATTTTCCTTGGGTTTTTATAAAACTCATATATTTAGAAAATGTTCATACATGTACGTATTTTCCAAAATATGGACAAATTTATAAACTGATCTGAAAACGTGTAGGATGCTTTTTGAGTTCATTTAGAGCAAAATGTTGCGGTGTTAATATTTTCAACTGATTATATTTACATTGTATAAATATATTTGATCCTTCGGCCCAAATTTACACATTTCTAGAATCGCGTGGTTCTCGAGTTTATAACAATTTGCATATATTTACCTTTCAATATATGGGTTCTAATCCCCTTAAATTATTTTAAATACAATTTTTTACCATCACCACTACCATTTTCGTCCTGCGGCTTTTCCTACATCTTTGCAATGCATATTTTCCTTGTCTCTTAGTTTTGTTTTTTGTTTAGTTTCCTTTTTCTACTATTATTTAAATACAAACCGTTGGCAATTTACCATAATTACTCTTATCAGTCAACACAATATGGTCGTTAATAACTGAGCAATTAGCCATAAAACTTTTTGCCAATGACAATAGTAGCCGGCACTACAATAGCCCAAAGCTACAGTTAAACTTTAAGTGTTTTTCTTACCACACTAACTATTTATTTTTTCTTTCTTTGTTTTGCAGCCTCTAGGATCCTTCATAGGTATAATTCTAATGGTTTTGTCTGTCTGTCTCTCTCACTCTGTCTGTCTATCCCTTCTGTTATACTCTGCAGTTTTAAACCATTACACTAACTTTTCATAATAGTTTCAATATTTTGTTAGATGTTTATCAAAAGGATTTATTAAGTGTTATCCTGTGAGTTTGTTTTTTTCTTGCTTCTGGTTCCTCTCTTGGGAATTGCTCAACTTTTGTATGTTATTTTTTGCTGCTAAATTTTATTTAACTTTTTTCCTTAGAGAATTTTTAATGGTAAGTTTGTTTTGATTGTAGAATTGTTTCTCAAAACAAAGAAGTTTTGCCAAGGGAGTTAAATGGTTTGTAGAATTAGAGGAGTTGCAAGGAAGAAGTGGTCAGCAAAAATGGTTTTTTATTGGTAAAGAATTGCACCATGCAGCCAATTGGTATGATAGGTTATACTAAATTGTTAATTCTAACTATGTGTGGTGCATACTTTAAGGAGTCTAACAATTAAAATATTAAACATATGAGTGAAATGTTTTCAACATCGAAACATTTTTAAAAATTAAAAACAAATAATAGGTTAAACACATAGTTCTGAGGGCAGAGAAAAGCTATCTAAAAAGCTATTACCTTTATTTAATTAAATTTGTTAAGAATTTTAGTTATGGCCCTTACATGAGGCCACCTAAGGTTCTCGTTAACAGACTTTACTTGATTATTTAAACTTCTACGCCAAGCGCCTTATCTACATCGAGCACCTGCTCCAGTCTAAAGGCCTAGGCACATAAGCTTCCTTGTCTACTTACCTTGCTTGCTTCTGATAAAAGAATAAAAAGAAAAGGGCAACCAAGTTCAAAGTTTGCTCGGCCTTCTTTATTCTTTTATTTCTATCATGCCAGAAATGAAGCAGGAAAGCAGGCGAGGCTGCTTATGTACCCAGGCCTTGAGGATTATCTAACTATGTTGTCGGGCGATTTTCGCAGCGTGTGTCCAACCCATCTTCATTTTTGCTAGATTTGATTGCAACTTCTATGTAAATCGGAAATTGAGATCCAATTCTTTGTAGTGCGATTCTCTAAAAGATTTTTAATTAACGACATTATTCGGTAAGTTAGGACAGCAACATTGTTGTCAACTTTTATTTAAATTTTTCATTAATTTTTGCGTTTTAATTTGATAGATCTTTGTCGGAAAAAGTGATTTAGAGAATCGCTCTACAGGCCACCACCACATGTGTAATATACGCCTTAAACAACGGTTAATAAACCATTGTAATTTATTTTACCCTCTAGTGGATACTAGTTATGTGTAACTATGGATTTTACGTTCGAGTTGAATATACGAATTTTTGTCGACTTTATATACCTGCACCATATCTCCCGCAGTTTAGCAAAGTCACTTTCAGCTTTAGCAAATTTTGCTTCGATATCGGCATGGGTGCCACCATTGAGTGTCATTTGGCTTCCAGAGTATGTAAAGCTGGTTACATCGTCTATTGCGCTGCCATCAAGATGAAAGTTTTCATGGTTCACGTCATTTAACTGCATCGATTTAGTCTAATTGACATTGTCCATAGTTGGTATTGCTCTGCTTTGGTTTGCATGTTCCAACGCTTTGAGATTTTCTCCAGAATCCAATTCGTATCCGTTGTTTCATACCAAAAGACATTGCCTTATATTGATCAGTACTTATTCTTTAATTTCTTACGGTTTCAGTAACAATTTAATCTCGGAGAAATAGGTCGTTATTCTAAAATCCAAAGCCTATTTGATAGGGCTTCTATCTGCGGTGTACAGGCACACCAAAGTTGTGTGTTGGCCGCCCCTAACATGGGAAAACAGACGCCAGTTGTAGCCGCTCCACTGAAATACCGACGCCACGTTGTGGAATGTTCTTAGCTTCATTGCACACCATCAAGGTAGCCGACATGGGAGGCCCTACCAGTAGCTACTCTACCGCCGGCATTGCTTTTATGTTCATTGCACTTACTGGAGTCCCTTATCGCGTCATGGTGACAGTACCGAGGGATCTGCTAATCCAGGACCAATAGTACATTTTCTTTATACTGTAAATCCTGTGGGGTTTCAATTGTTAATGCCATTGCATATATACATACGTCAAACAAATACTCATAAAGGAGATAAACAAGGAATAAAATGTAATATAAATCAGCTATAAGATGAGCTATGAAGACTGTTTGCTCTTAATAAGTATTCAAGTTCGTAAGTTAGATAGCCTTTAATAAAGTAGGCTTAGAAAACTCCTCCTATAGATCTTCAAAATCGTTATAAAATATCCATAATAAGAGTTTTACTAACCCCTTTTAAAAATATTCTTAAAATATATATTTCAAAGTCTAACAATCTCGGAATTATTTTTTTTAAAATCCGCCTTAAAAAGTCTAATAATCCACATTCTACCTTCTTACAGTCCAAGTTGAGTAATAAAATCTACTTCGTTTTAAATTCTTAAAATGTAATATTAAAAGGGTTGAGAATCCGTTGAAAGCGGGGTAGTATAATATAATAGGTAGTGTGATGCATACTTTTAGGCCTCAACTACTTTAATGTTATAATATCATCTGTTCCGTTCTCAAGTTTCTTATTTTGTATTTGTTCAGAAGGTCATTTAAATTATTAATAATACTTCCAGAAGTTCTTTGGTGAATTTTTCAACATAGCAAAGATTTTTTAATTGTTGTCTCTCCTATCTCTTAAAGTATGTCTGGTTAGACTTCCTTTTATAGACCTTTAAAATTATTATTTACAAACGATGTTGATAGACTTTATAACCCTTCTTCAAATATAGGCATCTCAAGGTCAAATAATCTCGGCAAAATGTTTCTAAAACTCCTTCTTAATAAGTTTAATAATCCAGGTTTTTTTAGCCAAACTTGGGCAGTCTAATCATTAATTATTCACATCAAATCGACGTTTGAAGGTTTTAAAATCTTTAAAACCAATATTAATAGGTTTGAGAATCCATTGAAAGCGTAATAGTATAATATAATAGGTAATATGTAGTGTGATGCATACTTTTTGGCGTATACTTTCATATTTTTTAATATCAGCTGTTCAATTCTCATGTTCTTTATTTTGTATTTGTTCAAAAACCGACCGCAAATCGCTGATGCAAAGATCTTGAGAATAATGTTGAGTGGTATTCAGAAGGGGAGGCGCTTATGTTTTAATAACCTTATGAAAAAAACGTGTATATCTCCCCGAAATATATTCTTTAAAAGTATCTCAAGATTTATAATAATTTCGGGTAAATGGTTCTAACAATCGAAGAGGCCAATTAATTGATGTTCTATGTTCGTAAAGTCAAAATTTAATAGTCGAATGTCTAAAAAATGGTTTATATCATATCAACGTTTAAAGGTTTTGGGTTAAGTAGTATATCTATTCTATGGTACATAGATGGCCTTTGAGCCTATCTACTCTATAGTAGTTGCTGAAATGCCCATCTACTCAACGAAATATGGTTTCAGAGCCCATCTCCTCAACGATTGATGACCTTTGAACGCATATTCTATATAGTAAATGGCCTTTGAGCCACGGTACGGTGAAATACTTTATATTATAAAATATTTAGGTCTGCTACTGGTTCCTTAGTAGGAATACTAAGGAGTGGATATTTAGTAATAGGGAGTGTGGTGCATACTCTTAGGCGTCAACTAAAATGTTTTAATATCATATGTTTAATTCTCAAATTCTTTATATTGAATTTCTTCAAAAGCGTTTAAATTGCACTCATCCAAAGATCTTGAGACTAATGATGTAATTATAATTTATATAACTTCCTTCCGGAAATCCTTAATGCATTTCCTTGCCTTTCATAGAACGTTGTCATTGACAAAAGACATTCATTAATAAAATAAATACCCTTCTAACTGAAGGGGAGACATTTAGAAGTCTAATGAACCTTTGTGGAGTAAATATGACTTCAATTAATATAAAAAAAAGAAATCAGTATGAAAACAGTAACATTTGCAAATTAGATATAATTAAATGAAATAAAAACGATGTTTGTGTATTGGAGATGTCTGAACTGGAGTCTGAGGAAAAGTGTCATATACACCATAAGATGTCAATGATTGAGGCTAAAGGTGTTAGTTGCTACAGCAAGGCGGTTTTTTCATGTTCGTGTTACAACATAAAACACACAATGAAAAAATAATAAAAAGCAGCACTTACTTACCCCTCCCACCTTCCGTACGGTAAGGTGATGCGGAGTCATGTGGATTTGGTTCTGGAGCGGTATTTTGTGTATCTAACATATTGCTAATGCGTGGTGGAGTTTCTGCAAAGAGATGAGATATGAAAATATGCATTTAAATGGAAAATAGAAAAAACATTTTAATTGGTAAAGAATTATGAATGAAATTACTGCTCCCTCTTGTTTCATGGACCATTTCTTCCCGTAATTTCTTTTATGAATGGAATACGAGGAATGCATCGGAATGATGTCTACTTCGTTTTTAAATTTGTCTTCAATTAATTTAAGTACGTGGATACTTACTTATACATGGTGCAATATGTGAACGACTTTGTTGATAACCACGAGCACAACGATTACATGTGAGACCGGTAACACCATCTTTGCAGGGACATTGACCCGAGGTGTGATTACAAGTTTTACCAGTTGAACCAACGGGGTGACAGTCACAGGCTGTAAGAAAAAAGGGGAAGAACGAATATTTTAATAACCATTAATTAGAAGAAGAAGGATATTAGAGACATAAGGAATATAATTTATGTGTGGTGCATACTTTTAGATATCATGGAAAATATTGATATCTAATTTTTTAATATTCTAAAAACTGTTAAATAAACAGAAATACCTTATCTCGACATTTTTATGTGAGATGCATACTTTTAGGTGTTGTATAAAAGATCTTAATTTTAGTTTCTCAACACTTTTGTGTTTTTACATCGCTTCTTCATGAATTAACAACAGATAAAAGCTTAATAAGGAAAATTATATTTAAATATAATATATACGGTATTAATGTGTGTTGCATACTTTTAGGCTACATTACAAAAAATCAACAGTATCGACGTAATGAATACGCATCGTATGAATCGCGACAATGTTTTCACAAATATTACCATTACGCCGGCCATTCAATGCTGTAAAAATGGATGCAGGTTCTTCAACTTAGAACTCATTTAAATTTGAACCTGTGGCGGTTCAGGGGTAGACTAAACTTGCGATGGAAAGCTCAAGCAAATAAGAACATTTCGAGACTTGGTGAATTAGCGCAGAAGTCCGAAGTCCGCTTGTAAGACTAACCTGTATTCGCAAAAGGTATTCTATTACATGCAAAGGACTTCAAATTATCTTCTGTTGCCTCCACAGAAGCACTCTAGTGAATATGAGAGCCTTTTTGTAGTCTATAAAGGGTCGCAATAAATCTTTATTTTTCTGTACGAAACCTCAAGAAGTCTTCTATTGTCTGTCCCTTAAAGGTATTCTGTTGTCTACAGGAGACCTCCTGAGATCTGGGGTTACCTCAAGAGGTCTTCAGATGCCAGTGGGAACCATCAACAGATCTTTTGTTATCTATAGAAACTATGTTAGATATCATATTATCTGTAGAAGACTCAACAAATTCTGCTGCAGGAGACCTCAAAAATATTTTTTTCTCTTTAAAAGATAACAAGAAATATTCTGTTCTCTATAGAAGACTTCAAGAGGTTTCTGTTGGAAGAACTAAATATGTGTACTCTTGTCTATGGGTGACCTCAAAAGGTCTTCTGTTGGCTGTAAAAGATCTAAACTAGGATTTCTTTCTGCAGTCTATAAAATACTTTAAGATTTTTTTTTTGTTATCGATAGAACTCAAAAGGTCTTCTGTTTGCTATAAAAGATTTCAACAGGCCTTCTGTTGTCTATAGGATACCCAAGGAGGTATGCTTTTGTCTACAGAAAACTTCAAGCGGTCTTCTGTAGTCTATAGAAGACCTCAAGATGTTTTCTTTTGTCTATGGTAGACCTAAGCAAGTCGTCTTTTGTCTGTAGAAAACCTCAGTCGGTCCGGTGTCACCTATAGAATGTCTTAAGAAGTCTTCCATTGTCTATAGATGACCTCAGGAGGTCTTCTATTGCCTATAGAGGACCTCAAGAGGTCTTCTATTGCCTATAGAAGACCTCAAGAGGTCTTCTATTGCCTATAGAAGACCTCAAGAGGTCTTCTATTGCCTATAGAGGTCTTCTATTATATATAGAGGACCTCAAGAAGTTTTCTATTATATATAGAGGACTTCAAGAGGTATTTTATTACCTATAGAGGACCCCAAAAGGTATTCTATTGTAGTCTAAAGCGGATCTGAAGAGGTTTTCTGTTGCCTATAGAGGACCTCAGGAGGTCTTCTATTGTCTATAGAGGACCTCAAGAGGTCTTATATTTCCTATAGTGGACCTCAAGAGGCCATCTATTGCCCATAAAGGATATCAACAGAAGACTTCAAGACGTTTCCTGTTGCCCATAGAGGACCACAAAAGGACTTCTATTGTCTATTGAAGACTTCAAGAGGTCTTTTATTGCCTATAGAGGACCTCAATAGGTCTTCCATTATATATAGAGGACCTCAAGAAGTTTTTACCTCTAGAGGACCTCTATGGAGAACCTCAATAGGTTTTTTATTATGTAAAGGGGACCTGAAGAGGTCTTCTGTTGCCTTTAGAGGACCTCAAGAGGTTTTCTGTTGTCTATAAGGCACCCCAAAAGCACTTCTTTTGTCTATAAAAGGCCTCGAAAGGCCTTTTATAGTCACGTGCCAAGTGTAGGGAATTTGAAAATTGTCTATAGAGGGCCTCAAGTGGTCTTCTATTGTCTATAAAGGACCTCAAGATGTCTTCTATTGTCTATAAAGGACCTCAAGAGGTCTTCTGTTTTCTATAGAGAATCTCAAGAGTTTTTTTATTGTTTAAAGAGGACCTTAATATGGTTTTTATTGCCTATATGGTTCTATTGCCTAGAGGACCTCAAGAGATTTTCTATCGTATATAGATTACCTTAAGAGATCTATAGAGATATCTATTGTCTACAGATCACCTCAAGAGGTTCCCTATTACCTATAGTGGACCTCATGAGGTCTATAGGGAACTTCAAGAGGTCTGTAGAGAACCTCAAGAGGTCTATAGAGGACCTCAAGAGGCCTTCTATTGTCTTTAGAGTACCTGAAAAGGCCCCAAGATGTCTTCTATTGCCTATAGATGACCGCAAGAGGTCTTCTATAGTCCATAGAGAACCTCAAGAGGTTTTTATTGCCTAAAGAAGACCTCAAGTTTTTAAGAGGGGCCTCAAGAGGTCTCGTATTGTCTATAGAGGGCTGTGTTGGGTCTTCTATTGTTTATAGAGGATCTTAAGAGGTGTTCTATTGTCCTTAATATGTCTTCTCTTTTTTACAAAGATCCTCTTGGGGTCTCCCATTGTACATAGAAGTCTTCTAATGTTTTTTTCTCTTGTCTATGGAAGACCTTAACAGGACCTTTATTGTCTATAGAGGACTTCAAGAGAACTTATTTTGTCTACAGTGACCCTGTGGTCTTCTATTGTTTATAGAAGGCCTCAAGAGGTCTCCTATTGTCTACGGAGGAACTTAAGCTGTCTTCTGTTGTCTATAGGATACTTTAAGAAGTCTTCTGTTTCCTATAGAGGACACAAAGAGGTCTTCTACTGTCTATAGCGGACCTTAAGAGGTCTTCTATTGTTTATATATCTACTAAATGTTGATTTTTCGAGTTTGAATATTTTTAAGAACAGATAACTTTCCTATGGGCCACTGTAATATATCCCCTAGTTTTTTATTGGCCATTACTGATCCACATAAATCTTTTGCTGGCAGGCGCAGCGAAAAATCTTAATGTAAATCTTAATTATAGTTGATATTATTGTATCGCTGTTTTGTTGATGAACACTTGAAAAATTTGTCCATTGTCTGTCCTGTTGATGCACTCTGTTCGTCGTTCATATCAACATGGAAAATGCATTTGCAATAAAATTCCGGTTTAATGAAATTGTTTTCCATTTGTTTTTTGATAATTTCCATTTCAAGTTGACCTAAAGAAGTCTTTCATCTTAAATATTTGTCCATTTAGATGGAGGATGCAGGACGGACAGGAGCAAACAAACAGACAAACAAACTTGAGAACTTACGTATGTCGTTTTGTTCTGCATTTATAACTCTTGGCAATGGGAAATTTTGTTTTTTGTTCTGCAACAATAAATATTCGAATGCCTGCCTGAAAATCATTGATGCATTTTATTCTTGTTTTTTTTTTTGCTTTCATACTTTTCGGCTAATATCTTCTGTGGGCCATATGCATGCAGCATTGAGGATGACGGACTTTCTTTGGGATGTTGTTGCATGCTGCAATTTCTTTGCCCCGCCAAATTATGTGGCAAGTGCTGCCGCCTTTGTGTTGTTTGTTTGGGGCTCCCGGTATGCCCTGTTGAAATTTGTTCAATGTTATCTGTGTTTTTTGTTTTGCTACTCCCAGAAGAGACTTTAAAGCTAATTACCAACGAAAGTGTGAATATCTTTCCCTTATCACATCTTATTTTGCTTTCAATGCATTTGTCTGATGTCCGTTAATGTCTTTTGTTCTGTTGTCTTTGTTATGTCAGGGTCATGGTATCTCTGAAATTTGAAGCACATTTATTGTGTCTTGGCCATTCTCTTTATTTCAGTTAATGGGGGTCAAAGCATTTAGTCAGCCAAAAAAGTGTTAAATTTTTAAATACAAAGATGATGGTTGAAGGAACCTGCATGCTTTCGGATTCAAGTGTCACATGCCAAATATAGGGAATTGAAAAAGTGGAGCAAAAGATCGAATAGTTTAAAAAAAAGTATATTGTGACCAATCTTACATCTTAACGTACATTTTTCACATCACATTTTTAAACCGCCAATAATTAGATAAGTGAAAAAATTTAACAAGACAAAAACATTCCAAAGGTAGAGCAAAATATGACCCCAAATATTTCAAGCAGTTTGACCCCATATAGTTGACTTTAGCCTCGAACCAAACAATTTCAATATTTTGAGGTAATCTTTATTACATTTTTTTATCCAAAAACCAAATTATCCGAAAGTATTTCAAATAATACTGACGCAAAGATCCTAAGACGATTGGTTGAAATAAAATAGTTTTAATAGGCTCAAAAGGACACATGTCAATAAACACCTAATATATTCCTTTTTTTCTCTAAGCAAAGTTCATTTGAAGTGGTCCCTGGTCAAGAGAAATTTATACTCCTCTATCATAAAAATATTTAAGATATACAATGATACAATGAGAATGCAGTAAAACGGAGTATGGTGCATACTTTTTGGCATCTAACTACTACAGTGCTTTTTTATCAGCTGTTTAATTCCCAAGTTCTTTATTCGGCATTTCTTCAAAAGCATTTCAAATAATGCTGGTGCATAGACCATCAGACTAATATTTTAATTTGAATTTAAAGAACTTCCTTCATTGAAAGCTCATAAAGTCACATTTCCTGTCCATAGAAGACTTAAAGATGTCTTTTGTAGAATACCTCAAGATGTCTGATGTTGTCTATAGATGTCTTTAGATGTTTGTTCTCTGTCTGTTCTCTACAGAAGACCTCATAGTACTTCTGTTGTATATAGAATACTTCAAGAGGTCTTATGTTGCTTATAAAAGACTTAAAGAACTCTTATGTTGCCTAAAGAAGACCGCTAGAGGTCTTCTGTTGCCCTTAGAAGACCTGTAGAGGTCTTCTGTTGTCTATAGATGTTTGTTGTCTGTCTGTTCTCTACAGAAGACCTCAGAGAACTTCTCTGGTATACAAACTTTTATGTTGCCTATAGAAGACCGCTAGATGTCTTCTGTTACCTATAGGAGACCTCAAGGCGTCTTCTGCCTCAAGAGTCTACTCTTGCCTGTAGAAGTCCTCTAGAGGTCGTCTCTTGCCTCTAGAAGACCTCAAGAGGTCAATAGATATTCTCTTGGCCATAGAAGAGCACAAGAGGCCTTCTCTTGCTTATAGATTACCTCAAAAGGTCTTCTTTTGCCTATAGATGAACTTAAGAGATCCTCTGTTGCATGCTAGAGGTCTTCTGTTCCCTATAGAAGATCGCTAGAAGTCTTCTCTTGCCTATAGAAGACCTCAAGAGGTCTTCTCTTGCCTATAGAAGACCTATAGAGGTCTTCTGTTGTCTATAGTAGACCTGTATAGGTCTTCTGTTGTCTATAGAAGACTTGTATAGGTCTTCTCTTGCCTAGAGAAGACCTATAGAGGCCTTTAGTAGATTGTATAGGTACTCTGTTGTCTATAGAAGATCTCCTGTAACCGCTAGAGGTCCTCTGTTGCCTTTAGTAGACCTGTATAGGACTTCTGTCGTCTATAGAAGACCTATAGAGGTCTTCTGTTGCCTATAGAAGACCTATAGAGGTCTTCTATTGTCTATAGTAGACCTGTATAGGTCTTCTGTTGTCTATAGATGTCTTTAGATATTTGTGGGAGACATCAAGAGGTCTTATGTTGTCTGTATTAGACCTAAAGAGGTCTTCTGTTCTCTTCAGAAGACCTCATAGTACTTCTTATGTTGCCTAAAGAAGACCGCTAGAGGTCTTCTGTTTCCTGTAGAAGATCTGTATAGGTCTTTTTTTACTTTTTTTAAGGGGAAAGATCATCGTAAAACTCTGGCTAACTGACTTCGCAAGGCGTGCGAGACTTTAACACGCTAAAATAACCCCTTTACTCTGATCCACTATCCCGTCTCAAGGCGTCTTCTCTTGCCTGTAGAAGACCTCAAGAGGTCTTCTCTTGCATATAGAAAATTTAAAGAGGGCTTCTGTTGCCTATGAGCCTTCAAGAGGCCTTCTCTTGCTTATAGAAGACATCAAGATACCTTCTCTGGCCTATAGAATACCTCAAGAGACCTTCTCTGGCCTATAGAAGAGCACAGTACGCTTTCTCTTCCTTATAGATGACCTCAAAAGGTCTTCTTTTACCTATAGATGACCTCAAGAGGTCCTCTGTTGCCTGGAAGTCTTCTATTGCCTGTAGATGACCTGTAGAGGTCTTTCTAGTCTAGTGTTGCCTACAGAAGATCTTAAAATGTCCTCTGTGGTCCATATGAGACCTCAAAGCCTACAGGAGACCCCAACGGGATCAAATGTTCTCAGAAGAAGAACTTCTGTTGTCTTTAGATGACCTGCTGTCAACATAAGACGTCGAGAGGATGTCGTCTGTTGTCTATAGAAGACTCCAAGATGTCTTATGTTGTCTGTAGAAGACCTAGAGAGGTTTTCTGTCGTCTCTAGTAGACCTTAAGAGGTCTTCTATTGTCTATAGAAGAACTCCAGCGTTGGGTGGATGACCTAAAAGGCGTACTCTGTTATCTATAGTAGATCTCAAAAGCTCGTATGTTGCCTATAGAAAGCGTCAAGATGTCTTCTTTTGTCTGTAGAAGACCTAGAGAGGTTTCATGTTGTCTATAGGAGACCTAGAGAGGTCTTCTGCTGTCTATAGTAGACTTCAAGAGGTATTCTATTGGAATTCTGTGGTCTGTAAGAGACCTCAAGTCTTACCTACAGATGACTGAGGCACATAAAGCCATAGTCTTATTTGGGCGATTTATGATTGTTAAGAAAATAAAGAAAAGGACGACCCAATTCAAATGTGACCCAGGTTGTAATTTGTCTTATAACAAAAATGGCTTAACCAGGCTAATTATTTTCATACGTATGTCTCATTCTTAATAGGACTTGGAATTACCGAGACGGTCCTTGTGTTTCATAAACAATAAATGAGGAACCCCCAAACAAAACAAAATAATGTTGAAATCATTTCTAAAGTCAACTCATTCATTATTCTCCGTTGAAAATCCAAATAAAACAAAAAAATTGTGCTTTCAACATATGTCACATGCATATGTGGTCTTCAACAAAACTCTGTCTGACACCGTTGTTAGTTAGCTACCGGTATTTAGTATTACTTTTTTTCGGTGACTTCCAAATAGAAGAATTTTTTATGGTGTTCACAGTGAGGCGGCATAAAGTAGATAAAAACAAAATAAACAACAACAAAACAAGAAATATATGAATTTTATGGCAAATCACGCTTTTTTCATAACAGACATAGATTTGTAGATCTTTGTTGTCCAGCAAGCCGTGTATGTCCGTCCGTCTCCTAGTCTGGTGTTTATATGGTAATTTAAGCTGCAAAACTGTCCAAACTGTTCAACCCACTCCATTTTGGACAGATTGTACGCTCATGTATATTCATATGCTTGTGTACATCCTTCTTATGGTGGTTCATTGTGGAGGAGACAATGTCTGAATGTGTCCCTCGAATCTCTCCCCTCCTCCTTCTATTGCTTACAATGGAGCGGGGATTTTGCATCATGTTGCCTTGTTGAAACTTATGAATGATTTACGATATTTTGTTGTAAACATTTGGCGTTTTGTATTCATCGGTATTCCTTCCTCTCTCTCTCTCCAGCAGTTACCACCAATATTACAGCGACAAAAATGGTAAATGAATCTGCTCTGTCATTGCCTTTTCAAACCAAAAAATTTCAATTTTAAAAATACAACAAAAACACAACGCCAGCCAACAACAAGTGATGGTCGACGGTCACCAAGACAAGAAGAGGATTCTCAATTTCCTTTTCGTATTTAGAATTTCATACGTTTCGGTTTGAGTGCGGGTGCCCCATCCATGCCTCTTTGCATTCAAATTTTTATTTAGCATTGACCGGAAAATTATGATTATTTATTATCATCAACTTTTTCAAATGAATAGAAATGGAGAGACATCATCTCATCGGTGGTTTGGTGTAATTTTCCTTAGCAGACTTTTGTATTATTCCTCTATGTGGCCTTAGGGGGGGTGGAAGATTTTCTTTCATTTGGATAATATTTTGTGTTGAGTTTTATCAGATTTTAATAAATTTTATGGCTATTTGACCATGAGACGGCAGTTGCTGGATGACGATGATGATATTTAATACTATTGATATTGTAAATTGTCTGCAAAAATATTCTAAAAGATGATAAACAAATATTTTAACAAAAAATGACAAGTCATTTGTCATTTGGCAAAATATGGCCAAAGAGAGAAAATACAAAATGACAAAGTTTTGGTTAGTAACAAAACCGATACTAAGTCAAAATATTAGAAGGTCAATATTGTGCCTTAGTGTGGCTGAATTGTGGTAAAGATTTTCATGAAGATTATAGAATACTTCATGGAGGAGAAGATGCGATGTTGGATGCATTGTGTGAAATTAGACCAGAGAACGGAGTCTTTGCAAAGAAGTATAGTGAGGGCGCCCACTGTGATGTTTTTGCATTTGCTTCCCTCTCTCTCTCACTTACAGTGTATTTGAATAAAAACAAACAATAAACATCATGTGGTTATTGTGTTCTTCACCCCTACATACACACATACTAAACCAGTGTGATGTATTGTGAGTGTCCTGAGCGTAAATTTACTCCCGCTCATCACCACGACACTCACAATGCCTCACACTGTACTAAACCATTGATGGATATTCTTGGGCGACGCTGAATTAGACAGATATGTTGGATTTTAATAAAATACATGAAATATGTATCAGTTTTTCGGGATTGATGTTCCGTGATTTGCTTGATCAGCAATTGTAACCACTGTAGCTGCCAAAAATGTATTTTACAAGAATGGACGATTCTACATGTGACTATTCAGCAGTTTAGTGATTAAATTTGAGTCTCGCTCTGCTTATGTACAACTCATGAGAAGCGAGAATAATATCTAGTATCATAATAGTTTACAGTTGTTTACAATAGTAGTATGAAATATATTATACAGTGTTGCATTTTGGCAGTTAAAGTTTAAATTTGAAGATCAATCAAAATAGGAAAAGTTATAAAATCACGATGTCAAATAAAAGTACAAAAGCTTTAAAAATGTTATTATTGAAATATAGAGGGCGGGCTTCCATTTTATATATAGGGCTGTATTTTAATATGTTTGACCACTACGTGTAGTTCGTATATTATACGCAGTTCCCACAGATATAATCCACATAATCCCTGTAAAAAGTATGCCTCAAAAAGCAGAATGATTTTGAGGTTTTCTATAGACAATACAAAACCTCGTGAGGTCTTCTTCAAGACGTCTTATGTTGTCCGTAGGAGACCCCAGGATGTCTTCTGTTGTCTGTAGAAGATCTCAACAGAACTTCTGCTGCCTATAGAATACCTCAAGAGGTCTTCTGTTGACAAACCCTCTGGAGTTCGTCTGAAGGCAAGAAAAGATTTCTTTAGTTATTTTGTACGACCTCTCGAGGTCTTCTTTAGGCAACAGAAGATTACTTGTGGTCTCCTACAGACAACAGAAACCCACTGAGGCCTTCTACAGGCACCAGAAGACCTCTTGCACCAGAAGACCTCTCGAGGTCTTCTTTAGGCAACTGAAGACCGCTCGTGGTCTCCTTCAGACAACAGAAGACATCTAGAGATTTTCTATAGACAATAGCAGGCTCCTTGAGGACTCTTATAAACAACAGAAGACATATTAAAGTCTCAACAAAGCACAGAAGATCTCTCAAGTTATTTTATGGGCAACCGAATACCTTGAGGTCTTGTAAATAAAATAGTCGACCTCTAGAGGTTTTCATAATATCTTTGGGGTCCTCTAAAGACAACAGAAGATCTCATCAGGACTTCCATATACAATAGAAGGACTTCTTCGGACAACATAATGCCTCTTGATGTTTTCTTTAAAAAACAAAAATTCTCTTGAGGTCTTCTATGGACTTCTTGTGTTCTTCTCTTGAAGTCTTCTGTAGGCAACTGAAGATATTTTGAGGCCTTATTTTGAGGTATTTTGTAGGCAACAGAAGACCTCTTAGGTGTTCTCTAGACAACAGAAGACATCTTAATGTCATCTACGGACAGCAGAAGACCTCTTGAAGCCTTCTGTGGAAAACAAAAATCCTCTTAAGGTCTAATATAGACAAATGAAGACTTCTTAAGTTCTTCTGTGAGCAACAGAATAGCTCTTGAAATCTTTAATAGACAGCAGAACATATCTTGATTTCTTCTTACGGCAGCAGGAGAATTCCTGAGGTATTTTATAGACAACAGAAGACATATTCTGGTCTGTAGGTAACAGAAGGCCTGTTTTGGTGGTCCATAGGCAACAGAAGACTTCGTGGGTTGTTCTATAAGCAACAGAACGATTCCTGCAGTTTTTTTATAGATATAGGAAGACCTCTTGAAGTCTTCCATAGACAACAGACGATTTTTGAGATTTTCTACGGACAACAAAAGACCTCTTGCAGTCTTCTATAGAAAACAAAAATCCTATTGAAGTCTTCTATACCTTAAGGTCTTGTATAGACAAGTTAAGACCTCTTGAGGTCTTCTATATATAAATGATAACTTGAGATTTTCTATAAATAAATGAAGGCCTCTTGAGATCTTTGGTAGACAATAGAAGCATCTTGGGGTCTTCTATAGACGACATTAACCCTATTCGAGTATTCTGTGGGCAACAAAAGACCTGTTAGGTCTTCTGTAGACAACCGTAGATATCTTGATGTCTTCTATAGACGACAAAACCCTTTTGAGGTACTCTGTAGACAACAGAAGACCTGTTAGGTCTTCTACGGACAACATAAGACCTCTTAAAGTCTTCTATGGAAAACAGCAATCCTCTTGAGATCGTCTATAGACCACATAAACACTTTGAGGTCTTCTTAAGACAACAGAATACATCTAGAGGTATTCTATAGTCAACCGAATACTTTGAAATCTTCTAAATATCGCAGTAGACCTCTAGAGCTCTTCAGAATTCCCTTGAGGTGTTCTATAGACAACAGAAGGCCGCTTCTGATTTCTTACAGATAACAGAAGACCTGTTGACGTCTTCTGTGGATGACAGAAATTCACTTGAGGTCTTCCATAGACCACAGAAGACCTGTTGTGTTCTGTTGCAGACAACAGAAGATTGTTTTTAGTGTTCTTTAGGCAACAAAAGACCTCTTGAAGTCGTCCTCTATGGGCAGAAGAATACCTCTTTAAATTTCCTGAGGTCTTTTACAAACAACAGAAGACATCTTCAGGTCTTCCATAGGTAACAGAAGACATCTTGGGATCTTTTACGGACAACAAAATATCTCTTGAGGTAAAGAAAAAAGAGTTATACTCAAACTTTACTTAATACTAAGTTAGATCGCATCTCTTATCATTCAAAAATCATCACATATTTGAAGATAGCATTGGTGAGTGTCTACGGTAAGTTATGGTGCAAATTTCTCCACCAGGAGGCGTTTTTAAAATGAGAACTCCAGAAACGATCGGAATGGAACACCTCTCATATCAATAAAAGCTTTTTTTATTTTTTGGGTTAGTCATTCGAAATTTGATCAATGCCAATACCGGTTGTTTTGCCATTTTGTACACTCTTTATTGCCGATTCAGAAATCAAGTAGAGAGGTTAGGGCAAATATTCGTACATACGTTACATCCCTCTGCTTCTGCGTTAAGGTTTGTTCCACCTTTAGATTGGTTTGAAGAGTGTCGTAATTCTTTTGTTTAAAAATCATGTTAAGAAGAATCGCCATTTATGATCAGACAAACATCATTGCATATTTGTAGACTGCAGTGGTGAGTGTCTTGCCTAGGGTGTAAATTTCTTCCGCCAGGTGACGTTTCTATGAACATTCAAGAAACGATAGAAACGGATCGTCTTCTTTGACTCAGTGATTCCAAATTTGTTCAATTCGAAAGGGGGCGTCATTCCACAAATATTACCGAGGCTTTTCAAAGACATAAATACAACTAAGACATGACAAAATGCATGCAACAAAAAAATGTTTACGAAACTTTGTATAGAAACATTACCCTTAAGAGGTTGCAGTTAATTCAAAATCGCAACCGAGGAGGAACATTTCATGTAATGGTATCAGAAACGAAATTTATGAATTCAAGGATCTATTCAAGAATAATTCTATGTCAATTGGATCGATAAATTCGGTTAAATACGTAAAAATGTATAAAAGAAAAAAATGTTATATCACCATATCGTGATATAACATTATGTTAAATTCAAAAGCCATTCACTGAAGAATGATAGCAAAACAAATGTCTTATCATGTTGTATTTATGTCTTTGGGTTTTTTGAACCCATGACCTTCTTATCATGTGTTTTTGCTGAGCGAAATGTAATTGGGAAAACCTTCGGATAACGATAAAAAAATATGAGTCGGGGTTTTCCAGAAAATTCAAATTACAAACAAAAGAATTTGGTTAGGACTGACTGAGTAATCTTCAAAGCCCAGGGGAAATGTCCGACATTGCTATTTAGCTGAGCCAGTATTTACATGTTATATTTGTACTGTATGGAATTATTTCCAGGAGGAAAATCGATCAATACCTGCGAAAACCATATTCATGGGCATACTTGTAGGCATCTAACAGTTACAAAATATCCAAGTAATAATAAATATCAGATTACTGGTTGCTAATTGCTCTGATTCCATTAAATAACGTTCAGTTTTGGAAAGGACCTGATATAATTATAAGAAATTAGATAATATATGAAAATTGCGATATATTATTTTGATATGTGCAAAAATATCATAAAAAATATCATATATCAGTATCATTGAAACTGTACAAACCGGTTGGTGTCAAAGAAAATTAAATATATAAAAACAGGACATACTTTTAGGCAGGAAACGATTTTGGAATATATAACTAGTAATCATGGTACAATAATACAGGTAGCATTATAAAGCCAGCTGATGGTAACATAATGTCTCAACTGCATTGAATTGATGTCAAATTTTGACATCTTATGTTACCAACAATTGCCGATGCGGCTACCTGTGTATTTGTACCATGCTAGTAATGAACACTGAACTACCGCTGTTAAGCGCCCCATACATTATCAAATTTTGAAAAATAGAAAATTGTGTTTGTGAAGAAATAACAAATATATTAAATTCGTTGATTTTTTGAGGAAAAATTGAAGATTTCGGTTGTAGATTGAAAGCTGATTGAATGTGTAGCTACACACTTATGCAGCACACACGGACAGAAAGAGTTCATCGGCTGGACAAGCCAATTTGATAGTGTATGGGACGCTTTATGCTGATTGGCTTAATATAGACTCTGATATGGGAAGGACCAATAGGTTACATAAGAACAATTTAGTCCTCCGATATACTAACAAATTAATTGAAGAACCTTAGTAATAATTTATTTTTTAAATTAGTTTCATCGAGCTAGGCAATTGCATTGAAAAATTATCTCTAGTGAAGTCCCACACATCCAACCAATATTCTATGATCATTTCGCTGATGGTTATTCAGCTCATCAGGCAGTCAGATATGAGTGGCTAGACTAAGATCGAGTTTGGCAACTTCTATTTACATATATGAACATTTTTGCATATTTCCATATGTTTTTTTTATAATTATTATTTTTCCTTGTGTATTTTTTATCCTGAGTAAACATCTAACCAAATAATCCTTGTATTTTATTTAAATCCCATTTTCTACAAAAAAAAAAAAAAAAAAAAAAAATTGAAACAAATGGAAATGATTTTGTCATATCAAAACCTAATCCTTTGTGTCTTGCCTTTCGTAGCCATTGTTTAGCCTACATAGTTATTCATTGAAATATATTTCTATATATACACTGTACAAACAGAACTACTCGTATGTATATGACAAGACTTTTAAATTTTTTCCATATGTGCATACATTTGTAAATGGGATTAACATAGGGTTGTGGGTTTTTTTTTTGTTTCAAAAGGGGAAATCCTCTATAGGAGTTGGAAACCCAATACCTTGACATGCATTTCACAAAAACAACAAAGTACTGTACTAATTTTAAAATGTAAATTATACATGTTCCTGGCGGGACACATTCAATCCTATTTACTTTTTGTCTTCTACTCTAACATTTGGAATTGTAGTATAGTTAGGGAAATCTGATTGCATTTACCATTCATGAATTACAATTACAACTCCAACTAACAGCATCTTCTGACTGGATTGTCAGAAATAATACCTGCATTAAAACATTGTTTGTGACATTAACATTATTTTTTTGTTGAGAGGAAAATCTGTCCAATATTAAATTACTGATGTTACAAAATTACAATTTTTAAAAATGAAATGACTATGTCAGGAAATGAAATATAATATTAAATTATAAATAGAAAAAAAACACAGCAACTAAAAAATTGCAAATCTCCCTAAAGCCATTTACTCAACAAATATTTACTAAAAACTTGACATCATAATGAAATCTACAAAAAAATCTGTTTAAATGTAAATAAAGCAACTACCATAGTTGTGTAAATTTAAAAATTAAATATTTTTTGTGGATTTATGACGTCATTTGTCAAAGACCATACCTGAATCTGTGTGGAAATTATGCATGCCCAAAAAAATAAATCTCATTTAACATGATAAGCTTTGTTAAGAACATGAGAAAAAAAATGTTTAGAAGGGGAGTGGTATAAAAATGGGAGTTGCAGGATTTTAATTAGTTTTCTAATAATAAAATGGTGTATATTTTTGAATCTTATTTAGGTCGAAGGACCAAAAGTGTAATTTTAGCGTACAGTACCTAGCTAGCAAGGACTTTCCTTACAATATTATAAAATAATACAATTTTGTATATTTTTAACCCAACGAAGGACCGTAAATGTAATTGTTGTTTACAATACATACATACCTAGTAGGAAAGAGTGATTTTTTAAATACCGAATCAATAACCTGGTTTGCTCATTAACCTCTCCTACTCTTAGAGTACTGTATCTATATATTTTGCAGGAACGAATGATTTGGTAATTCGGAAAACAATTACAATTTCGTAATATCCCAGCCAAAATAGTCATTACAAATTGGCCTACTTTCTCATTATTTTAACACGGGCATGTCATAGGCAGTAAGTACTTATTTTTGGCACTTAAAAGTAAATAAATAAGTACTTAAATAAGTAGTTACGACTTGAAGTAACCAGGGAGTAACTACTTATTTATCTACTTTTTAGTGGTCAAAAAAGAAGTACTTACTCCCTATGACATGCCCGTGTTAAAATAATGAGAAAGTAGGCCAATTTGTAATGAGTATTTTTGCTGGGATCCAAAAGACAAACATACCTCACAACAAAATTAGCCTTATATCTATAAGCTTGTTATGTTGAATCTTTTATGAGGTCGAAGGACCAAAAATTTAATTTTAGTGTACAGTACGTAGCTAGCAAGAAACAGTGGTTTGGTAACTCCGCAAGACATTATGACATCCAAAATTATTAACCTGATCTCCGTATGAAACCTCTTTAAGATTTCAAAATAAAACAAACCAACACAAATCATATTGTTGTGTGTCCATTTTTGCAACAATTTTTACACTGATAACAATCTATAACATGTCGGTCGGTTGGGTACATGAATGAAACATTTATTTGTCTGTTTCTTTATTTGTTTTGTATAAACATTTATGTTCATGCCACTAACACTTAACTCTCTCGACACCTCAGGTTGGAACCAATAAAGTTTTAAGGTTCATTGCTTGACTGTTTGGCTTTGAAATATGCAGGCAGCCAGCTCTGATGTGTTGCAATAATATTTTGTTTAATAAAAAAAAAACATATTCAAAAAAATTGTCAATGTCTTATATGTCGCCATTTGTTGCAGCTTATTTTACTGCAACTGTTGTCTTGGGAGGTAAATCAGAACTTAGACTTTACAATAGCCGAAGTAAATCTTTTAAATTATTACACTATAGCTTTGTTAAGTTGTTGTCGTTAGTAGTTGGAATTTTTTTTTCTAACTCGTATTGGTTACCTTCTTTGGTTGGCCGTGTGTTTGGTTCTTGTTTCCTTGTTGGGTTTTCTCCCTCTTAGTTCTATTCTGTTGTTGTCGCAGCAACAAACGACAATCTAAGATCATCTAATATATTTAAGTCGCGTCTAGTCAAATGTAATATATTTTGAGATTTTAACAGATGTTTGTTGTCATTTGGATGCTTTTTTGAGGTAGTTAAAAATATGCAGAGTTGGTTGCAAAGTGGCACGCCATACGAAGTATGTTTAAATAATATGGTACTTCGACGTGATTTTAAATAAATAAAATCAATCCACCACCTAAAAGTATGCTTATCATTATAACATCTTCCGACAACTCACCTAATAAGTATGGAGAATTTGAGGTATAGATGGCGTTATAACAAATATTACATAATGGGGATACGTAATGTTGATTTCGGTCAACCGATTATTAGTTGTAAAATTTCTAAATATCGTAATCAACTAATGACTGCGCGGATGCTATCCTTAATATATATTAACCTATTCGACTTTCTTCACGTGTAAAAATATTTTCGATCTTTCAATAATAATTATGAATATCACTTATAGATGACGTTAGAATATTTTCGTACGCTTCTAAAAAGTTTAAATTTTAGGCAGGGATAGCATGGCCTGGCGTCGTATACATCCCGCCGAGAAATAGCTGTATCTCAGATTATAGTCCTGACATAAGCCCGCTCTTGGAAGGTCATAATCGTCTTGTCCTGGCGGACTTTAATGCGCATCATTAGATGTGGCATTCGGCCCTCGGAAACGACTAGAGAGGTGCAGCGATGGCTGAGCAGATTGATTCTCTACGTTTTGCACGGTCAATGAGGACGCCTTTTTCAATCGACAGTTTGTCGAGCACCCCGAGAGTGACAGGGCGAAGAGAAGAATATTACGTCGCATCAGATCTCTTCCTGCCGAGGATGAACCACCTCAATTTACAATGGATGATGTTGCCAATGCCATCAGAAACGCTAAATCATCCAAAGCGTTTGGCCCTGATGGAATCTCCATGGTAATGCTGAAGCAGCTGGATGAGCCGGGAGTGGAGTATCTCACTAAAGTTCTCAACTTGTCGCTAGCCACCCTCTTTGTTCCCGAAGTTTGGAAAATGGGCAGTGTGGTCCCACTACGAAAGCGAGGCAAGAATGCCAGCAAAAGTGAGTCGTTTTTTCGCTTTTGTCGCCCGTAGCAAAGACACTTGGGGCCTTACTCCTCCCCGGGATCAGAAATAGCTATCAAGTTGCCGACCATCAGCATGGATTCCGTAAGCAGCATAGCACGACAACTACGCTGCACGCCATTACCACATTCGTATATTTGTCAAAGACTCAACCAGAGGCGGCCGTGCGATAGAACAGTGATGATGGCGCCTGACTTATCAAAAGCCTTTGATACAGTCAGGCACTCCACGCTGTTCGAGGACATTGAGCAGACAACCCTCCGGCCAAGCTTGAAACGTTGGATAGTCAACTATATGTGTGGACGGCAGTCGTGCGTGGAATTCAGGAATAAGAAGTCCAAACCCCGTAGAGTGAAACAGGGAGTCCCCCAAGTTGGGGTGATATCTCCGGAACTGTTTAACCTTTACCTCTCCTGTGTTTCGCCCCCTCCAGACGGCATCGAGATCGTAACGTATGCGGATGATTGCACGATCCTGGCGTCGGGTACCTATCCTGATGACATCTGTGAGAGACTGAACAACTCTTTAACAGATCTTACCACATTTTTCCATTTGAGGAATTTGCAGATTTCCGCCACAAAATCTACAGCCACTCTGTTCACCACATGGACAGCGCAGTTTGGACGTGAGTGGGTGTTACTGTGAGAGCCATCCCAATCACCATCTGCTGGCTAGGCAGGGAGGATATTCATGCTCTGGAGAGGGAGATCCAACAATATAGGAGAGAACCCCTAGATCAACAGGCATATCGAGCAGGTTTAAATAGTATTCACACGGATGCAGTTGCTAAGGCCTTAAGCAATTATAGTGTGAATAAAGTACTTGGAGTACATCCACCATCTTTCGCAGCTGAGGAGCGTCAGCTGCCGCGACAAACCAGAGGAGTTTTGGCTCAACTACGCTCGGGATATTGCAGTCGCCAAAATTCTTATTGGGCGGAAATCGAACGCGCCGTGCAAGACATCTGCCCCGTAAGCGGCATGGTCCCGCATGACACAGAACACCTTTTCAACTGCCCCGCCAAACCTATCCATCTAACTCCAGTGGATATGTGGCTACATCCCATCGAAGCAGCCATTTTCCTGGAACTGGAGATAGGCCTAGAGCCAGATTGAACAGAGGAACGAACATACAAACATAATAAAAAACACTGTTACAACAAAAACATAAAAATTAAAGGTTTTTCAAAATGTACGTACTTCTATAAGCCTTTCTATCTATGAGTGAACGATAATAAAATATTAAACGTCCCACAGTTTGGTCCTTCGACTTGAACGGTACTTCCTCAGTGTTAACTTGTGTGAAAGTTTACTTAATGATAATGTTGAATATGAGAAATAGATGGCGTGCAAACAAATCTTATTATGTGACAGGTGTTTTGACATTTTTTCATTGCAGAAAAAGTTTTTTGTGTATCCCAGTTTGTGTTGCCTTCATTCATCATTTTTTGTGGCCCCTTTGCCTTTCTCAGTTATGTCCAACCTGTCTTTTCAAACTCTTTTGCATAAACTTAGTTCCTAAAAACTCTCCACAGTTGCTTGATCATTGTGGTAATACCTTAACCAAACAATGTACATTTTTGAACCTTTAAATGACAACGTAGTAGTGTCTTTTATTCTTTACTTATTTCTGTACTTTATATATATATTTTAAACTAAAATAAAGCAACGAAAATAAATCTTAAGATTTATTTGTCTTTGTTCATAATTTTAAAGATTTTCTACTTTTCGAAACCAAAGCAACAGCAAATGTTCTTAGTGAAAGAGAATAGAATCATCAGTAAATCTTTGTTTTTTTGTAAATTATAGCAACAAAATTGTTAGACAACTATTAGAGCTCTCCTCTTTTTACCATCACCTCACATCATGCTTGTTGCAAGCTAAAACTTCTTTTGAATGCACTTCAAATGCAAAATGTAATGTAAATTTTCATTTTCAACAACTAACATCCGTCTAAGCGACTTACAGAGGAGAATTATTTAAGGCAATTCGTTGAAGAACCTTGGGGAAATGTTACTTGAATACAAAAGAAAAGAAAAAAAATAAAACTAAAACAGTGATTTAATGGATTTAAAGTAAAGATTTATAATGTCTGGATGGGCTCAAAGTTAAACGTTTTTGTTTCTTGTTGTTTTCTTTTTTCAAATATTTACAAGAACTCTTTAAGGAATTAAGTGAAGTAAATTAATGGATGAGTCTATTGTTTTGTAGTTCGCTAATATATTGTTTTCCCTTTTGCAAACATGTAACACGTATGTAAGGATAGCTATCTAGTTACCAAGGGCAATATTCTTTTAAGTTGGTCATCCTCTTTTGGTCATTAATTTGTAAAACTATTTGCAAATTTGTTTTTAGCAAAGGCGAATTAATACATTCAAGAAAAATTTATAGTACTGAATTAGGAAGTTTAATAGAATCTATGTACATGCTTAGTTTAATGCTGTAGCAGGTACCAAAATAAAAGCAACGAACGTGTGTATGAAGTATTTAGATTCTAAAAAATCCTTAGATTCTTAAAACTTTTTTCTATAAAAGTCTTATGCACATTGTCCTCTTTCCTTCTCGAGCTTATGTTAACAGGAAAATATAGTTTAGTGGAGTGTTTATTTTTCCTTAGACCTTATTGTTGCTAAACATGTTGACAATTACAAAAAGGTGTTTCACTCAAAAATAAATTCTCTCAGAAAACACATCCCTTCACTAATATCTCCCCAGAAACATACATATAATGACATAGGCCGGTAACGCCACCTACTGGAAAAAATAGAAACATTTGACTACTAAAAGATAACCTCTGTACAAAGGATTGTGAAATGATTTTTTTAAGAAAACTCTTTTAAGTTTCTTTCTCTGAAGTCTTTAAGACTTTCATAAGCGAATTTCATTACATTAATGATAAAGAAGCGTCACCTACTAGAGGAAATTTGAATACTATAGTTAGTAGTGACACTCACCATTGTAAATGTGCAATTGAATCAAAGGTGTATAGAAATAAAGACATGAACAAATGCGTTTTCCAAAAACATATGATAATAGTTCCATATTTTGGTTACAGATGGCTAAACAACTTACTGGAATTTGTGGCCATAGAAAACATAAACGTTGTGCAAAGATTTAACTACATTAACACGTTCGCGGACGTGAATGCTATAGCATTCCGATGCAAAATGACGTGAATGCTATAGCAGTCACATTGTCAGCCAATTTTTTTTCATTTACTTGTATACAATCTTAAGTTTTGGTGATTAATATACGTAATACGATTTATTTCAACAAGATACATTCTATAATAAATAAAAAATAATAATAATCAATAATTAATAAATAAAAACAAAAAAAACTAATTTCGAAAATAATTGGGTGTCATTTATTTCACCTCTCTGAATTTGCTTACGCCCGCGAACTTGTTAAGATTGGAAAACTCAATTGTCAAAGACATACAATGGTAAAGATTGGACATCATGCACAATCGAGTTAATTTTAATATTCAAGCATAGATGGCGTTTATGTATAACAGACAATTAACAGAAACAAAAGCGTACAGCAATGTGAACTATGTTAAATATAACATAATTCATGTCACCATATTGTAACATAACACTATGTTAGACCACCAGCGCCATCTGCCGATATATACTAGCAATGGAAATGTCCCATATTATTGTATAATATATCTTTGCAATTGTTAACATTTGTCAATAGATGGAGTTAAGCTCTGTTGTTACGATATCATAACAACATTCTATTAAGTAGTTAACCATTTCAGGCGTTTTTAACCGCCAAATTAATATTCAATAAACTGGAAACTGCTATGGAATACAATCCTGAGTCCAACTTTTTGCTTTCCTACAATTTGTATAAGCCGAATTGCGCTTTAACATACTCCTGTTGTTGGTAAAAGGGTTATATACTTTGTTTCATAAACATTTGTGCATTATGCATCTTTTCCAGTTTTTACTTTTCTACAAAAACGTATAGGTGTAAAGACTAGAACAAATGTTATTCCAAAAACATATGATAATAGTTCCATTTTTTGGTTACAGATGGCTAAACAACTTACTGGAATTGATAACAGCAATGTCAATCGCTTTTGATTCCCATTCATCCCCACAGAAAACATAAACGTTGTGTTTTGTGGCTAAAACTGTTTTCTTTTCCTTTTTTATTGTTTATTCAATGGAAAAATCAAAAGCGAATGCCGTCATACTTGAGTTTTAATGTCTTCCTTGTCAATATTCCAATGAGTAAGAGTTTTCGTTTAACAGAATGTTGTTATGATATCGTAACAACAGAGGTTAACTCCACCTACAGTTAATTTTTCACAATTGACTTTTTCTATCTTAGTATATTTACATCTTTGAGTTCTATGTCTTTGCGTTGTTTTGTGGCTAAAATTTGTTTCTTTACTAACAGTTTTCATTTAACAGAATGTTGTTACGATATCGTAACAGCAGAGGTTAACTCCGCCTACAGTTAATTTTTCACAATTGGCTTTTCCCATCTTATACTAGGTTTACATTTACGAAATCCACTCAACTGTCAATTTCATAGCTTAAACGTCAAATGAAATCGAATGGATTTCAGATGTGTTTTCATTTGACGTATACGCAAAGGAATTGGCAGTTGAAATCGAGTGGATTTCGTAAATGTAAACCAAGCATTATGCTAAGTTTACATTTACGAAATCCACTCGATTTCAACTGTCAATTCCTATGCGTATACGTCAAATGAAAACACATCTGAAATCCATTCGATTTCATTTGACGTTTAAGCTATGGAATTGACAGTTGAAATCGAGCTATGGAATTGATAGCTCAAACATCAAATGAAATCTCATCTGAAATCCATTGGATTTCATTTGACGTTTAACCTACGGATTTGACTGTTAAAATCGAGTGAATTTCGTAAATGTAAACCAAGCATTAGAATATTTACATCTTTGATAGCGTTTGTTCTAGGGATAGGTAAGTCGGCTTTCGATTAATCGACTTTGCAGTCGAAAGTCTAACAAGTAAGAACGGCGTTAAGTTCGGCCGGGCCGAACTTGTTATACCCTCCACCACAAGTTGTATTGAAGTAAAATGGAATAATTTGTTTCCTTTCGTGTATGAAGAGGACTTAAAACTAAATTTCGGTAAAACAATGTGAGGCACCATTCTATGGGGGCTATTTCAAAACGTCGATCTATACCGACAAATTTCTTACGAAAAGTTTTTAAGCTCAAAGAAGACTAAATACCAAATTTCCTATATTCCTAAAACTTAAAAAAATACCGAAAATAAAGAAGTACGCTTCTGTGGGGATATAGGAAGACGTGGACCTATACTGATACTACTCTTCTGGAATATTTTATAACTCTTGGAAGACGAAATAACGAATTTCAGCCATTTCGGTTGGATATTGATGTCGCAATCTTCAGTATTACGAAAATCGGGAGGTACCGTTCTATGGGGGCTATATCGAAACGTGGACCTATACCGACGAAGTTTAGTCAGAAATATTTCTGGCGAACAGTTTTTTATCACATTGATGACTAAATACCAAATTTCAGCCATTTTGGTGGAATGTTGAAGACACAACCTTCAAAATACGAAAAATCGGGAGGTACCTTTCCATGGGGGCTATATGAATGCGTGAACCTATACCGACCAATTTAAAGGGAAAGTTTGAGTACCCCAACGAAGTCTAAATACCAAATTTAAGTCATTTGGGTGGAATATTGAGGCCAAAACGTTCAAAATACCGAAAATCGGGAGGTAACGTTCTATGGGGGCTATAGGAAGGTGTGGACCGATACCGACAAAATTCTGGGAGAAAGTTTTGTATCCCTAAAGAAGACTATTTAACAAATTTCAGCCATTTTGGTAGGATAATGAAGCTAAAACCTTAAAAATACCGAAAATCGGGAGGTACCGTTCTATGGGGGCTATATCAAAACATGGACCGATATATCCCATTTTCAATACCAACCATCCTGCAAGTAATAAAAACTTCTGTACCAAATTTTAACTCTCTATCTTTAAAATTGCGAGCTGTATCTTGATTTCAACAGACAGACAGACGGAGGGACGGACAGACGGACATGGTCAAATCGACATAGAATTTTATGCTGATCAATAATATATATACTTTATAGGGTCTCCGACGAATATTTCGATGTGTTACAAACGGAATGACAAATTTAATTATACCCTCCATATGGAGGGTATAAAAATCGTAGTCGAAATTTGTCTGGAGGGAAAATCGCATAATCGATTATCTTGTGATCGTTTTTCGAGTTTGCCAATAGATTCTTGACTTGGCGGTTTTACAGTTTCAAAAGAAAATACGAAAATCGACTAATAGTCGATTATAATTGATTTTCTGCGGTTATGAAAAAGTCGAAAGTCGAGTTTTTAAGACAACTGAAACAATCGACAAACCTAAAACTCGCATATTTAGTTTTAGACCAAAATCGAAAAGTCGAAAAATCGATTATTGCTTTCCATTACCTATCCCTAGTTTGTTCAGATACTCATAGTGAAATTTGAATTGGAACATTTCTTGTTTTGACACTCTCCCCAAGAAGTAAAGTATTTTGGGTTTTGACTCTGCATGGAATCATTCAAAATTAACATTAATCATTTGAACAAATAATTTCTACCTTTAATATATAAATTTCTGATATTATTTTTATAAAAATTTATTATACCTAGATAAGTAGTTTATTCCAAGATTTGTAGTGAAATTTTTAGTAGAATTTTCATATGAGTTTCTCGAAAAATAAACGAAAAAATTTCATTAAAAATATTTTTGTGTTTTGTTGGCAAAATTGTTATAGATATTTCATTGTTATATAATGTAAATAAATATTTCATTTCTTCGGTGACTTATAGTAAAATTGAACATATCCACATAGAATGATGTTTTGTGGGACAACTTGGCAAAACCAAACCAAAAAATACAAAAAAATTGGAAAAAATGTTTTTTCAAAAAATTGTATTCATTCCAAATTTAAAAAAAAAATCTACTTGGTTTTTCATATAACTCTAATAAAAACTTATATATAAAAAATGCCAATTTGTGCATAACAAGCTAATAATTTATATGGGAAACTGTATGGAAAAAATACATTTTTACTCATGTAATTTCAAAAACTTTAAGAAAGTGTTAAACGGACGGAACGGGGTTGGTACAAAAGTATATATGGGCTGAAAGAGGATACCATCGGGCATCATTCTGTGGGCATCGTTCTGTCTTCCAAGCTGTTCCCTAAAAGTTCTAGTCCACTAAATTTGGAATTTCATTAAAATTTAATGCCTGAGGAAAAATAAAGTGGCTCACTTCGTATAAACGCTACGGTAATTTATTGAAACGGTTCTTAATGGCAACGTAGGTGAATACTTTGGCATTATTAAGACCGAAACTTTTCTAGTAGTCCTCGTAGATGTGGACTTACACATTCGCCAAAAATGTTTCTTCAAACATGCCATAAACCTATTTTGGCAGGTTAAGTCATTAAGCCAGTCACGTATATAAAAACTTTAGACAAAGTGCTGGCCTTTCACCTTCTTGAACGGAGGGGGGGAAAGCGGGAAAATAAGTCAATTTTGCAAGGATTTTCATTTACGTTTCACTTTTTGATTTAATTATCTGTGAAGAAATGAAGCTTTACTGTGAAAAATCAGAGTATAGAAAAAAATCGCAGAGAAAGACGCAACTGTGACAAAAGAAAAATTCCATTAAAATTCCGAAAAGTAAGGGTGTTTTTTCCAAGGAATAAAATTTAAAAACGTTACAGTTTGAATTCCTTAAAATTTTTTTGTTTTTTATTCCCCTTACTTCTTCTAGCATTTACCCAAAAGAAGTTTTTCTAAATCAAATATTACCGTGATTTTATGCATTTTAACAAAAAACAAAAATAATAATCAATTAAAACACCAGTTTAATATTATGCTTCCTCAACAGATTCAACAACACCTAGTCACTATTCCACCCCTTAGCGTAGACCCATACGTACTTGCTTACATCATTTGTAATGGCATAAGTAAGTCTAAACCCAGGGATTACACACATTCAATATTCTTTGCAAATGCTTTGGTCAGTCAGTCTATAAAGGCAATAAGTTTGGTAGAAACGTTTATGTGTGTGTCAAATATGTAACAAGTGCAACAACCTTTCCCTTGTCTTTGACTCCCTTTGGCCCGAAGAAAACTTTTATACAAAACGAAAATCTTTATTAAGTTTACCGGTTACCCGCCCCCATTTATTGAAAGGTCTAAGAATTTCTTATGCATTTGTGTTAGACGACAATAAGCCATGGCAGACTTATGTTAATGTCCGTGTGCGAGTCTTGCAAAATAGATTTTGAATTCACTTACATTTTTGATGACCAAAAATGCAACACCATCACCCACCCCCATCCTCATAGGATACATTTGTAGCATTTGTAATGCATGAGAGGAGGAACATTGTGTCCTTAAAGTTTGCAACTGTGTGTGCCTGTGTGGAAATTATGATAAAGGGATGATTTGAATTCTTCTAACACCGCCACATTTTTGGCTTATGGTGGCTACTTAGTGGTAACTGCCTAGGATTATTTACCTTCGGCTGATTATTATTAGTTAGAAGCTTAACACGTGACTTAGAGATTTAATGGCTTTTAATTTTCATCAGTTTGGTGAACTGACATGTGGTGGGATTTTGGAAAATTAATTTCTCTTTTAGTGGCAAATATGTTACGATTTTGGCGATAGATTCACAATTGTGAATAAGTTATAATTTCAAGAGGCTGGAAGGGGTTGTTGGCATGAATGGACACTCAGAGTGCATTTTAAGATTTTTATTGTAAAATAATATTAATGGTGTAAATCACATCCCAATGACATGAGGTGTTTTTTCCCATACAAAAACTAGAATTCTCATTAAGAAGTTTTGAATCCAATCTTCTTTATTATGACCAGTTTCTCTTAGAATATTCGAAGACAAATTCATTTGAATTACTATCATGTTATGGTATTGTAGAACAATTTTTTTGAATGAAAACAAACATGGTTTTTAAAAAAAAACAGAAGTTTCGTATTTTGTTTTCAATTGTTTTATAGAAAGAAAAGCCATCAGTGAGTAGTATTTAAATTAATTCCTAGGTATTTTCTGTGTTTTTCGAAAACACAACAATTTTGGGATATAGTGTCTATAACTTGGACTAAGAGGATGTACTCTATTGAAGTTTTTTTCTTTTTTTCTAAAGATAAACTGTTACTTTTCTGAAAATAACAACACGCCATTTAGATATACTCCAAAGTGAATAGAGAATGGCAAATAAATTTACTCCATTTCAACTTTTAAATACAAATATTTAAGCTTTCCAACAATGTTTTGTTATCAAGTTGTTGCTATTTCTTTTTATAAATTTTGGTTTTTTCTTTTTGGGATTCTGTGGTTGAAAGTGAAATATTAGACAGAAAGAACAACAAGAACTGCAGCTACTATGCACAAAGTCAACCAAAAGAAATGAACAATCCTTTGAAAGAAAGTTCTGATTCAAAAAAGAAAACACTGACAAACTGTTTCCTTTTCACTCTTTCTTCTGTTTGTGTGAATGACAGACAGAAAGAGTGTCTAAATATTTTTAAAGTTTGTCTTCTTTTTTTTGGCCAAAGTCAATATAACCCAGATTTGTGTTAATTATCAACTTTGTACAAAGAGGAGGAGGACGTTGAAGAAGATCATGACGAGCTAAACGATTTTTGGAATATTTTTCTTTTTCAAAGTAAGATAAAGATTTGTGTAAAATTTTTTCTATGAAGTGCCTTGATACAATTTGGCATTTGTATGTTTTTGAAATTTTCTAACGAGTTTAAAATTGCATAATACATTTTTGTGGAGTTTTTTTTAGAAAGTTTATCATAATTAAAATGTCAAAAATTATTATGAAGAAAAGTAAAGTTGAACAACAAGTAAGCAATAGTTATAGTCGGGATGGGACCGAACATGTGATACCATGTAAAGGCCCAAAAGTCGTGCTATCGAATCTCACTACTAATGAGTTAATTGAGGAGCGAGTAATAAGTACTGCTCTTTTAATTCTCCAGTGTTGTTCTTTGCTGAGTTAACTGGTGTGCGGAGATCATTCGACGTACGGATCTGTTACCTCGCTAGTTTTTTGGGTTAGTTAACTACACGCAAAAAAAAAGTCGGCTCTCTAACATATGTCCCAAACATATTGTGCAGCAAACATATATATGTTTGCAACAGTCCCAAACATAATATATGTTTGGGTCTGCAAACAAATATATGTTTGGGTGGAAACAAATATATGTTTGGGTGCAAACATATATATGTTTGGGTGCAAAGATATTTATGTTTGGGTGCAAACAATTTTATGTTTGGGTGGAAACAGTTTTATGTTTTGGTGCAAACATTTTATATGTTTGGGTGCAAAAAAATACAAACCCAAAAGGCACAAAAAAAAAAACAAACACATGTACCAGTGAGCGCTTACTAAGAGCAAGGGAGCGTAAAATTCAATGTAAAACACTTTAAAATGTGTGCCCACTTGCTCTCAGTAAGAACTCACTGGCTATCTCCATAGTATACACACAAATGTTGAGGTTGTTTATTGGAAGGCAAAAGAACAACAAACACATAGGTACATACAAAATTCCAAAGAAATACATAACACAATTTAATAAAAGAAAAACTGATTGAAATAATTTGTAAATAGTCACACTTTAAAAAAATAATATATATAGAAACGTAGTTGAACGCTTCTCCTTTGTTGTGAAATAAAACAAATTGTCCTCATAGTTGAAATCATCAGCGGGGAATCGGCATCTAGAATCAAATGATTATGTAATGTAATAAATAAATATGGATATGCCATATTTCAAATATACATAAGTATGTATGTAATTACCAATATTAAATGTGATTTCTTCCTTGTCCAATAAAATAATTCCATTCAACTTTCTGATTCAATTATAAAATGTATGGGGCATTTAATTTACTAAAAAGCACAATTTCTTTAAGAAAACACAAAACACTGATTTATTCACTCACTTTACCGTCTTGACTCTACAAAGGCATCTAAAACACTGAAGAAAGAAATAAAATATAATTCATATCATTTCTTCTTTTCTTCTTCTCCTCCTAAGTTGGTTAACAACAACAAAACAAGAAACACACGAGTTTGTCGCATACACGCCACCAAAGCCCCCTTCTTCGCTTCTACGTCTTCTATTATACAATACACACAACTCTTCATTATAAAACAGCAATCCACAGCCACGAGAGCACTGTTATTACTCTCGTTGACAAACATCCTCTCTCCACCCATGAAAAAAATGTTCTAACATAAAAAATATGTTGGTACCCAAACATATCAAATTGAGATATGTTACAAAATGTTGCAAACATATATTTGTTTGGACCCAAATATATTATGTTTGGATCCAAACATTAATTTGTTTGCAACCGGTCCCAAACATATATTTGTTTGGATCCAAACATATTTCTAACATAAATTTTTCTGCGTGTAGGGTGCGGAGAGCATTCAACAAATCGATCTTTTAACTCTGTATTGTTTTTCGGTGTGCCGATCTGTTGACTCTCTAATCTTGTCTGTTGAGTTAACTGGTAATGAATTAAATTAAATCCTGGAGTACGACGAAAACGTACCGATCTTTTAACTACAACCGATGAATTGTTGTGTTAACATTATTGTCTTAACGCATGTGCATAGAGTCAAAGCCTTGCCAGATTCTCGCCGGATCCAACATGTCTCTTCAACTTTTGGGATCCTCTGGTTCCTCAGTATGCTGGGGTTAGAGAAGTGGAATTTAATAGAGAGTAACCTCTAAGATATTACTGCTCCTATATCCTCTGCACTATGTGGATCCTTTGGATGCTCGTGGAACAGAAATGGATCGGGGTAGTTCCCCTACAATAAACAACTACGGTGTGGTGGAGATAAATGAGGGACAATCAACAGAAAAAAGTTACGGTACAGAGCCTAACTAACCCAGTACCGGCGGTAAACATTGGTGAGGCAACAAGTTGTGTGTAGTCGAGATCAAGTGATTGTGATCTGGCTGTTCATGGTAAGGATGTCTTGTCACCTACAGCAGTACATGCTACAAGTCCACAAAATATTATTGGTAGAAACTTTACGAACCGGCGATCTCTAAGGACACCTGAAAAGCCAAGATGGGTGATAAACAGTATATGGCTGAGAGGACCTATTCTTTGAGCGGGGACAATCTACACGTGACTCTGAAGACTATAGAAGATAGCTTAGAGAGACAAAGTAGGGAGCTCCTCGACCAAGTGGACAGATTTCTTCCAAAAGAGCAGAATTAGGAAAAACTTTCGGAGGCTATAATACTCAACAGTCCCTAAATGACGGCGAGCTGGACACTACGGTGATCCCAGCCAAGTCTACTAGGGAAGAAGATAGCAAAATGGAGGAAGGGTGCATGGACTCCGATGCTCAACTGGCAGCAAGTTCAGATCCGCTTGGTCCTATATCGACACATGACAGTATAAAACTTTAAAGGCAGGATGCAACAGCATCATTGATGTATGATGGAGAATCCAAGGATGCTCCAAAAACAGTCAATGACCCTAAGAACAGATCTGCCAGAGAATTCTAAAATACGGAGCACTGTGAACGTGCTATAACGTACATATTAGGCCGGGGCGATTTGAAAACCTTATTGGGCCCTTTCTTATTCCTAGGATTGAACAGAGCAAAAAAAGTATACTAGAGCCTCCCGATTTTGACTTTAAGTTTTTTATCTACGTTTTTTGGACATTTTGGCATATAACAGCCAAACCATTGAGATTTTCGATCGAACACAATGACAACAATTGTAGCCAAGACTGTAGTAAAGAACTCTCTAATACACTGCAATAGAATTGGAACGCTCCTTCAGGCAGTTTTGGCCTTGAGAAGGTGCAAACTTTTCGAAAAATGTCGATAACTGGCACTGGGCTACAAAAGTTGACCAGAAAAATATTCAAGCTTTCTGATGCAAAATTATATCGTATTGGGATCCATGGACAACGACAATGCCTTTAGTTCGTTTGTATCACTTTGTTTTAGCTTTTTATAACGGTAAAAGTAGTGAAAATCTGGGTCTCTTACATTTTCAAATTTAAACGGACATATCTTCTTTTTTCACAACGAATTTCTATTGAGTCGATCTCAGCGGATGAAAACCAAATGACTTGCATAAAGATTAACATTTGGCGAAAGGGTCTTACTCTAAGCCCGGCTGAAGCGCGAAAGGCAAGGGTAAAACGGAGGAAAAAAATGAGGTCCAAGAACTACCACAGTCTGGAAAGAAGTCAAGGTCAACTGGATCAACAGAGGGACAAAGCTTGACAGCATAAAACTCACGGTGCTCTTGAAACAATTTTAAATGGAAGGTGCTTACACCTCGTAAGTTTTTGCGGATTCTGAAACTACAATGTTTATAGATGAGAAAAATCAAAAAACAAAAAAAATCGCCGGAGCGCTTTTTCAATAAATCGCGATTTAAGTTGACATTTTGAGGGGTTGTTTAGGTTTTCGCGATTTTGCTTAGAAACCGCAAGTCCTATCAAAATTGGACTGAAACAAATGTTGTAGCTGTGAAAATTCTCTAGACGATTGACGTTTATCATTTGTTCCCAGCCTGTTTCATTTTTGAGATAAAGAAGCTCAGTTTACATTTTTAGGTTTTTTTGTTAGGGTTTCGCGATTTTGCTTGAATACGGTAAGTCTTATCGATATGGGACCTGAGATCTTATGGGACTATGATCTTAAAGCTGTGAAAATTCCCTACAAGACTGGCTTAAGTAACTTATTCTAAGTTGTAAAATTTTTTTAGATATATAAGTTTAAATTGGGAATTTGTAGTCTTGACATTGTTTTATAAAGGACGATACAGAATTGGATTGAATTTGAATTGTCCCAATTTGAACTTCTATATTTCAAAAACGGTAAAACCGACGAGAATATTAAAAAAGGTCAATCTTGTAGAGAATTTTCATAGCTACAACATTTGTTTTAGTCCCATTTTAATAGGACTTGCGGTTTCTAATCAAAATTGCGAAAACCTAAACAACCCCTAAAAATGTCAACTTAAATCGAGATTTATTTAAAAAGCGCTCCGGCGATTTTTTTATTTTTTGATTTTTCTCATCTATAAACATTGTAGTTTCAGAATCCGCAAAAACTTCCGAGGTGTAAGCACCTTCCATTTAAAATTGTTTCAAGAAAAGGTCCTTCTATAGACCTGTTCTGAAAGAATAGGTGCTTCTATAGACCTGTTATCAAAGAAAGGGTGCTTCAATAGATCCTTTTTGGAAGAAATGCTACTTCAATAGACCCTTTCTGGAAGAGAGGCTGCTTCTATAGACCCTTTCTGAAAGAAATGTTGCTTCTATAAACCCTTTCTAAAAGAACTGGTGCTCCTATAGACCCTTTCTAAAAGAAAGGGTGCTTTTACAGACCCTTTATGAAAGGAAGGGTGCTTTTATAGACCCTTTCTGAAAGAAACGGTGCTTCTATACACCCTTTCTAAAATCAGGGGTGCTTCTACAGACCCTTTCTGAAAGAAAGGGTGCCTAGATAGACCTTTTCTGAAAAAAAAACGTGCGTTCATAGATCTATTCTGAAGAAAGGGTGCTTCTTCTGGAAGAAAGGCTGATTCTACGGACCTTTTCTAAAGTAAAGGGTGCTTCTAAAGAACCATTCTTAGAGAAAGAAGCATTCTGAAAGGAAGGGTGCTTCTATAGACCCTTCTGACTATCCAACAGAATTCGTCCCTGTTTTTGAAGTTATGTTGAATGAAATTCTGATGTATTTGACGACTCTTGCACAGAATTCGGTCTAAAATCTGAACCAATTTCGTATATAATTCGAATAAACAACTCTATCAAATCTTCGAAAATAAACAAATGCCGCAAAGAAATGTGTTTTTTCTCAGAATCTAATTTTTCTCAGTGTATTTTATTTAATCACCCTCCTGCTCATTTCATTTTGAAATAAGTATCAATGTTTTTACCCCATGCTGATTTATTAAACTTTCACCTTTTAATCACGTTTTAATTGGGTCGTTTTAAAACTCCGTCCTAAAAATAAATTGAATAAAGTGTCTCAGCCTTTAATCCCATATGTCAAAAATGTATCCACAAAAGAACAACAAATAAACCACAACAATAGCTCCGCAAAATCCTTTGTTCAAAATTCTTTATAAATTTTAAACCAAAGCAGAAAGAACATGACTCATAATAAATCAGCCAAAGACAAAAGATCCACCGAAAAAAACATGACATGGATTTATACAAAGAGTGGCTTGAAATTAAGAAAAAAAATGTTTTCTTTTGACTGAAGATCGAAAATTTATTAATAACCAAAAATGCTCTCAATTTGGTGTGGGTGTTTGGTTCGGCATCCAATTCAATTCCAAAACAATTTACATATGTATGTACTCGTATGTAGTTTCTTATCGCTTTCAAATCAATCTGAATGTCAATAAACCAGAACAATGTTGGTAATGCTTGTAAATATTGCCCAAAATATCATCAATTTTGATGAAGAGCCTATAAAAGATATTTGAAAGGGAATCAGGCGCCTTTCAAGCTTATGAAACCTTTGCTAATTAAACGCAAATTAAAAATTGAAGTTGCCAATAAACAACATCGAGACAGGCTTTTATGAAACACTGTAAAAAAATTCGTTATGGGTGTTGGCAAGTGATCACCGTGTGGAAAATATGTAGAGAAGAAATGGGAGCGAATTTGGATTTTAGTTACTTATAATGAACGCAAACAAACGAAACGATTCCCGTACCATTCACACAAAGTCACAAACTTTTCATATTTTTTTGAATCGTTTCGTTCTCATAACAACATTCTACGATTGCTGAAATTCACGAACGAAATAAAACGAATCGTTTGCAAACGTTTGTTGTGCGAAATAATCAATGACACTTTCAGATACACACACACATTTGATTGTTTAATAACGCACTAAGCTAACATCAACATACTTGGAACATACTACAGTGGAGGTTTTAATCAACCACGAAACGTTTGCAAACGATTGGAATGTGTATTGTAAGGTTTCGTTTTCTATGATTTGTTCTTCAGTTGAGAACTTTTTGCTTTTCGTTTTGTTCGCACTCACGAATGTAAACAAAATGAAACTAAACAGCGAGTTTGGTCAACTTGCGTTATGTTTCGTTTCGTTTCTATGGAAAATACGAAACGAAACGATTGCAAACGTTTCATAAAGTTTATTTCCGTACGCTGGTTACTTGGGTGGGTATAACAGGTCATTTGTTAATATAGTTTGGTCGGTAGATCCGACCAATGTTCTACGTCCTTTATTATATAGTAGGGATTTATTTAATCGATATGTTCTTTGCGATACGTCTTCACAAAGAAGACCATGAGGTAGAACAAATGCGAATTGCTTATATCCTGGCCCGTGGTTTGTTTTCTTATTGAAAAAGTCTCAAAAGCTCAGTTCTTTTCTCTTCTACAAAAACATTTTTGTAAATCTTTGTTAAATAACATTGACTCATCTGTCAGCAAAGATTTACAAACCAATTTCAAAATCCTCTTATCTGCATTTTTTTACTAAGTTTACATTTATTTACAAAAGCAATCAAACAAACGAAAGAAACTGTTTCTAAAAGCCCCATAACACCGAACACATTTCAAAGAATTTGCCAATAATCATCAAAAAAAAAAAATGTAAAAAGTAACTCAGCCGACAAAAGATCTTTAAATTGCCAATAAAAATTAGCAATGTGTTGAAAAAAATTAAAAAATAAACGTGTGTAAACATTACGAAGGTGGAGACGAAAACGAACTTAATTAGATGCTAATTAAATAACAGGCACCCATATAAATCACAACAATATCAAAGGCGGATTTTAACGATGAGGAATAAATAAAAGATCTGAGCATATACATCATTTAAGACTGGTAAACATAATCGTATCGGACAAACAAATATTTACACCTTTAAACTACGCAAAAACAAGGGGAAGACAAAGAAAGAAAGAGAATGATAACGAAATGTAAACATTGCTAACTTTCAAACTTAAACAATGTGATTATATGTGAAACTTCCCAGCAAACCAAATGTCAGATCTACGACACATCGGAACAATTTCGGAAGCAAAATCGTACAGATTTCGTTCCGTTTTCTATACGATTTTTCGTAGGTGAATTCTTACAGTTTCGTTCCGATTTCGGAGAGAATGTCGGAAGTAAATTTCCCATCGAATATGCTAATATTTTTCTTGCGATTTCGGTACGAATTCAAATCGATATGTCGGAAACAAATTTCCCATCGCACAACAACCACATTTTGTATATTTCTAACAAGTAACATTTTAGTTTGTTGTCGAAAAAAATGGTTGGTTATAAAATTCGCATATACAATTTTTAAATATTTTAAATATAAATACAACACATAATAATTCAAGATAGTGCTGTGCATATTCGTACACAAAGTTTGTATTGTTCTACTATAACTACAAAATGATAAGAACAATGAAAATCATTAGATACGTTTGAAATTACAATCTTCCATTAAAAACATAACAAAGAGAAATTGATCAATAAAAAAGAGGCGTCAGAGAAACATTTTTTCTTCGATATTTCTTTCGATTCGGTAGATACCTTAGATTATCATACCACATTACTCCAAATTCGTTCAGAAATCTGTACGAAAATTCGGCAGAAGAAATTCGCATTCCGAATTTCCCAGGGATTTTCTTCCGATTTCGTTTCGAATTCTGACCGAAATCGATCCGATTTCGATCCGACATTTCGTTCCGAAATTATGTCAACCACTCCATACAACTTTCGTTAAGATATCATTACGATTTCGGAGCCGATATCAGACTTAGCGTCCGAATTTTGTTCCGACTTCGTTACGATGTCGGTGTGATTGGTTTGCTGTGTTGGCAAACATCTCATTGTCATTCATATCTGTTTGAGATCAATGAAAGATAATAGCATAATAACATAAAACACTAAACAGGTTCCTATTGGTAATGGATATATGATTGAAATGGTAAATAAGTCATGAAAGGTCGTAAAAATATGTCAAACGTTTTGCTTGATGGGATCTACAAAACATTAGAATTCCAAATTTTTGTTGGGTCGTCACCAATTTTGCTTATAGACAAAATATGGTTGGAATATTACATAATATGGCTGTAATACTTCTCAATTCAAATTTGAATGTCCCAAGGGAAAAATATCTCTGATAACATTTTAAGAATGGAAATATTTGGACTTATAGTACGTTTATATCTAATGTCAAAACGATTGCGTACACGTCAAATAAATCCTCATAAAGAAGGTTAGCCCGGCAAAATGCGCAACTATATATAAATAGGTTAATGGTTTGCGGGTGTATTGTCGAGCTTTAAAATATTTTAAATTTTTATAGAAAAGTAGAAGAATTTCCCCAATTTTAGGAAATTTGTAAGCCTCTTGAGATTTTTTTACGAATAAATTTAATAAATATAATTTTTTTGAATTTAGCTTAGATCAAGTTAAAGTATTTTAATAAATATTTGTAGTCGGTTATTAAAATTTATTTATTCCACCTGGAAGTATGCTCAGAAATTTAACTAGTTCAACTAGTTCAATATAGACGTACATATGGCATTATACGTTAAATATTGGCGACAGAGTTTGAAAATAAGGTCCAGTTTCTCTAAAACGATTCGAATTCAAATTCGTTCGAATTACTATCAAGCTCCTATATCGCAGTTTTAAAGAAAACTTGCCGAAACTGACCACATTGCTTTAACAGTGTTTCCGGAATTTCGGTCCCTCTTTTACGAATAAATTTAAAAAATTAAAAATTTTAAATTTATTTTTTAACACCTTATTTTCAAAACCTGTCTTTTTTCTTTCTTTCGATCTTAAATCAAGTTAAAATATTTTACTAAATATTTACAGTCGATTATCATTTATTTATTTCGCCTGAAAGTATGCTCAGCAATGTAACTATCAGATACAAATATTTCAATGCTGACGTATAGATGGCATTATAAATCGAAGCTTGAGCTTGAGTGGGTGTGGTCGACAGATATTGAAAATAGTGTAGTAGAAATATTGAAAATAGTGGATGAAGATAGTGTTCTTTCTGGAAATAATAAAGGGGAGGTAACAGGGACAGACGGCCTACAGGAGGAGGGGCTTAACCCTCTAGGGACCGTAGAACATGGTAAGAAAGTAAAAGAAAATGGAAAGACTGGTCCTGGGGAAATAATCAGTAATGAAATGAAAACAATAGACAAGGAAATTGTGTATGGGAAGAGTACATGCATAATAGAAGAAATAAAAGAGGAACAAGGAAATAATCAGTCGCAAACGGTAGATAGCATTGAAACTGAGGACACTGAAGAAAACTGGGATATTAACCCGAAACTAAATGCAAGCGAAAGATATAAGATGCGTAAGCTAATCCGAGAAAATTATTTTAATAAACTTGAAGATGAACCAAAAACGTCAGATTTTAAGGCATCAATCTTAGTGACCACAGGAAATGCGACCTATTGTTCGCCTAGAAGACTGTCCTTCGCGGAAAAGCAGGAGGTAGGGAAAATTATAACGGACTTGCTAGAAAAGGGAATCATACGACCAACTCTCCTTACGCTTCGCCCATAGTACTAACCAAGAAGAAAAGTGGTGAGGTAAGGATGTGTGTGGTCTATAGAGCCCTGAATAAAATTATAGTGCAAGACAATTACCCCTCCCAATAATCAATGGACCAATGGATGACATCGTAATAGCTTCAAAGACATTGGATGAGCATATCCAATTAGTAGGAAGAATATTAGACCGGTTAGCCATGTATAGATTTAAAATTAAGATCCAAAAATGCAAGGGCTATCAAAGAGATTAGAGATAAAGCAGCAGCTGCTATTGCGAGGGCGCAAAAATATAATGACCAGAGGTCCGAAAAGGGACATACGGTGAATTCGTTCAAGGTAGGCGATTTCGTGGTAATCATAAATGTGGACACCACAGTAGGAGTTAATAAGAAATTGATTCCGAAATTTAAAGGGCCTTATACCGTGCGTAAAGTATTACCGAACGACAGATTCGTCGTCGGTGACATAGAGAATTGTCAAATCACTCAGATTCCTTATGATGAAGTGATAGAAGCATGCAACATGCGATTATGGAAGATGAATGATCCGGATAACGGGGCTCAGGGTTGCTCTTTTAGAGTGGCAGCCAAACTGATAAGACGTGTACAATAGGTACATTTTTTATTGAAAACTACCTGAACATATCCATAATAATGGAATCTGTGTCCCTCACGAGCGTTGTTATTTACAAATATTTTATTCCAAAATTGTCTTCAAGTATGAATATTTTGTTAAAATTTTGTTTGTCGGTATTTATAATTTATTTATTCCGCCAGGAAGTATGTTTAACAATTTATCTGTCCCAGCTAAAGCACTTTATAAGAAATGGGTAGTAAACGTATACCACTTTAATTTCAACATAACGTCTTTGGTATGCAGGCCCCATTCTAGTTAGGTGGTACTCACTCATCGAATAAGTTCTTGGATATCCTCATTGCCGCCAATATTTGATACCTTCCGAATCCTCAGCACAAAATCAACATCATGTTTGCCGGAAAACGTTTCTGCACCAGAACCATTAGTTTAAGTATTTTGTTAAATCTCTCTTGGACGGTATTTATAATTTATATATTCCGAACAAAAGTATGCTTAGCGATTTCACTATCCCAGATAATTGTGTTTATGCTGACGTATAGATGACATTATAGGGTAAAGGGCAATATTAAAAGATATTTTTTGGTTAATGTCTCAGCCTTATATTGCCTAAACAATTTGTGAGAGGTATGTAGTAGAGTGGGTGCCACCGTGGTGCAATGGTATGCACGCCCGCCTTGCACGCAGAAGGTCGGTGGTTCGATTCCCTGGCCAGGCAACACGGTGGCAAAATACCCCTCAGTAATGTTGGCGACATTTCCTGAGTATTACAGCCTTGAAAAACTTCTCTATAAATGGTGTCTTAGGACACGCCGTTCGGACTCGGCGATAAACAGTAGGTCCTATATCATTGAGCTAAATATGAATCGGGGTGCACTCATTGATATGAGAGAAGTCTCCCTTGATCCGTATGGGATGTTGTGGAACAATGTTTTGTTGTTTTGTAGGTAGTAGATTTATACCTCTTTATTTTTTGTACTTTTCCCACTATGGCTAGGTATTACACACTAATTCACTGCGTTCTTTGGGATCTTCATTTCCACCAATACCTCACTATCTAAACAATCCAAGTGATTTTATCTCTGGTACGCTTCTCGGACTTCTGGTACACTTTTCGGACTTCATTCTGATACCTAGAGGTCTCACATTTACCTTTTTTGGTTCCGCCTATGATAACATGATCAAGTCAGGTTTATGATTGCTTGATCAGGCGATAGTTATAATGTATTTGGTATGTCAATTACTTAGGCGAATTCTATATCCATATTCGCAGATCAAGACGTGGTTTTAAACGCTTATGTTTCTTCTTATTTGTTTCCTCATTATTATTTTATTATTATCCTGCGGGTTGAAGGTGGGTTCCAATCGAACTAGGTCTTCCGCTTTGAGCATCATAATTATGCTAGGGCGGGATCAGGGTGTATTACGGATTGGAGAAAGATAAATCCAATATTAATGACACGTTAAAGAAGAGAACTGTTTCTTTATTCACCGTTCCAGCCACTACTTCACCCAATTTTAGTCTTAAAATATTAAGTTTCACTCTAATTACAAATCAGGTATTTATAGTTTTTATATTCCGCCTTGAAGTATGTTTATATAATGGCCTATTTAAGTTCATTTGATCAAAAATATTGACACATAGATGGAGTCCAAGAAATGACAAAAAATGAACCTTATCCACAGTCACGAAGTCGAAGATTCTTCCCCATTAAGTTTAAATTTCATATTTATTTACATCAAAAAATTTCCATATTTGTTTCCATGGCCTCAAGGCCTTCTCATTCTTTGTATTAACATCAAAGTTCAACATTAACACCTGTTAACCTAGTAAAAGCTAATGGTGCCCCTTCCAAAAAATCATGTCATACTTGATTGGTCTATGCAAATTAAGAACCAGTCATTTTTTACTCAAAACATGTAACCCGAGAAACAAATCAGATCGTGCCTTTGTCTTGACATTAACAACACCCTCAATTAATTAACATATTCATGTTGTTGGTGGTGGCGGCTGTGGCGGCGGCAGTTAGTGTTTTTGGTCTACATGGTGGTGTTGCTCTTGTTGCCACTGACACTGATTCCCCAAAATACACAAAAAAAAAAAAAATAAATAAAGACAAATAGAGAAACAAAAACACCAGCGAATTGATCGAATACTTTGTACATCATTAGCCAAGAAAATAAAACATTTTCGATGTTCGAATGAAGAATAACAAAAAATGCAACAACAAACAACTGTGGCAATATAGTGGCTTGAAGTTGGTGTTGCAGATGTTGTAACATTTGTCTTGAAAAAAAGATACAACTAATGTAAACAAAAAAAAAATATTTAGCCCCAAATGTTGGCCGAAGTGTAAAAACTCTTACATGTGGTAAGGGAATTCTCTATTCGTGGTGTTGTTGCTAAACACAAATAAAAACAACCACAACAACAATAAATTGTAATGAACAACAGCATGAAATGAAATTCATTTTTCAAGTAATTTTGCACATGCTGGTGTTGTTTGGTTATTTTGTAATTGTTGCATAAATTCTCAAGAGTTTTGAAATAATAAGAAATTGAAATCGAAGCTTTTGTTTTGATAATGGAATTGTATTTAAAATTTCAATATTAATAGTTTATATATTCCGCCTTGAAGTATACTCTTTATATTTTGTATTTCAATTTATTCGATTAATAACACCACGAATGTTGACATATAGATGGGGTTATATGACGACTATGATATCAAGCATACTTCTGCCAATTTTGCATCTTTCTGCGACGAATGTTCTAAAACAGGGTTTCTGTAGCAGTCTCTTGATCTGAATATCTGATCTGAATAACGCAGATTCATGGATTCTTGAAAATATTGAAATGCAACATTTAAAGTCTACGAAGTTGTAGAAAATTTAAAAATTTTGGAACTGTATTTTATAACACAACTACAAATCCCTATAGGCCTTCTAATATACATACTTCTATACTAATATCAATATTGAAATATAGATGGCGTTCTTTATCATAATAAAAAAACCAATGTCAAAGAACATTTTAACCTCTAAAGCAGTGTCGCCCATAGTATTTCCATCAATAATAAAGCCAACAACCACATGATATTCATCGTTTGTTTATGTACATGTACACTGTCCGTGAGAGAGAGAAGCAAATGCAAAAACAACTCAGTGGGCGCCCTCAATATACAAAGAAGCGCGTCCCTGCTCTAAAGCTTCAAACCTCTGCACACCCATCTAAAATCTTAAATTTATATATTTTTTTAAATGATAAATCTCCTCTATCAGTCACACCTACCACATCTTTCTTCTTTCCAATTTTTTTCTTAAAAATCTGTTTCCCAATGAACATAATTTGTAATGTAATTTATTTAAATTTTAAGTAAATTATTTATAAATATTTTGCTCACAAAACTAACTTCTTGGCTAATATTTATTATTTATCACTGCTAAAAATATAGACACGTTTTCGTTGCACTATTTTCGCTCAGTTTGCAAGAAATTTAATTACATTTTCCTTCGAAAAACAGAAAAAATTATTAATTTCTCTCGTGTTTTTTTGTTTATTTTCTTATAAATCGCAAAGAAAACATATATTCACAAGAATTGAAACTATGCTGGAAAATAATAATTAATAAACGGCCCAAACGTGGAAAATAAACAATAATAATTTTTACGTGAGATGTAAACAAAAGAGAATAACAAACCGAAAGAAATAATAATAATGAACTTTTCAGGGAATACAACTGTTCGTAAGTGTGTTTGATGGAAATAAATGGTGGGTAGATATGGGAAGTTGGGGAATATTAGCAGAAGAATAACAATTTTAGGAGAAGATTCATAAACGTTTACCTCAGAAGCATTCGAAGGGGAAATGCCACCTAAAAACTTGGCAGTTTCCACAGAAAATTATTATATCGGGGAGAGATATATTGTGAGATGTAGTAGTTTTGTTTTGTCTTCAATTTGTACTCCAACGTCATCTATACGACAATTAAACCATTGCTTAATACTAATTATTGTTAATTTGAAGCACAGATGGCGTTAGATTATTAAGCAATGAGTTGAAAAACTTAAATATTGTAAAAATACTTCTAACGGACGTTGCTTTTCTAAGGATGTTTCATTACTAAATCAGTCCTCGAAGGTTACGAAAAGTGCAAAAAGGTATTGTAATTGTAATTGATCAATAATACTTTTTAATTTGAAGTACAGATGGCGTTTGGGTATGAATGACGAAATTTTTAAAAACAAAATATCGATGAGTATACTTCTGGGCGGAATATTTAAATGATTTTAAGCAAGAAACTAAAATGGGCGGAATATGTAAATGATTATAAATATCGGTATTTTAAGAAAGCTAGAGTTTGCTTTCTGAACTTAAGCCAGAAAATGTGCATTGATAAAATTCGTTGGGATAATAGAAACTTTATAGAATTAATTATGTTTTAATATTCAAATGGTTATACGAAAGAAACACGGACTAGTCTTTTATGTACCCCGCCGACCAAGATAAGGTACAGATACGGTGACCAATATGTTTGAATGAGAATAGAGTACATATAAAAAGTTATAGGCCAACAAAAAACAGAAAACCCTCTTCTAAAAACACTTTGGATATCCTATAAAGGAAACTGAAGACCTTTGGAAGTCTTCTAAAGCCAACAGAAGACCTTTGGAAGTCTTCTAAAAGCATCTGAAGACCTTTGGAGGTCTTCTAAAGCCAACGGAAGATCTGTGGGGCCTTTAAAGACAACAAAAAACCTTTGGGGTCGTCTAAAGTCAACAGCAAACCTTTGGATGTCTTCTAAAGACAACCGAAGACCTTTGGATGTCTTCTATAGACAACAGAAGACTTTTCTAGGTCTTTTATGGCCAACAGAAGATCTCTTGAAGTCTTCTAAAGACAACAGAAGACCAACTGAGGTCTTCTAAAGACAACAGAAGATCTATTGACGTCTTCTAAAGACACAGAAGACCATTGGAGGTCTTCTAAAGGCCTTTTATAGACAACAGAAGATGTCTGGGGGTCTTCTAAAGACAATAGAATAGCTTTAGGGTCTTCTAAAGGCAACGGAAGACCTTTGGAGGTCTTCTAAAGCCAACAAAAGACCTTTGGATGTCTTCTAAAGACAACACAAGACCTTTGGATGTCTTCTGAAGACAACTGAAGACCTTTGGATTTCTTCTTTAGACAGCAGAAGACATTTCGAGGTATTTTATAGACAACAGAAGATCCCTTGAGGTCTTCTAAAGACAACAGAATATCTTTTGAGATCTTCTAAAGACAACAGAAGACTTTTGGAGGTCTTCTAAAGGCAACGGATGACTTTTTGAGGTCTTCTAAAGCCACTAGAAGACCTTTGGAGGTCTTCTAAAGCCAACAGAAGACGTTTGACGGTCTAAAGACATCAGAACACTTTTTGGGGTCTTCTATAGACAACATAAGACCTTTGGAGGTCTTCTAAAGACAACTGAGAACCTCTGGAGGTCTTATGGATAACAGAAAATCTTTTGATGTCAACAAAAGACTTTTGGAGGTCTTCTAACGATACAAGAACACCTGTTTCTGCCTCGGATTTCATCATTTCATTGGTATTGATATGTATTTGTAAAACAAACCAAAAATAGAGGATATAGAGTACGTCCAATAAAAAAAGAGGACAAAGAGTGGAATTAAAAAATAGAGCACAGATATCTGAAATAGGAAACTGTACTCTATAATAGAGTACTGTTGGTCACCATAGGTAAAGGCAGCAATGAACCGGCAAAAGAATAATAAGGTAACAGGGGCCGATGGGTTACCGGCCGAGCTGTTCAAACCGGAAGCCACTGTTAAGGTGTATACATAATCTAGTTAGCACCATTTGGGAGGAAAACCACGTACCGGACGGTTGGAACCTGAACATCCCGTGTCCAGACTACAAGAAAGGAGATAAGACTGTGCGCCCCAACTAAAGGGGCATAAGTCTGCTCATTATTGCTTATAAGATAGTGTCAGGGATATTGTGTGATCGACTAAACCTTATGGTCAATGATAGATGTAAGTGGGCCATTCCAATGCAATCCAACGTTGACCAGATATTTACCCTGCGGCAAATCCTGGGTAAGACCCAAGAGAGGTAGATCGACACTTATCATAGTTTTGTCTAAGGTAGAGTGGCGTTCGACAGTCCCCTTACATTCAAAGGTGATGATATTGGCATCATGGATCGATCAGTAAAAGAAGTAAATGCTACTTTTAAGAAGGTTGAATGAGAATCTTTTAATGTGGGTTTGACAATAAATAAGGACAAAACCAAGTTTATGGTATTGACGCGTAATATGTCCATAGAACTTGGATCAACTGTGGAAGTTGGTTCCTATGATTTTGAGATAGTTAAAGACTACAACTAGCTCGGGACACAACAAACAACATTAGTTGTGGAATAGGAAGAAGAAGCGTATTGGTAAAAAGATGGTACTCTGTCTTAAGTAAGCAGATACTACCCGTGCTAACGTATGGTTCCGACGCCTGGCTACTTGCGCAAGCAGATATGGCAGTGCTTGGTGTGTTTGAGGGAAAATTCTTCGAAAGAGTAACAGGCCAATATGCGTTGAGGTGAATATCTACGTCGTATGAACCACGAGTTGCATCAGCTATACAACGACATCATTATAGTTAAATGTGTCGACATTAGGGATAAGACTTTTTGACATTTTTTCTCAAAAATGATTTCCTGTAGTGAGAATGAATGAACTTTTGCTTATTAATGACTAAAATAATATGCATTCATTTTTTTTATAAAAAAGGTTCCGCAATAGTTCCAAATAATAACAAATTTAATAGACTTTTGTGCGGAAGCTTTTTTATCGAATCACTTTATAATTAAGATTTTGTGTAATCTTAGGTAAAAACTCATCAAAATATCACACAGGGATAAGAGGTTGTAAAAATGTCATAACCTAATCGACATACAACGATGGCGTTGGATAGGCCATGCCGCTAAACAGGAAGGCCAAGGCTTCGATGGTGTCAACAAATTGAAAAAATAAACCAACAAATAGAGAGGAAATTAAATCCTTTCCTAGTTCTTATTTCTGAGTTACGTACTGCGGTACTTATTAGAAATCTTAATTTCCCAAAACATTCCCTTCCCAACCTCCTTATTTCTGCCACATTTTAATAACGTCTTTACAAGCTAAATTGAGGTGTGTGAGAATGTGTTATTTTTAACACAAATTATTGATGTTTATTGTTTATAAATGTTTACACATTAATTTTGGCAAAGTTGTTGCTTTTGAAAAGAAAAAAAAAAAAAATAAATAAAACACATTTCTTCTAGAAATTCAAGCATTTACGTGGAACAAAGAAAATATCGTGGAAATATAACAATGTGTTTTATTATAGATGGAAATGGCTAATTTTTAAATTTGGGATTTCAATAAAATTTTTAAAAAATATCCCTGAAATTTAAAAACGAAATACCAAAAATTTGAAAATAATTCCCCATAAGTTAAGAAAACTATTCCAAGACTTTCTTTTGTAAATTGTTGCTAATTAATGACCCATTTGATTTATTTCTTTTGGTCTAAAATCTGTTCTATATCAATCCTAGAAAGAAAAAGAAAAACAAAACAACTATTGACAGTTAACTTGTGGGGTCAGTGGCAACAAAAATATTTATTTTTATTTTTTGTTAGGACTCTAAATAACAGACGACGAAAAGCTCCCTCTTCCAACATAAAACAAAATAACAACCAAATTGTTCTTTTCATTGAACTTTTGTTGTTTTAATCAAATTTTTAGAGTAGGAATTTGTCTTCAAGTGCCACCCATGCCTCATAGCTGCAGGCTCAAGTAGCTGCTGAAATAAATGCTTAACCTCATTCGTTGATAAATTGTTGTGTTTTTGTTTTGTAAATTAATTTGTTGTTTTTTTTTGGTTATTTTTTCCAATATTTCAAGTATTGATGTGGAAAAATGTTTATTTATTATCTCATCAAGTCAACAACAACAACAGCGGCAACACCAATCTCTCTAAAGATGACCAGCAATAGTTTCAGTATTGGGTTTTTTGTTTATTTGAAATATCATTATTTTAATTTGTAATTATTCTTAATTAGTTTGGCAATTAATTTGGGTATTTTGTCATTGTTTGGGTATTTTTGTTTCTATTTTTTTTTCTTAATATAAAAATAATGATGGCATTTTTTGTTTACTCACCTTTACACACTCTTCGATGAGTCAATGGCTTGCTGGGATCGCGATAGAAACCCTCTTTGCAATAATGACAGTGGCGACCCGTTGTCGAGTGACGACAATTTGTGCACACACCACCCGACACACGTCCGGACAATTTGAAAAGTTCCATATTGAAGCGACATTGGCGGGCATGATTGTTGCAATTGCAAACTGGAATGGAATGAAAAGAAACAATTAAATAAATAAAAGAATTAGGATTGAAATAAAAAAAAAAAAAAAAACAAATTAAAAACATATTTTGTGAATAATGAGATGAGTTCATTGATGGAATTTTTAATTTTGACAAAAAAATCATTAAATAAATAAAAAATAAATAGTTTCAATGCGAATAAATATGAGAGAAAATTAAATTAAAAATTATTGTCCATGAATTGAAAAAAAAAACTCACCCAGAAATTGTTGACAATTCCACAGCAATTGTCATTAACGACATACATATGTGTACAACTAATTAAGTTACTCTATAAAATAGCCTATGTCATAATTAGTTTTATGGATGACATTTACATTTTAACAAGTTGAATGAAAGCAATTAAAAATTAATCCCCAAAACGATTTAAAGATTTATATTTCACATTAAAATTCGATTTGGTTGTTAATGGCAAAACCACTCACTCCGTTTTGGTTACAGTAAAACCCACCTGAACGTGTTCCACAGTTTATTTATTTATTTTTTTAACTTTTTGGCTCAATATGTAAACATGGCTTTAGCAATTTGTTAACTAGCTAATAACATTAAACCATATCACAAAATATTTACCTAAACAATTTGCATATTATCAGAATTTCAACAAACATATTTGCATTTTTTAGTTTTTTTCTTTGAGTAAATAATTGGAGATTAACTTTGGACGAAAAAGTATCAACCTAATGATAACAATAAATATTTTGATGAAAAACAAGTTAAACTTATTTTTAAAGCCAAAGTTATAATAATTTTAAAGTTTTATTATCACAATAAAATAGTCATCATCTGGCCAAATTTTTTGTAATTTAATATTTATTGATTTTTGACAAATTTGTTAAACCAAACATCTGGCATATTTTCCAATAAATTTGCTCAGTTGTGGGAGTTTGGAAACGTTGATGCTATGACCAATCATAAATATGCTTATTATGTCAAATCATAATTTGTTTACAAAATATAGAAACACATGTAGGTATGTTTTTTTTTCTGATTATATTGATGTAATCCCCTAAAGAATTTTAATGGCCGAATAAAAATAAATCATTTCGTTATGTTAAGCTTCCAATTTTTTATGGCCACAACATTGACAAATATCTATCATAAATTATGTGAGGTTTCGTTTTTGGAGAAAAACTTTAATAAATCGTTAAAATCATATCGGTTAGGAGCAGATAGGGTTGTAAAATTTTATAGTCAATTTTAATATTTCCAGAAAAGTCCGTAATAATAAAATAGTGTTGTGTAGGTTACGGGCGAAATGGTTCAATTAAATGATTCACTGGAATGAGCGACAGAAATGCATAAGTCAAGGTGATAAGAAGAAAAGGGTTAGAAACACAAAATCAAGTGTGCACTGTAACATTCGCGAAATTTTATGACAAAATTTATCTTTTGCAGAAATAAACAACAACAAATAGTAACAAAATATTGAACTAAGCAAGTTCACGAATGAACGAATTTAATGTAACTGTTCACTGAACTATTTCGGTAAAAGTTTTTCCCATAGTCCATAAAAAATATGTTCGGTGTAATTTTAATTAACCACAAAAATCGTTAGAAATTAAAAAACAAAAATTTTTTTTATAGAAAAATTAAAAACATCGACGAATTTAGGAAGTTATTTTTTTTTGTTGGAAATTGTTGCTAATTAATAACCCATGTGATTTTTTTTTTTGTTTTAAGAAAAATCTGTTCTGTGTCGATCCCAAAAAAAAAAAAAACAAAACAACTATTGACAGTTAACTTGTGGGGCCAGTGGCAGAGAAATATTTATTTTTTGTTAGGACTCCAAATAAGCGACGATGAAAAGCTCCCTCTCCAACATAAAATCCAACACCCACACTGTTCGCTTCTTTGATTTTTGCTGTTTTAAAAGATTTTTTTGAGTAGGAATTTGTCTTCAAGTGTCACTCATGCCTCTAGTAGCTGCTGAAATAATGCCTAACCCCAAAATTTGGCATTCTAATATTTTGTCCAAACTTAGGTTAAGTCCGAAGATGGGTTATATTGGTCCACTACTTCCCGTATCTCCCCCACAAAAGTTCGAAAATGTTCGGAAAATTTGTGCGCACGATAACTCTTGAGGGAAGTAACCGATTTGGTCTATACTTTGCACATCTTGAAATTTCTACCAGACTTAGACATAGATGAGGTTCCAATATGGACTCAATCGGTCCACTCCTTCAGGTACCTCCCACACAAAATTTCGGAAAAGTTCAGTTTAGGACCTGTTCACGAATCGCTTTGATTTTTGTTGTAGCTACTTGTATTCACTGCCCCTCATATAACGGTATAAGTTTCATCAGGGGCAAGTCCATACTTCTTGAGAAAATAGCCTGAAAGTTACAAAAAAAGCCCTATGACACCGTGTGTAGTGGTTGGAGCGCAAGATAACTCTCGAACGGATCTGCCGCTTCGTTACACAAATTGATCTTCGTAATATTTTGTCCAAACTTAGTTTAAGTTCGAAGATAATCCATACCGGTCCACTCCTTCAGGTACCTCCCCCACAAATGTTCGGAAAAAATGTGCGCACGATAACTCCTGAAGGGAGTGGCCGATGTGGTCCATACATTACACATCCTAATATATCTACAAGGTATAGATCAGGATTGAATATGGGCTATATTTGTCCACTGCTTCGGGTACCTCCCACACAAAATGTTGGATAAATTCACTTTAAGACCTGCTCTCGAATCAATTTGATTTCTGTTGAAGCAGCTTGCACTCGCTGTCTCAATTACGACGGTAAATGTTTTTGAGGGGCAAGTCCATACTTCTTGAGAAAACAGCTCGAAATGTGTAAAAAAACCCCTACCATCCAAACTTTGGATCTCCTAATATTTTGTCTAACTGCAGTTTTATTTCAGAAATGGTTCATATCGGTCTTCTCCCCGGCAAAAGTTCAACATTTTTGTTTAAGTGCAGTTTAGGATCTGTTCTAAGATTCTTTGGAAAATTGTGCCGATGCAACTCTTTGTGTGCAAGTCTATACTTCCTGACATAGTGGTCCAAAAGCTCTAAGGTATACGGTGACCAACCGAAATGTCCGGTGGGCACAATATCTATCGAAAGGAATGACTCTTAAACTAAGGTCCACTTCCAAAATTTACTATTTCGGTCCATTCCCTGAAATAGATCTTCCGCAACACTTCAAACTAAATATATATTTTTGTTCTGCAAGTTCATACGTCCAAAATGGGCCACATAATCGTAGCCGGTATTAGATTCGATATTGTCAATAGATGAACGTTTCAATTCTGTCTGCAAAGGCGACTGATACTTTTTTACTTGTTTATATTGTCTTTCCATCTCCAACTAAGATTTCGACATGTTCTCCATCAGCACTCCATTAGGAAATTTTCTCGTGAGTTACCGCAAAAATTTTCTCAAAGTTTTGGAAGAATTGGTGTCGCTGCTTTTAGGGATTGTAGGAACCTCTAACAACTGCGAGTCCGTTTGAACTGCATCCGAATGCTGTTAAAATGTGAGAAATGGATGTCAATCGATGCATCGCTTCCGAATGCGGTTAAAATGTAAAGAATTGCAGTGACTTTTTCACCACTCCGATTGAACTGCGTACGGATACTGTTAAAATGCGAGAAATGGATGTCAATCGTAAGATCGCGTCCGAATGCGGTTAAAATTTAGGGATTGAAGTGCCTTTTTCACGTCTTCGTTTGATATGCTCCAAAACATGTCTTGAAATTTGCTGGGGATTGAAAAATATAGATCTGCCCAATGAACGAGATTGCCCACCACCAATAGAACTGTATCCAATTTATGGTAAAATTAAACATTTGACAAAAATGTTCGTTGTACGGTAGAGTTGTATGGTTTTCGAATGATTCGCTACTATTTAGTTGAACGATTCACTGAATGAATCTACTGAATTAAGTCAGTTGAAGTTTGTTCTCTTTTTACCAATAAGAAACAAACACTTATTTTGAGATGAGAAAACTATGTTCCCACAAAAATCCATTAAAGGACAAGGATGACTTTTCTCACATCGATGAGTGCAGCCCGGTATGTATTTCCAAGTTTATGAAAGTAGAAAATGTATATTTTGATAAGATAACCAACTGAAATTTTCGGAAACGAACATGAGAACCATTGCACCAAGGTGGAATCCTAACGGTTAACTTTTGTTCAATTGAACGATTCACTGAAAGGAGCATCTGAACTACGTCAGTTGAACTCGCTTTCTTTAATTCGTCTCGAACTTTGGGAAAATGGTTGATAGAACTTTAGTCAGGTTTGGTGTATACATTCCGACAGCGTGTTCAGCATATGGAAACTGAAGTTTTCAAACTTTTGGCATCTACTTCTGACGACGATGACAAAGATACCACCGATTCAATCCTAGAAGATGATATAGATTGTATACCGCCCAGCCAGGATGAGGTAAATACAGCAATAAACTAGCTGAATAATAATAAGGCCGCAGGAGCCGATGGTTTACCAGTCGATAAATTGTATTCATTAGTTACTTAGCACCACCTTGCAGGTAAAACGCCTTCCCGATAATTGGAATGTAAGGAATCGCTGTCCCGTGCCACAATAAAGGACATACGACTGTGTGCTCATATTATAGAGGCATTAGTCTGCTCCCTATTGCCTATCAAATGTGTGAACTAATGCCTATGGTCAGTAAAATAATTGGACCATATTAGTATGGCTAAGAGATGCTTATCGACATTCATCATATTTTTGTCGATTATAAAGTAGCTTTCGACAATGATATTCATTAAAAGCAATTCCAAGCCATGGAGTGGATGCTTGTTCTATGAAAATGTGAAATTAAAAATATTTTCTTTGTACCATTTTTATACCCTACACCACTATGTGGGGAGGGTATTATAAGTTGGTTTTAGCCAAAAAGTTTGTAACGCATCGAAATAATGGTCGTAGACCCATACTTATATATACCAAAATGAATGTCTCGACGAGTCGATCTGGCTATGTGTGTCCGTCCGTCAGTCCGTCCGTCTGTCCGTCTGTCCATCTAAACCTTGTAATCACGCTACAGGTCGCAATTTTGATCGGATCGTCACGAAATTTTGGATGTTGATGGGGGTCCCGGAGGGGAAGAAGCCTATTGATTTTGGTGATGGTCGGATAATATTTAGGGGTCGGAGTGGGCAAAAAACTTGTGTGGATAAAAAGACAACGTTTTTTTCCAAAGCGAATATCTCAGCTTCTATACGGGGTATACCAAAAGCAAAACCTGACAATAAAAGTAGAAAATATCGCCTTTCTAATGATGTAAAGTAGGTTCTCGTAGGTGATCAAACAACGAAGATATCACAATAGTCGCAAATAAAACCCAAATTTTCATTTTTGCAATTTTAATTTTAATGACGAATATCACAGCTTTGGTTGGGGACTTTCCAAAAGCAAAGCCTGGCTCTGAAAGTAGAAAATCCCATATTTACAATGATGTAAACGAGGTCGGCGTAGGTGACCAAATAAAAAACTTATTGGAGAAAAAGACAGCGTTTTTTTCCAAAGCGAATATCTAAGCTTCAATATGGGGTATACCAAAAGCAGAACCTGGCCATGAAAGTAGAAAATATCGCCTTTCTAATGATGTAAAGTAGGTTTTCGTAGGTGATCAAACAACGAATATATCGCAATAGCCGGTAATAGAACCCAACTTTTTATTTTTGCGATTTTAATAATAATGACGAATATCACAGCTTCGCTTGGGGATCTTCCAAAAACAAAGTCTGACTATGAAAGTAAAAAATCCCATCATTACAATGATGTAAAGCAGGTTGACGTAGGTATCCAAATAACGGAGATATCGCAATAGTCGGTAATACATCACATTTTTCCACTTTTTTGGAAATCACGCTACAGGTCGCAATTTTAATTGGATCGCCACGAAATTTTGGGTGTTATTGGGGGTCCCACAGAGGAAAAAACCTTTTGATTTTTGATAATGGTCGGATATTATTCAGGGGTCGGAATGTGACAAACAAAAATATTTGGAAAAAAGGCCAACGTTTTATTTTAAAGTTAATATCTGCCTTCTGTAGGACGTATATCGAAAGCAAAACCTGGTAAGAAAAGTAGAAAATATCACCTTTACAACGATGTGAAGTAGGTTGTCGTAGGTGGTCAAACAACAGAGATATCGCAATAGTCGGTAATGCATCCCTTTTTCCATTTTTGTGCAATCACACTACGAAATTTTGATCGGATCCTCACGAAATTTTGTGGGTTGATGGGGGTCTAACACAGAAAGAAGCGTATTGATGGTTGGCATACATCCCACTTTTCCATTTTTTTATTTGGGTTGTACTGTCGATGCACTTAAATGCGTTTCAAAAAAAAATTTACCTGTGTTAATGTAGACATTCAGAGCAAAGGCGCTAAGCTATCCCAATTTTAATATTTTTTATTTTATTAGTCAAAAGCTTATGAACAGGGGCAGTGGTGTAGGGTATCACATAGTCGGCCCCGACCCGACTATAGCCTTGGCTCACTTGTTAATTTTCATTTCCTTTATTAAAGTTTTATTTTAAATTTTCATAGGACAAGAAGCCCCATGTCTGAATTTGCTAATCCCCCGCAGCTCTTTCGGCTTTGTAAGATGACTTAACTTATTTCAAGTCCTCAGTTAAAAAAGCGATTAAGACAAGAAGACAGCCGTTTAAATAATCTGTTCAACATGCTGCTGTTGAAACTGGATCAATTAAAAGCTGTTATCTTTAAAAAAGCCTGAAGAGAATCTGCTAAATAGGCTCTGACAGCAAACGGCGATAAGGCTAAGTTTATAGTGTCGACGCGAATTGCGGCTATAGAACTCGGAGCAACTGTGAAAGTTTGTATTTACAATTTTGAGGTAGTTACAGACCTCATCATAAGTTGTGAAATATGGAGAAGAGTATTGGGCAACAGATGCTACTTTAGACTAAGTACGAAGTTTAGAAACGAAGGCATATCACTCCAACCAAAAATCAATCTACAAAACACTGATACTACCCGCGCTAAGGTGTGGTTCTAAAGCATGGGTACTTGGGCAAGTAGATAAAGCGATACTTGGTGTGGTTGTTAAAAAATTTCTTCGAAAGATCTAAGGGCCAATTTGCCTTGACGGTAATATCGACATGTTAGCAAAGATTTTCGAACTGTAGGTACCGGAAGGAGTGGTCCGGTATGTACCATCTGGGACCATTGTGAAAGATTTTCAGAAATATGATCATATGTAATGTTTGGAACATCTCAGTATCTAGTTCAAATCTTGTCTTGCCCACCTGCCAATACATATCGTGGCCGTAGGAGTTTTTGAAGCTGTTGTCAGTAAGAAATTATACCGTTGTATTGGGAGCAGTGTTCAAAAGTTTGTCCAAGAAACATCAAAGAGATTCGAGTGCAGTTCTTAGACTGCACTTTTCTGAAATTTGTATGGGAGGTACCTGAAGGAGTGGTTCGATATAGTCCATATTCGAGCCCGATCTATGTCTGGTGGAAATATTACGATGTTCAAAGTAGTGCGTTCCGTTTTAGCCAAAAGTGTTGAACTTTTGTGTGTGAAGCACCCGAAGGAGTGGACCGAATTGGGCCATTTTCGAACTAAGTTATCGTGCTCCAGCCATACAAACAGGCGGACATAGCTAAATCGACTTCAAATTGTCTGATGAGGCTCATTTTGGTCGTATAAAAGTGTATATATGTACATACCCTCGTTATCATAAAGGCTGAATGTATAAAATTGGAAAATAGTGAAAATCTATTCTTACTTCGGCTTATACCTTTTGAAATTCCAAGGACTTGATGTTCACACGAAGCGCTCGGTGGTGGAATTTTCTTTATTTTTTTGGGCCTGTAGATGTCCACTGCCAATGAAACTGGTTGGAGCCCATCAATTTGCATTCACTTTCCTGAGATAAATATCAATTTTTGGATTGGAAAGGTAGAAATTTGTGTTATCTTTACCATATTTCCTTTGTTTCCGACTCATAAACCTATCAAATGTGACTTCTTTGCAATTTCATTGTAGTCTTGAAAATTTTGAACATAATTCAGTGTAAAATTTTGATTTTATAAATTGTTTTTACCGATTTCTTCATATGAATATTTTTGGAGCTCTAAGCATCGATTTTCATCAAATTTCACAGAATTAAGTCTTTAGACCCCTACTCAACCGTTTAACATAACAAATTTACAAATTTTCTTTTCTTATAGAATAATGAGTCTTCATCTAAAGTTGCTTATTATGAAAACAATAAATTGATTGACATTTATTTATTAACTACTAAAATTAATTGTTTAATTTTCGTGATTAAACATTAAATAAATCTCAAGTGATCCAACCATTGATCACAATCGCACAATGAAAAGAAATGCCCATGAATAGCACGTTTCACTCACAAAATACCCAACACCCAATTAATACCTTATCATGCATAACTCAAATACCAAACTCCCTACAGAAGTCGATATTTGAAATCAACGAAAAAAAAAAACAATCTCAACACCAATTTAAATATCCGGTGGTCACTAACTGGTCATTAATGTCGAAAGATTTCGTGTGGCAGTCAACATCACACGAAATAACCAGCAGCAGTTATGGATGGTATTAAAGGCTAAAACAACAGCCTGAAGTGGGGAGATAAGCCAGACAGCTAAACAAATAACTAACTCCATTGCCAATGGATGGATTTTGATTTGTTTTTGTAAAGAAATCTGCATAAATTTTCACTTGAGGCTTGGAAAAAACAATTCGACACATAACTAAGAGATGGCATAAAGCGGGAGAGGGGAGTGTGAGATTGATTTGAAAGCTTTGAATGATTCAATTGATATGGAAATAAAGCTAACCAGCTAAACACAGCTAGTCAGCCTACCAGCCTGATTTTTGATTTTTCCTAATAAATCTTCATTAATGTCTAAATCTTTGTGTTGGGAGTTTAGGCAAAAAAAAGACACATGTGTTTTTCTTTAAAAACTAGAAAAAACTCTATAAGTGTGTGTTAGAAAAAAATTGAAAAGTGTGTTATTATCCCAAAATCTTGCAAATAACATGTTTGAAATGTTTTACCACCAACCATCCATCACAAAGTTTCCAACTATTTGCCACACGCAACTTTAGTTTAATTTCCCCCCAAAAAATGCAGACAGACACCCAAAGAAATTCCAATGAAGTTTAAAAAAAACGATCAATTGGTATTTTTTCCGTTATGCCTGGAAATCCAACCATTTCCATAAGCAATTTTCTTGGTTTAATTTTTTTTTGTTTTGGTGTAAAATAGGAAATTATTGTTGGTTTTTTTCTTTGTATGAAACTGCTGAAATAAAGTTTAATATTTTTTAAAAGACTGCGAGAAATGTCAAATAACGAGGGTAGGCTTTGGTAAGAAATAAGAAACGTATCAGAAGATACGTTGGTGACAAGCCTAAAAGTATGTATCAGACATTAAAATAGTGCCTCAATTTTCTGAAGTAAATAAAATCCTCTTTAAATTTTGAGATTAATATTTTAACTAAACTGTTATAATAAATAAACGAGGGTGGGCTTTAGTAAGATATAGAAAAAATATCAGGAGATACTTTAGTGGCAATCCTTAAAGTATGCATCACACATTAAACTAGTGTCTCACTTATGTTGCGATAAATTAAACCCATAAATATTGTTTTTTTTTTGGTATGGATTTGAATTATAGAAAAATGTAAACATACCAAAGCCTAAAAGTATGCACCAAACATTTGGATTATAATTCCAATCTGCCAAATAATGTTACCATAGTTGTGATTTGAAATGAGTTCTTCTTTCGCGGAAAAGTTTCCACTAATTAAATTCTGGATTATGAAAAAATATTTTTGAAAAATTGTTCTATAATCCAGAATTTAATTACAGGAAACTATTTCGCGATACAAGCAAATTTTTCCTTTCACTTAGCCTAAAAGTATAAATCACACAATGGAAAAAATGCAGCTTTGTAATAATTATTTAAAAAATAGTAAAACCGGAGTGAGTACAAATTGATCAGTTGTGGAATTCTGTAACTCATTTTGTAGGTATCGATGAAAATCGGTAAAAGAAATTTAAAATTAATTATAAAGATCAAGCCACAGCAACATTGCTGTCGACATTTAATTAAAAATTGCACTCCAATTTTATTAACATTTTTGTCGTTAACCAAAGAAAAAATTTTCAAAATTCTACTGCAAGTACGATCTACCTAGCTTCAGCTTCAACAGAAAAAACAAGAAACTTGTATGCAGTTTAGACAACGCTGAGAGCAAAGAATAAAGGTTTTGCTGGATATTATCTTGAACAAAAATTGTAAAACCTCCCTAACCCACCCTTCCTTTCCCAACACAAAACCAATTATGCTTATTGTCATTTATATGACAACCGCAACAAATTTTGAATAATTCACACATAAGGAAAACGGCAATAAGAAACAAAATAACAAAACCAAAAAGGTACAACAAATATGCAAATTATGACAAGATTTGAAATATTTGACTAGCTTAGGAATATTCCAATTGGGATTTGAAAGGTAATTGTTTTTTCATTTCTTCTCCCATAGGAAATGTATTACCATCACCACCAACTCAATGCCACAACAAGGTAAGGCTAATAAACCTTGACGTAGGAAAGCCTCTCCTTGCAAACATTTTTTCTTCTCGTTTAACTAACCTGTCATCATGCCATTGACAAATTGTCATCATTTCTGTCGGTGTAAATCATTGCCAAGATATTTAGTGTGTGTGTTTTTTATTGCATTTCTTCTATTGGGAGTTTTGCTTTTTTGCTAAGAAAAAAAAAACTTTAAACGCACTTCCATATCGGAGAAAGAAGTAAAAACACAACGACAAGAAAAACAAAAGAAGAAAAGCGGTTAACTTGTCAAACTCCATAGAGAATTGTTGTCATAGTGTTGTTCTTGTTCTGTAACGTTTTCCACATAAGCATGCGCATCATTAGTGTTGCCGTTACAGGGAGGACTAAAACGACATCCCTGCGGTGGGTCTTTACATAGAAAACCAGACCACTAGGCTTACTAATAGAAGACCAATGGGAGACTAAAAATACTTCTAATTAAAGAACAATAAACCTTCTAATGGAGGTACAAAAGGTAATGGATGGCCACTTGGTCCTCTATTGGAACACCTCTTGGTGTTCTATAAGAAGACTTATTGGTCTTCTATAAGGAGGCCCCTGGACTTTTATAAGAAGACCCTTTGGACTTATATAAGAAGACCCTATGGACTTCTATAAGAAGACCTCTTGATCTGCTATAAGAAGTCCTCTTGGTCTTCTATAAGAATACCTTATATAAGAAGACCCTTTGGACTTCTATTAGAAGACCCTTCGGACTTATATAAAAAGACCTCGTGGTCTTCCATAAGAAGACGCCTTGGCCTTTATTCGATTACCACTGTTTGTTCTATAAGATGACATCTTCGTCTTCTATAAAAATACCTATTGGCCTTATATAAGAAGCCCTCTTGTTCTTCTACCAGAAGACCACTTGGTCATTTATAAGAAGCCCCTTGATCTTTTACAAAAATACCTCTTGGTCTTCTACAAGAATACCTGTTGGTCTTCTATGAGAAGAGCTGTTTGATTTCTATGAGAAAACCTGATGGACTTCTATAACGAGACCTGCAGCTCTTTTATAAGAAAGGGCGCTTTTATAGACCCTTTCTGTAGGAAATGGTGCTTCTAAAGACCCTTTGTAATAGAAAGGGTACTTCTAAAGGCCCTTTCTCAATGAAAGGGTGTTTCTAGAGACCCTTTATAAAAGAAATGTTTAGAAGCACCATTTCTAAAAGAAAGGCTGCTTCTAAAAATCCCTTCTGAATGAAAGGGTGCTTCTAATGGCCCTAACTGATAGAAAGTGTTCTTCTAAGGACCCTTTCTAAAAGAATGGGTGCTTCTAAAGTACCTTCCTGAATGAAAGGGTGCTTCTAAAGACCCTTTTTGAATGAAATGATGCTTCTAAAGACCCTTTCTGAATGAAAGGATGCTTCCAAAGACCCTTTATGATTGAAAGGGTGCTTCCAAAGACCCTTTCTGAATGAAAGGGTGCTTCTGAAGAACATTCCTGAACGAAACGGTGCTTCTTAAAATCCTTTCTGAATGAAAGGGTGCTTCTTAAGGCCCTTTCTGAATGAGAGGGCGCTTCTAAAGATACTTTCTGAATGAAAAGGTGCTTCTAATGACCCGTTCTGACAGATAGGGTGCTTCTTAAGACCCTTTCTGAATGAAATGGTGCTTCTAAAGACCCTTCCTTAAAGAAAGTGTGTTTCTTAAGTCCCTTCCTCAAGGAAAGGGTGCTTCCTAAGACCCTTCCTTAAAGAAAGGGTGCTTCTTAAGACCCTTCCTAAAAGAAAGGGCGCTCCTTAAGACCCTTCCTTAAAGAAAGGGTGCTTCTTAAGACCCTTTCTTAAAAAAGGGTGCTTTTTAAGACCCTTCGTTAAAAAAAAGGGTGCTTCTTAAGACCCTTCCTTAAAGAAAGGGCGCTCCTTAAGACCCTTCCTTAAAGAAAGGGTGCTTCTTAAGACCCTTCCTTAAAGAAAGGGTTCTTCTTAAGACCCTTCCTTAAAGAAAGGGTGCTTCTTAAGACACTTCCTTAAAGAACGGGTGCTTCTTAAGACACTTCCTTAAAGAAAAGGGTGCTTCTTAAGACCCTTCCTTAAAGAAAGGGTGCTTCTTAAGACCTTTCCTCAAAGAAAGGGTGCTTCTTAAGACCTTTCCTCAAAGAAAGGGTGCATCTTAAGACCCTTTCTTAAAGAAAGGGTGCTTCTTAAGGCCCTTCCTTAAAGAAAGGGTGCTTCTAAAGACCCTTTCCAAATGAAAGGGTGCTTCTAAAGACCCTTTCCAAATGAAAGGGTGCTTCTAAAGACCCTTTCCAAATGAAAGAGTGCTTCTAAAGACCCTTTCCAAATGAAAGGGTGCTTCTAAAGATCCTTTCCAAATGAAAGGGTGCATCTAAAGACCCTTTCCAAATGAAAGGGTGCTTCTAAAGACCCTTTCCAAATGAAAGGGTGCTTCTAAAGACCCTTTCCAAATGAAAGGGTGCTTCTAAAGACCCTTTCCAAATGAAAGGGTGCTCCTAAAGACACTTTCCAAATGAAAGGGTGCTTCTAAAGACCCTTTCCAAATGAAAGGGTGCTTCTAAAGACCCTTTCCAAATGAAAGGGTGCTTCTAAAGACCCTTTCCAAATGAAAGGGTGCTTCTAAAGACCCTTTCTAAAAGAAGGGGTGCTTTTAAAGACCTTTTCTGAAAGAACGGCTGGTTCCTAAGATTTTTTTCCAAAGAATGGCTGCTTCCTAAGATTCTTTCCCAAAGAAAGCTGCTTATAAAGATCATTTTCGGAAAGAAATGCGGCTTCTATAGATCCTTTTGTGAAAGAAATGATGCTTCTAAAAATCCTTTTGGGAAGGGAATGCTGCTACTAAAGATCCTTTTCGGAAATAAAGGGTGATTCTAAAGACTCTTTCTGAATGAAAGGGTACCTATATACCTTCTCTAAGAATACCTAACAAAACCCATAGGTTTCTATAGGAAGACCAAGATGACAGCTTATAGATGTTCAATAAAATATCTGAAAGAGGGCCAATAAGACTTCATAGAGTAGACCTCCTTTTGTTCTTCTTCTTATAAAGACCTGCATATCAGTCCGATTTCTCTCTGCAATGGCAACCCTGCCAACAATTTCTTTGTGTTTTTTTCGCATACCCAGGTGAAGTTGGCCTGCAGAACTTGAATTGTCACTTAGTTGTAGGTAAATGGTTATTGCGGTGTATTTTTCTCTTTTGCCTGTTTGAGTTGGGCCTCCACCATTTCTTGTTGGCCGCCTTTTTGTCAACCACTTCCATAAACATCTGAACGGCAATAAACTTAATTTGTCATTTCATGATTGATTGATATTTGATGCGTTGGACTTATTTGGAAAATGATTTGTTGGTCTTCGACAATTGTGAGAAGATTTTCAAGAGAAGGCCATAAAAAGCCAGAAAGGAATGTTTAGTTATGCCAAGAGAGATACATATGTATGTTGTAAGACCATAGCATAAGGTGAGTGATGCTGGGAGGTAATTGAAAACATTATGTGGCTGGCCGATGGGAGGACTTTTGTTGCACTGTTTAGCTGCGTGAGAGTTTGTTTTTTTTTTAATAAATTATTATTTCACAAATCAGAGCAGCTGTTTTGTACATCAAATCAAATTATTTGGCAATATCTGCATTTAATGTTTGTATGTAATGGACCATATATATTCGTTTGCCTTAAACTGCTGATTATCGGACAATTAAGAGTATAATTGTAATTGTTATGGCTTGTGCAAGAATTTTGTTTAATGCTGACCACTTGAGAAAATTCATTGTTGATATAAACAAAATAGGCACAATGGGTGAAGGGCATGAATATTTAATTTTAATTAGAAGTATTCAATTGTGGAAGAAATATTTCCACAGGATGTGAAAAATGTTTCCTTTCGAAAAAAAAAGTTTTTAGGTGTTGAACAAACATGGAAGTTAAGTTCAGGATCGAACTACATTGTTTTCTCCAATTTTTTGAATTTGACGGCTGAAATTCTTTGCATCCTAACAAGAGTTTTTACAAAAGGAAACATTTCAAAGAGCCTGTGGAACTATTTCTTCCAGAACTTTTTGGAGGTATCGATTATTTTTGTTCATAATCCAAATCATCCATTTATTGCATTCCATTCGTTTTAAAAACAGGAAACTCTGCAAAAAAAAACTAAAAATAACAAATTTCTTGCGAACAACCGCTTAGTGGATTGGCGTATGTGGCTGGCGTCTTTAATCTCCTGATGAGGTGTTAAATTTGTATTAATTAATTGCGTTTCACAAGTTATAAATCTCCGACGTTATCCGATTATCATTTAATCTGTTCATTGAACAATTTTTTTGAACATTCCATTCTAAATATAATTTGCATAAAATTTAAACATTCATTTTTTGCTCGGGCATTAGTCATTGTTCATTTAAGGTGAAATAATATTTTATATGAAATTGCTCTTATCTTGATTTTTTAAGCCACTGAACGCCACAGTTTTTTTGCATTTATTTGTGGATCAAAAGATAAGCTGGTATTTCCCGACATGCACCCACACACAGATACATAACTGGATGGGTGGTCGGTCTGTCATCATGATGGTACACATAAATAAATCGCCACTAAATTTAATCAGATAACTCGGCTTAAAATGAACTATAGAAATTCACATAGCCACTCTTTGAGGTAATCCTCAGAGTTTGGTTTAAAACTTACATGTCAAAATAAACATGAAGACAACCTTCCTTTCTGCCTCTTCCAACCCCATCAACAGTTTCAAGTTTATTATTTTTGTTTAAATTTTTTGCCCATATTAAAAAGCACAAATGAATTCTTAATTACCCCAAACCGAATGGGGGACTAAAGGCATATCATGTTTTTGTTCTAATATTTTTACATGAATATGGATGTGAAATTAAAAAGTTATTACAGAAAAAAACTGAAAACACCTCGGGACAATATGTGATGATGTTATGTCTGTCTGGTGGCAATCAAATGAAGATTAAGACTGACAATTATTATAATGTCCAATTCATTTAGTTTGACCATGACGGGCAGATATGATGTTGATCATTGCTTGTTTTTTGATTTAAATGTCATTTTAGGAATTCTTCTTTTACCATAGATCTTCCACTGCACTTCACTAGCTCCCAGACATTGCTGCTGGCGGCATATCCTTTTATTGTTGCTCGGCTGTTGATTGTGTATGTCATGAAAAGAAGATCTCTTAGCTGTTATTGCAGTAATTTGCCATTTTATTTAGTCTGGAGGCTCCACTTTTAAATGCTTTATGATGAATAAAAGTATTATTTATTTTCATAAAGATTAAAAGTAAGCACAAATAGTCCATATCAAATGGAAGCTCTGTTGCATTTTACTGAAGAGTAGTAGATTGCCATAAAATTCCCTAAAGGTTTAATGCAATCCTACAGTGGCATTCTATTTTATATGTTTCTTATCGTTTTACATCATATTTGGATGTGAGATACGAATTGTGAGAAATATTCCTACAAATATAAGGGTGAATATTAGATGTATTATATGATAGGAAAAGAAGAAATCTTTAAATTTTATTTTCTATAATAAAAAATGGACTGACACAGTAGCCTGATGAGAACTTTTTTTTATAAAAAAAAGTTCTTTAGCATCCTAATGAGGGTTTTTTCTACAGAAAAATTTCCTCAGAAGCCTTAGAAGGGGCTTTTCTATAGAAGCCTGAAGACATTTTTTTATAGAAAAAAATTCCTCAGTAGCCTCCTCAGAGGACACTTTTTTCTATAGAAAAACATTTTCCCAATAGCCAGAGGAAACTTTTCCTCAGTAGCCTGAGGATATTTTTTTCTATACAAAAAATTTCTTCAGTAGCTTGATGATACTTTTTTCTAAAGAAAAACTTTCTTCAGTAGCTTGAGGATATTTTTTCTATAAAAAAATTTCCTCAGCAGACTGAGGATACTTTTTTCTATAGAAAAAAATTACTCAGTAGCCTGAGGGTCCTTTTTCTATAGAAAAAATTTCCTCAGTTGCCTGAGGATACTTTTTTCTATAGAAATAATTTCCTCAGTAGTCTGAGGATACTTTTTTCTATAGAAAACATTTCCTCAGTAGTCTGAGTATACTTTTTTCTATAGAAAAAATTTCCTCAGTAGCCTGAGGATACTTTTTTCTATAGAAAAAATTTCGTCAGTAGCCTGAGGATACTTTTTTCTATAGAAAAAATTTCGTCAGTAGCCTGAGGATAATTCTTTCTATAGAAAAAATTTCTTCAGTAGGCTGAGGACACTTTTTCTATAGAAAAAATTTCCTCAGTAGCCTGAGGATACTTTTTTCTATAGAAAAAATTTCCTCAGTAGCCTGAGGATACTTTTTTCTATAGAAAAAATTTCCTCAGTAGCCTGAGGATACTTTATTCTATAGAAAAAATTTCCTCAGTAACATGAGTATACTTTTTTCTATAGAAAAAATTTCCTCAGTAGCTTGAGGATACTTTTTTCTAAAGAAAAACTTGCCTCAGTAGCTTGAGGATATTTTTTCTATAAAAAAATTTCCTCAGCAGACTGAGGATACTTTTTTCTATAGAAAAATTTTCCTCAGTAGCCTGAGGATACTTTTTTCTATAGAAAAAAATTACTCAGTAGCCTGAGGGTCCTTTTTCTATAGAAAAAATTTCCTCAGTTGCCTGAGGATACTTTTTTCTATAGAAAAATTTCCTTAGTAGCATGAGGATACTTTTTTCTATAGAAAAAAAATCCTCTGTAGCATGAAGATACTTTTTTCTATAGAAAAAATTTCCTCAGTAGTCTGAGGATACTTTTTTCTATAGAAAACATTTCCTCAGTAGTCTGAGGATACTTTTTCCTATAGAAAAAAATTCCTCAGTAGCCTGAGGATACTTTTTTCTATAGAAAATTCTCTCAGTAGCATGAGGACACTTTTCTCTATAGAAAAAATTTCCGCAGTAGCCTGGGGATACTTTTATCTATACAAAAAAAAATGCATCAATCGCCTGAGGACACTGTTTTCTATAGAAAAAATTTCATCAATCACCTGAGGACATTTTTGTCTATAGAAAAAATTTCCTCAGTAGCCTTAGGATATTTTTTGTATAGAAACATTTCATCAGTAGCCTGAGGACACTTTTTTTTCTATAGAAAAAATTTCCTCAGTAGGCTGAGGATACTTTTTTTATAGAAAAATTTCCTCATTAGCCTTAGGATACTTTTTTTCTATAGGAAAAATTTCCTCAGTAGACTGAGGATAGTTTTTCTATAGAAAAAATTTTCTCAGTAGCCTTAGTATAATTTTTTCTATAGAAATAATTTCCTCAGTAGGCTGAGGAGGGTTTTTTCTATAAAGCAAATTTCCTCAGTAGCATGAGGACACTTTTTTCTATAGAAAAATTTCAAAATTAGCCTGAGGACACTTTTTTTCTATAGGAAGCCTGAGGATAATTTTTTCTATAGAAAATATATATAAAATATAGAAAAAATTTTCTCTGTAGCCTTAGGATAATTTTTTCTATAGAAAAATTTCCTCAGTAGCCTTGGAATAATTTTTTCTATAGAAAAATTTCATCAGTAGCCTGAGGATGCTTTTTTCTGCAGAAAAAAAAAATCCCTCAGTAGTCTGGGGACACTGTTTTCTTTATAGAAAGATTTCTTCAGTAGCCTGAGGATATTTTTTTTTTAGAAGAAATTTTCTCAGTAGCCTGAGAATATTTTTTCTCTATAGAAAAAATTTTCTCAGTAGCCCGTGGATACCTTTTCTATAGAGAAAATTTCCTCAGTAGCCTCTCCTCAGAAAAAAGAAGAAAACAAAATTCCTCAATAACCTAAAGGCATTTTTTTCTATAGCAAAAATTTCCTTTGTATCCAGAGAACACTTTTTCTACCAAAAAAAAAAATCAACAATAGCCTGAGGACACTCTTTTCGATAGACAAATTTTCCTGATTAACCTGAGGAGGATTTTATCTATAGAAAAAAATTCTCAGTATCCTAAGGAAGGGTTATTCTACAGAAAAACAAATCCTCAGTATTTTTATTGATTTCTTCTTATTTTTATTTTTCGAGCTTGAGGTCATTGGTTAATGTTTATTCGTCAATTTTCTTATATTCTAATTTTTCGGAATTATTTGAATTAAATCTTCATCTTCTTTTATATGTAAATAATATTAATAATAAAAACTTAAAAACTAACGTAGCATGTCTATCGTCGTTAAGAGTTATTACTGCTCTCAAACATTAACCAATGACCTCAAGTTCGAAAAATCTTTTATTTATTTAAAAAAATCCTCAGTAGCCTGAAAAGGGGGTTTAAAAAAATTGCTCAATAGCCTGAGAACACTTAATCCATATTTACATTAGGCAATTTTCCTTGCGGCAATTGTCAGTTTGTAGGTGAGAGAGGGTGTGGAGAGGCAAAGGGTTACCATATGCCTCACCTCTCTCTCCATCAAACTGACAATTGCCGCAAGAAAGTTGCCTAATATTATGTGGACTTATATAAATTACTTTTGCAAAACTTCCCCTTTCTATTGCACCTCGATTTCACGGCGTCCCCCTTTATGTGGTAGCCCAAATGTTCGCCTTTAGCACAGATTTGTTGATCATTCCAATCAACACGTCTAGTTTTGTTGTAGAGTCGACAACATGTTTAAAGTTGTTTGTGAATAAATATTTGTCTATTTGAATTTGTGTTTGATCTGGTAATGGAAGCATTTGTCTTAGGCAAATTGACCACTGTTTGTGCTACATCAACGGTGTGGGTTTCTAGGTCCAACAGCAAAAGATCACACACACGTTGAGGTAGGTGATGACAACAGACGGACTTCATAGCAATCAACAGACGGGAAAAAATCCCACACACAAGCGTAACGTTGCAACAAAAAAGACAACTGAATGACACAACTAATTTGCACTAAGCGGCAGGTCGTATAGGCATCATCATGCAGATTACAACAAAAAAGGCAACCCAGCATAAAAAAAATATGAAGGGAACTACAGCGCAACAAGTAGTAAAAGTGTGAATTGACATAAAACACAAATTATGAAATATACCAGAAAAGAAGAATATGACAAGGCAACAAAGCAACAGACAAATGTGTTATTAAATCCGAGGAAAAACAAATAATGTTGGGGAAAAAATATGTTGAATTTTCAAAGATTTGGAATGTGGAGAAGTGGCGTCCCACCTCCTATTTTAAAATAAATACCATGTTTTTCATATTTCGCATAAATCATTTTTTTTGTAGGAAGACACATACAACATTCATCTGCGTTTTATTTTTATAAAAAATCTCTATAACCCGAACCAGAGGAATGGAAAATTATGTCAACATTATCTATGCTTCAGATTAGATGTGTGGTAGCCACAAAAGCATGTAATCAACTGTGCCATGAAATCTGTAACATCAGCATTGTCGTTATATCTCCACACCAAAAACAGCTGTCTGATGTGAAACAACACACTTGAATAGCATCGAAAAAAATTAGAGTAAATTTTGCAAAATTTGTTTTTGTAGCGGCGAATTAGCTTAGTTGAGCTAATTTTATAAGAGGACCCCTTTTTCTCCGGCCCATTTCATAAGTTTTCGCCAAATTAGTGAATAGTCTCTATATGAAACGAAACATTTGGATAGAACGAGGTACACTGGAAGAGGATAAAAAAAAATTTGGGAGGTGACTTTATTAACTGTAACTGATCAAATGCGAAACCAGTAGTATATATTATATTAGCATTGTTAATAAAAAAAGTGTCTTCGGGGAACTGAAAAAAATGTTTCTGTGGAAAGTCTCCTCTGGGTACTGAGAACACTTTTTCTATGGAAAAAATTTTCTTCAGACTACTGAATAATTTCTCAGTAGTCGGAGAAAACTTTTTATATAAAAAATCCTCAGGAGACTTTTTTATAAAAAATACATTAGTAGCCTTTTCCTTTGGGTACTTAGGAATGTTTTCTATGGAATGTCAGTGCACTGAGGATTTTTTTCTATAGAAAAAAAGTGTTCTCTGGATACTGAGGAAATCCTTCAATAGCGAAAATATCTCCTCAGGCTACTGAGAAAATGCCTTCCCAGGTTACTGAGGACATTTTTCAGCAGAAAAATGTATCCTCAGGCTACTGAGAATTTTTTTTTCTATATAAAAAGCCTCCCCAAATTACTGAGGAAATTTTTTCTATAGGATATTGAGGACATAGAAAACAGTGTCCTCAAGCTACTGAGGACTTTTTTCTATAGAAAAGAGTGTCCTCAGGTTACTGCGGAAAATTTTCCATTGGAAAAATATCCTCAGGCTACCGAGGATTTTTTTTTCTATAGAAAAAAGTCACCTTAGGCTATTGAGGAAATACTGAAGAAATTGTTTCTAAAGAAAGGAGTGTTCTCAGGCTACTGAGGAATTTCTTTCTATAGAAAAAAGTGTCCTCGGGTTACTGATAATTTTTTTCTATAGAAAAAGTGTCCTTGGGCTATTGAACAATTTTTTATATAGAAAAAAGTTTCCTCAGGCTACTAAAGAAATTTATTTCTATAGAAAAAATTCTCCTGGGGTTGCTGAGGAAATTTTTTCTTTAAAAAAGCCCCTCAGGCTGCAGAGGAAATATATTCTACAGAAAAATGTCTCCTCAGGTTATTGAGGATAATTTTTCTATAGAAAAGGTGCTCACAGGCTACAGAGGAATTTTTTTCTATAGAAAAAAGTCTCCTCAGGCTACTAAAGAAATGTATTTTTATAGAAAAAAATCTCCGGGGGTTGCTGAGGATTTTTTTTAAAAGCCTTCTCAGGTTATGGAGGATAATTTTTCTATAGAAAAGGTGCTCACAGGCTAATGAGGAATTTTTTTTATAGAAAACAGTGTCCTCAGGCTAATGAGGACATTTTTCTATAGAAAAAGTGTCCTCAGTCTACCTCAGTCTACCTCATCATTAACCTCAGAACACATTTCTCTATAAAAAAGTGTTCTCAGGCTACTAAGGATTTTTTCTTCAGAAAATAATGTCCTTATGCTATTGAGGATTTTTTCTGTATAAAATGTCTCCTCAGAGTACAGTTGATTTTTTCTATAGAAAAACGATCCTCAGGCTAATAAGGTAATTGTTTTCTATATCACCTCAGGCTACTGAGGAAATGTCTTCTCAGGTTACTGAGGACATTTTTCAGCAGAAGAAAGTCTCCTGTGGCAACTGAGGAAATTTTTTCCATAGAAAAAAGTCTCATTAGGCTACTGAACAAATATAATTTTTTCTATATAAAAAGCCTCCTTAAAGTACTGAGGAAATAGAAAATATCTCCTCTGGCTACTGAGGAAATGTCTTATCAGGTTACTGAGGACATTTTTCAGCAGAAAAAAGCCTCCTCTGGCTACTGAGAAATTTTTTCTATAGAAAAAGTGTCCTTGGGCTATTGAGAATTTTTTTCTATAAAGAACTCAGGCTACTGAGGAAATGTTTCCTATAGAAAAAGACGTCCTCAGGTTACTGCGGAAAGTTTTCCAATGGAAAAATATCCTCTGGCTACTGAGAAATTTTTTCTATAGGAAAAAGTCTGAAGAAATGTTTTTCTATAGAACAAACGTCTCATCAGGCTACTGAAGAAATTTATTTCTGTAGAAAATTTCTCGTCAGTGCACCCAGGAAATTGTTTTCTATAAAAAAATGCCTCCACATGGTATTGAGGAAATATATTCTACAGAAAAAACCTCCTCAGGCTATTGTGGATATTTTTTCTATAGAAAGGGTGTTCACAGGCTACTGAGGATTTTTTTTCTTTAGAAAATAGTGCCATCAGGCTTCTGATGATTTTTTTTAGAAAATAGTGTCCTTAGGCTACTGAGGATTTTTTTCTGTAGAAAAAAGACTCCTCAGAGTACAGTAGATTTGTTCTATATAAAAACGCCCCTCAGTCTAATAAGGATATTGTTTTATATATAAAAAAGTTTTCTGATGATACTGAGGAAAGTTTTTCCATACCAAAAAGTTTCCTCAGGCTATTGAAGAAATGTTTCTATATGAAAAAAGTTTCCTCGTGGTACAGAGGATTTTTTTTCCTCGGGCTACTGAGGAACGTTTTTCAATAGCGAAAATGTCTCCTTAAGCTACTAGGACTTTTTTCTATATAGAAATCCCTTCTCAGATTACTAAGGGTGCTAAGGAACTTCTTTCAATAGAAAAAGTCTATTTTTTCTGTAGCGAAAAAGTCTCCTCAGGCTAATAAGGAAATTTTCTCTATAGGAAAAGTGTCCTCAGGCTAATGAGTATTTTTGTTTTTATAGAAAAAGTGTCCTCAGACTACTGAGGGGTTGTTTTCTATAGCAAAAAAGCCTCCTCAGTGTACTAAGGAAATTTTTCTATAGAAAAAAGACTCCTCATGGTAAAGAGGAAGTTTTTTATAGAAAAAATTTTATTGAAGAAATGTTTTCTATAGAGAAAAGTCTCCTCAGAGTACTGAGGAAATTTGTTTTATAAAAAGCTGTCCCCATCCCCCTGTGGGATCGGAGGAAATTTATTTTATAAAAGAAAGTCTCCTCAGTCCATAGAACACACTCTTTCCAGGCTGCTGAGGTATTTTTTTCTAGAGAAAAAAGTGTCCTCAGGCTGCTAAGGAATTTTTTTCTTTCGAAAATTGTGTCCTAAGGTTACTGAGGATACACAATTTTTTCTATAGAAAAACGTCTCCTCTGGGTACTGAGATTTTTTCTACAGAAACATGTCTACTGAGATTACTGAGGAAATTTTTTAACAGAAAAAGTCCCCTCATGCCGATAAGGAAATTGTTTTCTATATAAAAAACTTTCCTTAGGCTGATGAGAAAAATTTTTCTATGCGAAAAAAGGTTTCTTCACTGTACTGAGGAAATTTTTTCTGTAGAAAAAGTGTCGTCATGCTTCTGAAGATTTTTTTATAAAAAGCACTGTTCTCAAGCTACAGATGATTGTTATTATAGAAAACTGTGTCTTCAACCTACTGAGGAATTTTTTGCTCAAACTACTGAGGACGTTTTTTATAAGGAAAATGTCCTCAGTAGCGTGAGGATACTTCTTTTCTATAGAACAAATTGCATCCGTAGCCTGATGATACATTTTTCTGTAGAAAAATTTATCAGTAGCCTGAGAGACTTCATATCCATAACTTTTCTTTTTGCCCTCGTTTCATAGGAAATTATGATTACCACCATTTTTTACAATTTCACTCAAAACTAATATAGGAGATGCGTTCTAAATATTCTTCTTGATGTAGAAAAAAGTATTTTGTCATGACTGTTAACACTTTAACATGCTTGTAATTTAGAAAAATTGTTGCTATTGTAAGATTAAACGATAAATCCCGCAAATGATTTATTAAATGACATTAATGTGCAATAAAAATTGTGAGGGCATTATTTTGGCAAAGTGTGCAAATAATGTTTTGTGTTTAATTTGGGAACGATAAAAAAATAAATTAAGTTATTAAATGTAAGGATAGATATGATACAAAATTTTATTTTTATGCCACAAAAGAAATTTGGCTATGAATTTAGTCTTCTAAAATTTTATGCAAGGAATTGAGTCTCATAAACATGATTGAATGGCCTTTTCTGAATGAGTCTGTCTTCGCCTAATACATCTGCGAAATTATTTTTGATCCCTTTTCCGTTTTCATCTTCCTATACGTAATTAATTTCCATACACTTGAGTGTTTTAATATGATAGTGAACTTTGTTTTCCCTCTTTTAAATTTCCTCTTTTAATTGATCAATCTCCAAATTTCATATTGAAATACCTTTTACTTCTTCACTGCAAATACCTTAATTTGTTAGAATTAAATTTTTCACTTAAATCCATGAATTTACAACTAAAAAAACAAAAACAACACAGCATGAACAAAATATTTTTATCATTCCGTTCATAGTTTGCTACTGCAGACATAAATTCTTGAGTACTTAATTGAATAGTACCTTTGGGAAATGCAATGAACAGCAGCAGTAGCATACAAACTATAGATAAATGTACATATGTATGAGAGAATGTTGTACGAAAAAAAAAAACATAAACGAAGAGGATTGGAGAGGTTAGCGGTCAGAATGGACAGGACATTTACGAACACTGATAAACTATGATACATCGATGTAGAGAAGAAAAAAAGACCGGCTCGAACATTTCAGATACATGAAAAGCATATTTTCGAGAACAGTGGTAATTAAATGGTTCAATTTAGAGCTGGTGTTTATAGATATCATACAGAAAAATAATGTTCTGGAAACAAACATATTCTGAAAATGCCAAAAGGGTATTGTAAATATGTTAAAATATATATTGTTTGAGCAACCAAATATTTTGTTTTATTATGGTGTTTGACACAAAATATATGGGGTATACATATCATATTTAATTAGAAGAATCTCGAGAAATGTAGATTGTATTGAAAGTGCACATCGAACTTTTTTCAAACAACAGAACTCAAAGAGAAAACTATAGAAATTGAGAAAAAAAAACTTAGAAAACATCACATATTTATTTTTAAAATAATATTTTACATATAAATTCTTTTAGCCACTGTTAATCTCCCATCCCTCCTCTGTAATGGGGTATAAAAAATATTACTATGGGGATTTGTCGTCTCTGGCTAGAATCGGCACGGCCATTGGCAGCAGCAAATACATACATATGAATGTACATAAATGTGACCAACAAATATATGACCATAAACTGCTGTTAAACCATAAATTGAAGTGTGAAAGAAACCCAATATCGAGAGGAAAAAAAGCATTCCACCAAAACCAAAACTTGTTTGATAGATAAAACGAAAATGAAAGTGCCGATGAGTTTTACTAACCTAAGCAAAGGCAGGGATTTTCTGGTGGGTGCGTTTTTGCTGTGGAATTGTGACTTTCAAAAGCCTACCATTTGCTGGAGAAATGTCCACAAAGTGATAAATGTGTCAAAAATCATATTTTGTTGCTAAATATGTAATTCTTCGATTGTGTAAAGTGGTTTTTTAAAGTTAGATATTTCGGTCATCTAGACAAAAACATGGTGATGTTAGGTTAGTGGTTAGACCATGAACTTCTTTTTTGGACGCAACCTTGTTCCAAGCTTTATCAACAGACATCCAAATGTATGTATGAAGTCTTAAGGAAGTCTAGCTGTCATAAAGGACAGATACTTTTCTCGAAGACTCAGGTTACGGCGAATTTTTTTCCTATAGAAAAAAGTCTCCTCAGGTTGCTGTAGAAAAACCTTTGCTATAGAAAAAACCCTCCTCAGGTTACTGAGGAAATTTTTTCTATAGAAAAAAGCCCTCTTCAGGCTACTGAGGAAATTTTTTCTATAGAAAAAACCCTCCTCAGGCTGCTGAGGAAATTGTTTCTATAGACAAAACCCCCCTTAGGCTATAAAGGAAATTTTTTTTTATAGAAAAAACCCTCCTCAGGCTACTGAGGAAATTTTCTCTATAGAAAAAACCCTCCTCAGGCTACTGATTAAATTTTTTCTATAGAAAATTTTTTTCTCGAAATTTTTTCTATAGAAAAAATCCTCTTCAGGCTACTGTGGATATTTTTCTATAAAAAAAACCCTCCTCTGGCTACTGAGGAAATTTTTTCTATAGAAAAAACCCTCCTCAGGCTACTGAGCAAATTGTTTCTATAAAAAAACCTACTCAGGCTACTGAAGAAATTTTTTTCTATAGAACAAACCACTCCTCAGGCTACTGAGGACATTTTTTCTATAGAAAAAACACTCCTCAGGCTACTGAGGAAATTTTTTCTATAGAAAAAACTCTCCTAAGGCTACTGAGGAAATTCTTGTTATAAAAAAAACTCTCTCAGGCGATTGAGGAAATTTTTTCTATAGAAAAAACCCTCCTCAGGCTACTGTGGAAATTTTTTCTATAGAAAAAATCATCCTCAGGCTACTACGGAAATTTTTTCTATAGAAAAACCCTCCTCGGGATACTGAGGAATTTTTTTCTATAGAAAAAACTGTCCTCAGTCTACTGAGGAAATTTTTTCTATAGAAAAAACTGTCCTCAGGCCACTGAGGAAATTTTTTCTATAGAAAAAACTGTCCTCAGGCTACTGAGGAAATTTTTTCTATAGAAAAAACTGTCCTCAGGCTACTGAGGAAATTTTTTCTATAGAAAAACTGTCCTCAGGCTACTGAGGAAATGGTTTCTATAGAAAAAAACATTTTTTCTATAAAAAAACCTCGTCAGGCTACTGAGGAATTTTTTCTATAGAAAAACCCTTCTCAGGCTACTGAGGACATTTTATCTCTAGAAAAAACCCTCCTCAGGCTACTGACGAAATTTTTTCTCTAGAAAAAACCCTCCTCAGGCTACTGACGAAATTTTTTCTATAGAAAAAACCCCACTCAGGCTACTGACGAAATTTTTTCTATATAGAAAAAACCCTCCTCATGCTACTGAGGAAATTGTTTCTATAGAAAAAACCCTCCTCAGGCAACTGAAGAAACTTTTCTATAGAAAACACTCTCCTCAGGCTAATGGGGAAATTTTTTTTATGTAGAAAAAACCCTCCTCAGGCTACTGAGGAAATTTTTTCTATAGAAAAACCCCTCGTCAGGCTACTGAGGAAATTTTTTCTATAGAAAAAACCCTCCTCAGGCTACTGAGGAAATTTTTTCTATAGAAAAAACCCTCCTCAGGCTACTGAGGAAATTTTTTCTATAGAAAAAACCCTCCTCAGGCTACTGAGGAAATTTTTTCTATAGAAAAAACCCTCCTCAGGCTACTGAGGAAATTTTTTCTATAGAAAAAACCCTCCTCAGGCTACTGAGGAAATTTTTTCTATAGAAAAAACCCTCCTCAGGCTACTGAGGAAATTTTTTCTATAGAAAAAACCCTCCTCAGGCTACTGAGGAAATTTTTTCTATAGAAAAAACCCTACTCAGGCTATTGAGGAAATTTTTTCTATTGAAAAACCCTCCTCAGAGTACTGAAGAAATTTTTTCTATAGAAAAAACCCTCTTCAGGCTACTAAGGAAATTTTTTCTATAGAAAAAACCCTCCTCAAGCTACTGACGAAATTTTTTCTATAGAAAAAACCCTCCTCAAGCTTCTGATGAAATTTGTTCTATAGAAAAAACCCTTCTCAGGCTACGGAGGACATTTTTTCTATAGAAAAAACCCTATTCAGGCTACTGAGGACATTTTTTCTATAGAAAAAACCCTCCTCAGGCTACTGAGGACATTTTTTCTATAGAAAAAAACCCTCCTCAGGCTACTGAGGACATTTTTTCTATAGAAAAAAACCCTCCTCAGCCTACTGAGGAAATTTTTTCTATAGAAAAAAATGTTGCTTTAGACAAAAAAACATCTCGAACTACACGAGAAAGAAATCGATTCAAGCTAATATGGAAAAGTTTTCGGTATAAAACGTGTTACAGAAGAATTTTTTTCTACAAAAAAGTCTTTGTTTTAGTTCCTCAGGCTAAAGTTAAATTTATTTCAATAGAAAAAACCCTCCTCAGGCTAAAGATAAATTTATTTCAATAGAAAAACCCTCCTCAGGCTACTGAGGAATTTTTTCCTATAAAAAAGCCTTCTCGAACTAGTCGAGCGAGAAATCGACTCAGGCTACTAGGGACATTTTTCTATAGAAAAAAATGTTACTAAATAATTTTTGTTTACAAAAAAGTCTCCTCGGGCTCTTGACGTTTTACTATACAGAGAAGTCTTCCCAGATTACTAGGATTTTTTAAAAAAAGTCTCCTCGGTCTAACGAGGATTTTTTCTATAGAAAAACTCTCCTCAGGCTATTGAGGAAATTCTTTCCTCAGCCCACTGAGGGCTCTTTTTTCCATAGAAGAAGAATTTTTTCTAGCGAAAAATCTCTTCATGCTTTTGAAGAATTTCTTTTTCCTCAGTCCACTGAGTAATTTTTTGTTCTATAGAACAAACTCTTCTCAGGCAATTGATGTTTTTTTTTTCTATATTTATTTTGCACTAAATTTATAACCAAGTATTTATTATCTCCATATTGAATTACAGCTAATTTATCTGTATCATGTGCCTAAACCAGCAACTGGTCTTGAATTTGATATCTGCTTACAACCTACCGCACCCATTAATCCTCCAAATGTTATTTAAAACTTTGACAAGGTGAAACTCTTATTTGTCATTTTCACTTAAAATATTTTTGTAACACTTTTAACTAATAACAACTTCCAGTGCCCGGTTAGTAGTCGATTGGCTGGTGGCACCCGGCCGGCCGCCTGTGGCTTAAAGTCAATTCAATCAATTCGCAATCATTTCCAGTGGATTTTCAAGTGTTTGGTAAATTATCAGAAAAAGTCGTTAATCATTAAAGCTATTTGACTTTTAATACCATTCGATAATTTAGATATAAAGACGAAGTAAAGGCTACAACAAGAAAAACATTCAATTAATAGCTTTCAATTGCCTCTTCCTTGGGTAAAGATTTCAATATTAAATTTGCAAAGGTGTTTTGTTTGTGGCACATAAACATCATTACGATTTGTTTTCTTTTAAATTTCTTTTTTGTTGTCAAAAGAAATTGTAGAAACGACACAATTTATTGTGGCAACAAGTCTGACATGCAACAACATGCAGATGATGCCACTTAGTGGTTACACTTTAAAATGAATATTGGCAATAAATTGGTTCAACGTTTTTCTCTGCTTGCCACTTACCACGTTAGTCTTACGTTTTTCTTTCGGAATTCATAGATGGTTATGTTTAACAAAATGTCTGTTATATTGGCTTGCTGGACTGATTGTCGTCTGGTCAGTAAATTGCAATAAACGAAGCAGACGAAGATGTTGTTGGACATATTGTTGACTAACACTTCTCAGCAAGCAAAGGTGTTTGTTTTGCTGTTATGTCTAGTTTTTTTTTTTGCTTTGAATATTAGAAGCTAATTCAATTAGTATGCCATTAATTTTATTTGCTCCTTTTTGCGATGGCTCTCATCTACTACTGCTCCCGGTTATTATCATTTATTATAATTGAATTGAAAATATAAATTTAATATAAATTGCGAATGAGTTTTAGATAAATTGTATGTATATTAAGGGGTTATGGCCAAACGCAAATTAAAAAAAATCAAAATTGTTATTGGGCTAATTTAACTTTTATTTATGAATTTATATCGAAAAAACTACCAATTTTTTCGTAATTATCGAAAATGCGACACTGACAGCCCACAACTTTGTTAAAAATTGGTTTTTTTAATCTCATTTTTTAATTTTCGTTTCGGACAAGATTATTAGGTTGATAATGATCCCCCAAAAATATATGCTGATCGCTTTATTCGTTTTTGAGCTACAGTGGGTAACGCTTTTTTAGAAAACTATGCAAAATTTTTCATAAAAAACACAATCATAAAGTTGCTCAAGGTGTGACCTCTCAAATATAATAAAAATCTTCTAAAAACATTTGGTTTTGATTAAAAGCATTTCTTGAACTGTTTCAATAATTATGAAAATTGGCTCGGATAATAAATATATACGAAAATAAAAGTAAACATAGGTGCTAAAATATTACATCAAAGTTTGTGAGTCTGTATATAGATCAGATGGCAATATCGGTCACTCCTTTGGATATCCCCCCACAAAAGTTCAAAAATATGAGCCATTTTCGGATTTGCCCACTATTGGGTTAGTAAGGATACCAAAAATAGAGTTGAATCAATATTCTATTTTATTTTATTATATGTAATACTTTATAATATGTAATAATGGTAATCCTCCAGTGTTTAAAAGTAGATACAGAGAGGAATACATTGAGCTAACTCTCTCCAATCTAGACGACTCTGTCATCAGAAACTAGAAGGTATCCGACAAATGCAACTTTTCAGATCGCATGAATTTGCAATTCTATATTTTTTTGGATGAAGTTTGTATAAATCTTTATAGAAATCTAAGTAGAACAATAGAACCGTGCATTACCTGTCCTACAGTCTGCTTCGTTGTCATATGGATTCCCGTCCATTGACTAACCCTATTAAGAAATGAAAACCGAAAGGGCGCATGCGACAAAATTCGACATCGATTAGGAATTATATTTAGCGCGTTTCAATAAATTTAGGAGCAAAATCAAACGCGCAAAGAATCGGCCAATTTCTGTCGATAGATGGGGTCAACGGCGCCCCGTCTGCTAGTTCGGTTTTTGGTGTGGAAGTTTCGTGACCACAGAGAACCTCAAATGTCAAATTACAGGTAGTTCGGTTAAAAATTGTAGTTATCTCCTTAAAATACCGAAATCGGGAGGTACCGTTATATGGGGGCTATACCAAAACATGGACCTGTGTTGAAGATTTTTGATGGACAATTTTACTGACCACTGAGAACCTCAAATGTCAAATTACAGTTAGTTCGGTTAAACATTTTAGCTAAAATCCTAAAAATACCGAAAATCAGGAGGTACCATTATATGGGGGCTATTCCAAACCATGGACCTATGTTCACGATTTTTGTTGGAGAAGTTTAGTGACAACTGGGAACCTCAAATGTCAAATTACAGCTAGTTCGGTTAAAAATTGAAGCTAAAATCCTCAAAATACCGAAAATCGGGAGGTACCGTTATATAGGGGCTATACCAAACCATTGACCTATGTTGACGATTTTTGGTGGAGAAGTTTCGTGGCCAATGAGAACTTCAAATGTCAAATTACAGCTAGTACGTTAAAAACTTTAGATAAAATCCTCAAAATACCGAAATCGGGAGGTACCGTTATATGGGGGCTATATCAAACCATGGACCTATGTTGACGATTTTTGGTGAAGAAGTTTCTTGCCCATTGAGAACCTCAAATGTCAAATTACAGCTAGTACGATTAAAAACTTTAGATAAAATCCACAAAATACCGAAAATGGGGAGGTACCATTATATGGGGGCTATTCCAAACCATGGACCTATGTTCACGATTTTTGTTGGAGAAGTTTAGTGACAACTGGGAACCTCAAATGTCAAATTACAGTTGGTTTGGTTAAAAATTGAAGCTAAAATCCTCAAAATACCGAAAATCGGGAGGTACCGTTATATAGGGGCTATACCAAACCATTGACCTATGTTGACGATTTTTGGTGGAGAAGTTTCGTGGCCAATGAGAACTTCAAATGTCAAATTACAGCTTGTACGATTAAAAACTTTAGATAAAATCCTCAAAATACCGAAAATCGGGAGGTACCGTTATATGGGGGCTATATCAAACCATGGACCTATGTTGACGATTTTTGGTGGAGAAGTTTCTTGCCCATTGAGAACATCAAATGTGGTAAAAATTATAGCTAAAATCCTCTAGATAACGAAAATTGGGAGGTACGGTTATATGGGGCTATACCAAAACATAGACCTATACCGACGATTTTGTGTGGAGAAGTTTCGTGTGGCACTCATAACCTTAAATGTCAAATTACAGATAGTTCAGTTAATTGTAGATAATGTCCTTAGAATATCGAAAATCGGGAAGTACCGTTATATGGGGGCTACACCAAAAAATAGACCTATGTTGACGATTTTTGGTGGAGAAGTTTAGTGACAACTGGGAACCTCAAATGTCAAATTACAGCTAGTTCGGTTAAAAATTGAAGCTAAAATCCTCAAAATACCGAAAATCGGGAGGTACCGTTATATAGGGGCTATACCAAACCATTGACCTATGTTGACGATTTTTGGTGGAGAAGTTTAGTGACAACTGGGAACCTCAAATGTTAAATTACAGTTAGTTCGGTTAAAAGTTTTAGCTAAAATCCTAAAAATACCAAAAATCGGGAGGTACCATTCTATGGTGGCTATATGAAGACGAGCACCTATACTGACAAATTTCAGGTGGAAAGTTTTATACTCCCAACGAAGACTTTATACCAAATGTCAGCCATTTAAGTGTGATGTTGAGGCCACAACCTTCAAAATACCGAAAATGGGAGCTATATGAAGACGTGGACCCATGCGGACAAATTTCAGGTGTAAAGTTTCATACCCCTAACGAAGACATAATACCACATTTCGGTAATATTTTGTCCAAACTTAGTTTAAGTTCGAAGATGGGTTATATCGGTCCACTCCTTCAGGTACCTCCCCCACAAATGTTCGGAAAATTTGTGCGCACGATAACTCTTGAAGTGCCACACAGATTTTCTCTACGTCCATCCTAACCATATATGCATTTGCATGGGATTCCGCTGTCTAGTAATAACATCACTCATTATTTCGAATTTAGTTGCTAAATCGCATTGTAAAGATCGGGTAATCTGGTAGTGGCCCTTAATGTAATGTAAAAACATTTGTGCCACAAGCAAAATTTTATTTACTTCATTGCCTTACATCACAGAATATAAAACTTCAAATATGTATTCCACGAGAATTTCCTAGTCAATTACTACAAAGTAATTCCCTAGTCTAATTATCCATAAATTTATATTGTCCACTGATTTATGGACTATTTATTTCAAAATTCCAATAATTCTTTACAATTACAGTGAAGTTATCTCTGCAATCTAAAACGATCTTCAGCTGTTATACATCCCGTAGTAATTTTGAGCAAATAATTCACTATAACAAATTCATTAACGGCATCAGCGCTACAATTTCCATTACCATTAAAAAACCAGATGGTGGAAAACTCAAATTTAGTGCATTCATGGCTTCTGCCGCCATTGAAGAATTATTAACACTTTCATTATTCAAATTGAACACCCTGAAGGTAAGGGAATATTTCTTTTTCTTCTTCATGGTTTGGCCCCAGGAAAAATGAAGATCACTTGAGAAAATAAGAAAAAAAAAATAGATCTCACCTTTTAATGGCCCAGGTAGTTGGAAAGGTAGATAGACCGCCAGGTAATTTACCTTTGGGTGTGAACATTTTAGTAAAAAATTTTGCCCCTCACCGAAACATTAAACAGACATCAAAATTGAAACTCTTTTGATGGTGGTTAATGGAGGCGTTAATGGCAACCAGCCAGCCAGACCAATTTGAATGCTGCTGGGCAGGCGTAATGATTACCTTGCCTTTTTGGAGTGCAAACGTTGGGTAGAATAGAATGTTAGAAGCGTACATAAATATCATGGGAGCTATGTAAACAAACATGAGTTGCAAGTTGGAAACAAGAAGACCCTATGGCGGTTGTATAAATATTTTGTAGCAACAGTTTTTTTTCTTCCGCCGGGGCCATGTGTCTTTTTTCATGCTTTGTCATATCACAATTGATTTGTAACAAAATGACAAAGCATTTTGCCAAATACTACGGCTACCGCTGTTTCGGTTTCAAGTGCGGGAATTGTTCTTCTTCTAATTCAAGTAAACGAAAGAGAGATCATGAGAAGTAGCTGCTACTCCAACTGTTTTGGCTGCTGACTTCCCAGGTTATCATGGCTATTAAGCGTTATAAATGATTTAACTGAAAACCTACTGTTCAATCCAAACCAAAAGAAAAACAAAAAGAAGATGGGAAATAAGTTTTCAAAAAAAGAAAGAAAAAGTTAAACACAAATTTGGGAATACCAAAACTGCTACACACGCCGAAATAGTTTTGTGGCATGAATTTATTCAACGTTATTCAATTGGTTGAGTGTCTGTCCGTCGAACTTCTTGGTGTCTGAAGTTCAAACACATCGTTGTGTTCGATGGTTAGGGTGTCTGTGTTGTGGGACACCATCACCATACGTGAAAAAAAGATAACCATGCAACAAGAAGAGGTAACATTGGTCACAGCAGGCTATCGACTCGTTCAACAGCTTCTGTGCACATTGCCGGTTGAGATAAATGAGTTGTAGTTGAAAATACTTTTTTTGGGATGAGTCTAACCAACCAGTGGACGGACAGACATATGGATGGCTGGACGATGTCTGTATCGAAAATATTTTATTTTCTTGAGGCAATTCCTCTTAACTTTGCATCAAAGTTAGAGGATGACGATAATGATGATGGTGTTTATCTACCATTCAACATCTCTAAAAAATGTTTTTCTGTGGCAAGGGGATGGGGGTAGATGTTATAATATTTTTGGGAGTTTTTCACTCCTTTTTTTGGGATAACATAAAGTTATTTATTTTCAACATGAATAACTTAATTAGAAAATTGACTTTTATTTATGATAGCTGTTGTTTCGTCATCTACTACCTTTGGGTTTTACTGTTTGCCCTGCGGATCAATATCTGTTTGGTAAAGGCGTAGTAGCTGGCATTCGTATTTGTTTTTTGTGGAACATCTGGCCATCAATGGCACCTTTTGAACTTAGGCTATAATTATGACAAGTTAATGTGAAATTTCACAGTATCATAAATTATATTTAAAGGCATAGGGTGTTCAGTTCATCTTTTTGATAGATTGAGGCCAGTAAAACGCCAGAAGTTCCGGTGTAACATTTATGAACCCAAGACATAGCATTTAGACAACAGTTATATGTAAGTGCTACTGGTATCATTAGTTAAATTGTGGAGGGACTTTTAATAACCCTGGGAAAATTCTTTTCTTGGGTATAAACACTATCAATATTTTGATTAATATTATTAATTAATCTATTTTAAATGCAGTTCCCCACAGCGTTATTATTATAGATTCTTGAAGAAGGAATAAATAATGAAATTAAAAGTTTTTTTTGTTCAAAATGCTAATGTATACATATATTATAGGAAACAAATAATATGATTTGATCGTCTGAAAGAATGAACCATACAATTAATAATCTTCAATTATTTTCCTGGACTAAATGCTTCGGATAGGGTCCACAGGTTGCATATAGTGGACTTTCCGGGGAATATATTACGTGGTTGCCATTCAAATAAGCAGTCGCAGACCGGAAGTTGACGTGGGGGAAAACCCACACTACTATGAATAAATGAAAGAAAGGACGAATGAACTCCCTAATGTTGACATCCCCAACAACGGTATTGAGGACCTTGATCAGGTGAATATCTGGATTCGTTTTAAAGGATTTACCAATGGTATTCAAAGAAAAATACAATTTTTTCATAATAAAGAGGAAGGTGTGCGTTTTATAACCCACCAAAATGTTCGATGTCAAAGATCCTATACAATCAAAGGTGAAAGTGATCTGATGGGTGAGTCACCTATGAATTCTATAAAATCGTGATCCTCAAAATTTTTTTTCATCTTCCGATCCTATGCATGTCATTATCATCGAACAACCGTGGACGTTATTTCAGGTCGCCGACCACATCTGAACAATTTTAGATAACAAAGTTATAGCCTCTTTCACTAAGACGATTCGAATTCAAATTAGTTCGATGTACTACCAAACTTCTGTTTTCAGAAAAATACTTGATTAATTTTTTATTTTATACTCAGCATTTATGCTAACGAGGGTATGTATACACACTTTCATACGGGCAAAATGTGCCTCATCGTAAAAATGGTTTTAGACCCCAAGTATATTTGAACGAAAGCCGTTTCCGACAATTTGAAGTTGATTTAGCACTATCCGTCCGTCTGTCTGTCTGGCTGGCGGAGCGAACGATAAATCTTGATGGGATCAACGATTCAGTTCAAAATTTGGTTTTCGTAATATTTTCTCCAAACTTAGTTTAAGTTCGAAGATGGGTTATATCGGTCCACTCCTTCCGCTACCTCGCCCACTAAAGTTCTTGAGGGGAGTAACCGATTTGGTCCATACTTTGCACATCGTGCAATTTCTACCAAACTTAGATGAGGTTCCAATATGGACTCAATCGGTCCACGCCTTCGGGTACCTCTCACACAAAATTCCGGAAAAGTTCAGTTTAGGACCTGCTCTCGAATCGTTTTGATTTTTGTTGTAACAACTTGTATTCACGGCCCCCCATACGGTGGTACAAGTTTCATCAGGGGCAAAACCATACTTCCTGAGAAAATAGCCTGAAAGTTTAAAAAAACCCCAATGCGATCGTGTGTAGTGGTTGGAGCGAAAAATAACTCTCGAACGGATCTGCCGATTCCTCCAGGTACCTTCCCTCACAAAAAAAAAATTGTGGGCGCGATAACTCTTGAAGGGAAGGACCGATTTGGTCCATACTTTACGCATCCTAATATATCTACCAGATATAGATCAGGTTTGAATATGGACTATATTTGACCATTCCTTCGGGTACCTCCCACACAAAATCTCGGATAAGTTCACTTTAAGATCTGCTCTTGACTAACTTTGATTTCTGTTGAAGCAACTTGCAATCGCTGTCTCAATTACGACGGTAAACGTTTTTTCAGTGGCAAGTCCATACTTCTTGGGAAAACAGCCCGAAGTTGTAAAAACCCCTATGGCACCATATGTAGTAGCTGAGGAGCACAATAACTCTTGAACTGATAAACCGATTTGGTCCAAAAGTTGGCCTTCGTCATATTTTGTTCAATCTTATTTTAACTTCAAAAATGGCCCGTATCGGTCCTATCCTTAAGATATCTCCCCACAAAAGTTCAACATTTGTGTCCAAGTGCAGTTTAGTGTCTGTTCGAAGATACTTTGGAAATTTATACCGATGATGTTCTTTGTCGTCCTGTTTACAGACAAATTATATTTTCCGTGGACAAGTCCATGCTTCCTGGCATACTGGTCTAACAGGTGTACGAAAACCCACTGAAATGACTAGTGGGCGCGATATCTATCGAAAAGATATGACTCTCAAAATAAGATCCACTTCCGTAATGCACTATGTCGGTCCATTCCCTCCTCCGCAAAACTTTTGAACTTTAATCCTAATCCACATTTTTGTCGGCAAGTTCAAATGTCTATAAAATGCCACAAAATTCAGAAAAAAAACCCTAAATACATTCGATCTGGCCGTAGATGAAAGTTCCAATTCACATAGGCTGAGGGTATATCTCTGTCGGCAAAGCCGACTGCTACTTTTTTTACTTGTTTTAAACATATTTTGCATGTATTCGTACTTACGTGAATATTGCTGAAAAGATCTTATCTTTCACGACTTTCTTTGAACCAATGCTAACTTCCTTAAAATTTTACTGGAATTGAAAACAAAAATCAGCCAAATGGCGACCACGACCACGCTTACATAACCATATCTTTTGCATGAAATTTTGCATAACCAAATTGCAAAGTGGCTGCATTGTGTCCTCGAAAGTCTCACGAATTCAATCTTGAGATCTTAAATCGACGCTGGGCTGTTGGGCGTAGATGCATCTTCAACATGGGACCAAAAGATGAAGTCGGAAGGTATTAAATAACAATATATCGGAGGCCACTCTTGATCACCTTTTCGAGAGCTAAAACGGCCCAGAAACTTTTCCCGTAAAAGAGCAGTCGTTACGTTGCTTATGTGGCACGGAGATGCTACAATTTGGCTTTAACGGCTACCGAAATACCGGTTAATTCAAAACCCCGTACTAAAGCCTATGGTCAATAAATAATTAGGACATTCCAAAGCGGCTTCAGACCTGGCAAATTCATCATTGACTAGATATTTATCTTGGGGCAAATCTTCGAAGGGATCCAGAGATGCAGATCGACACTTATTCCAAGTTATTCCAAGCCATGCTTGAACTTAGTATTCCTATAATGCTCATTCGGCTCTCTCTAAACCGTTTAGTAGCAAAATAGGTTTCAGACAAAGAGACAGACATGGGTTCGTTTGAGAAAAGTCCTTCGTAACATATTCGGTTAATGTGCGTTGACGGTGAATATAAACGTCGTATGAACCACGATCTGTAACTGGTATACAACGACATCGGCATAGTTAAACATGTCGAGTTACAACCATTGCGTTGGCTAGGCCATATCACAAAAATTAACGATAATGAACCCAAGGCCAAAATGAACAAATTCAAGATGACATTAAAAATCATGGTATTTTAATACATACATACACAAACATCTTCGAAGGGACAAGGAAGACTTCTTTCATATCAATGAGTGCACGCCGCACAATGGTTGAGGAATCGATTTTCCTGGCCAAAAATCAAAATTTAGTTTTGTCAAAGATATTTAATTTCTGTATGAGATTTGATAGTAAACATATTGAAACTAAGGAAACCAAAAAATTAGGTAAAAATATTGGAAGGTGTGGGCGTGGTGTGCCCCTAAAGATGAACATTTTCCCCATTTTTGGGAAATATGTAAGTAATTTTTACAAATTTCTGGAGAAATACGTAGCTATTTCTCGGAAACTATAACAGATATTGTTTTTTTTTGTAAGGTTTTTTTTTTGTAAGGTAGGTAGGATTGTGGCCTTTAAAAATCGTATTTGTAAATTACCGTAGCGTTTACACAACATGAGCTATTTTATTTTTCCTTAGGTACTAAATTTTATGAAATTCCAAATTTAGTGGACTAGAACTTTTGTGGAATAACATGAAACAAAGCTCTGTTTTCACAGAAAGATGCCCAAGAATCTCTTCTTTCAGCCCATATAATCTTTTGTACCCATCCCGTTCCATCATTTTAACACTTTTTTCAATTTATTGAAATTACATGGGTAAAAATGTGTGTTTTTCTATACTGTTTCCATATGAATTACACCCCCCTGTAATTCACTCTCTATTGCGATGCGTAAGCAAAATGCGATCCGCAAGGAAATAAAATGCGTCTCCAATGCGTTTTCGTATCTCCTTTTGCAACTATTTGTGTTTCATTTTCCTTTCTAACATCAGCGCAATCTGTAATACAAAAACCTAAGTCAAAATCGTTCATTAACGCAAATATCTTGCGCTAACAAAATACCAAACGCAAACGCATCGCGATACAGAGTAACCCCCCAGCTTTTTGACACAAATTAAAATTTTTTGAGTATATGAGTTGTTATACGCGTTATATAAGTTTTATGAAAACCCAAGGAGGTTTTTTTTTAATTTTTGAAAAATTAAAAACCTCAAAAATACTCATATTTTGATGAAAAATGGTTAAAAAAAACAAACAAAAAAGTTTAACATTGAATTACTTTGCAACTACCAGACCGAATTTGACCGCTTTTAACTCGTCTAAAATTGTTGTGATTGTGTTATTATCAAACAAAAGAAGAATTATGAAAATGTCGCTATCCGTTCAAAAGTTACAGAATTTTGACCAAGAAAAAACGATTCTGAACCACTGTGCGCCGATTCAATTATATTGGACCGGCTTTTTATAGCCGAGTCTGAACTGAGTGTCTGAAGACACTAATTGTTGATAAACTTTACATAGCTGAAATACTCAGGAAATGTCGCCCATATTACGCTGAGGGGTATATTTGCTACCGTTGATAATGTGATATTGCATGGCCTGGGTATCGAACCTCAAACTACAGTGTGTCAGGAGTGGAAATCTATTCTATAAGACAAATGTTCTAAGTAAGTTGGAGTACTTTCCTGGTTAGCTAAATATATATTACCAGCTGAAGTTGTATTTTCATCAAAGATGTGGCAAATTAATGTGTGGTGCATGCTTTCAGGCGCAGTATTAGCTATAGGAAATAGATTCATACATACAACAGTTTTGTTAAAATAATTGCAATTCAGCTAGGCTGCAGTTTAGCTGAAACACAATTCTAGCTGAAAAAAACACTATTTATTTTAAGTTTCTACTCAGCAGATTTGTTTAGTGGTCATTGATCAGTTGATTTTTTATTTTTATACCTAAAACATAATTTAACTCAGCTTACTTCCAGAATAAAACATAATGTGACACAAGTAAGAACGGCGTTAAGTTCGACCAGGCCAAACTGGTTATACCCTCCACTAGAGTTGGGTAATCTAGTTCCTAGTTCCATATAGTTCCTTTGGCACAACTCTACCCTCCACCACGAGTTGTACTGAAGTAAAATGGAACAATTAGTTTCCTTTCGTTTACGAAGAAGACCAAATTTCAGCAAGTTCGTTAAAACAATGTGGCTAACCTTCGATATACACCTACACATTTCTGGCGGAATGTTTTTAGACTCAAAGAAGACTAAATTCCAAATTTCCGATATTTCGGTAAAACCTTCAAAATACTGAAAATCATGAGGTACGCTTATATGGGGGATATAGGAACCAGCGAACCTATGCTGATAATTCTCTTCTGGAATATTTTATAACCCCATGGAAGACTAAATAACAAATTTCAGTCTTTCGGTGGGATATTGATGTCACAACCCTCAGAATAATAAAAAACGGGAAGTACCGTTCTATGGGGGCTATATCGAAACGTAGACGAATTTCAGTCAGAAAGTCTTTTACCTCCAACAAAGACTAAAGGCTAAATTTTAGCCATTTCGATGGGTTGCTGTGGTCACAACCTTTAAACTATCGAAAATCGGGAGGTACTATATGAAGGCGTGGACCTATACCGACAAATTTCTGGGAGAAAGTGTTATACCCCCAACGAAGAAATGTCCACATTTCAGCCATTTCGGTGTGATAATGAGGCTAAAACCTTCAAAATACCGAAAATCGAGTGGTACCGTTTTATGTGGGCTATATGAAGGCGCGGACATATACCGACAAATATCATTTGGAACGTTTAATACCCCAAATGAAGACCAAAAACCAAAATTCAGCCCTTTCGGTCGAATATTGAGGCCACAACCTTCAAAATACCGTAAATAGGGAGGTACCGTTCTATGGGGCTATACTAAGGCGTGGACCTCTACCTACAAGCTGCTGGGGAAAAGTTTTATATCCCCAATGAAGACTTAATACCAAATTTCAGACATTTCTGAGGAATATTGATGCCACAACATTCAAAATACCGAAAATTGGGAAGTAACGTTCTATGGGGACTATATGAAGGCGTGGACCTATACCGACAAATTACTGGGGGGAAAGTTTTCTTCCGCCAACGAACACTCAGTACCAATTTTCAGCCATTTCGGTGTGATAATGAGGCTAAAACCTTCAAAATACCAAAAATCGTGTGGTACCGTTCTATGGGGGCTATATCAAAACGTGGACCGATATAGCCCATTTGCAATTCCAAACATCCTAGGAGTAATAGAAACATCTATACTAAATTACGAAGCTCTAGCTTAAAAATTACGAGTTCTATCTTGATTTCAACAGACGGACTGACAGGCGGACAGAGGGACATGGTTATATCGACTTAGAATTTAACCCTGATCAATATTTCGATGTGCATTCCATCGCATTATTCAGCTTATCTGAATAAATATTACTATACATTAAAAACGATTTAGCTTAGCAGACTTGATTTATTCTTTAATGAAACATCAATTAGCTCAGCTGAATTATTATTTTGACATTGAAAATGCAGTATAACGTTTGTCTCACTATTCAGCATAGCTGAATAAAGTTTTTTCACATTAACACTAATGTATCTTTGCTGAATTATTTTCTCAATGAAAATGCAATTTAGATGTTATGTTTTAAAAAGTGCCTTTTCAGCTTAGCTGAATAAGTATATCTTTACATTTAAAATAAATCTACTTGGCTTAATATATTTTTTTAATTCAGCTGAGCTAATGAATTAATATTTTGTCAATGAAAATTCAATTTAGTTGTTGTGTATCCTAAAAAATGTTATTCAGCTTAGCTGAATAAATATATTTTTGTTCATTGAACATACTTTAACTTAGCTGAATTGATTATACCCTACACCACTATGTGGTAAGGGCTATTATGTGTTAGTGACTTTTTATGTAACATACAAAAGGAAGCGAGATAGACCCATAGTTCCTTCTAGGGATATACATAGAATCACTTTCTGAGTCGATTTATGCATGTCCGTCCGTCCGTTCGCAACATACAGGTTGCATTTGTTGACCGATTTCACTGAAAATTGGGGAATACCATTTTTTTAGCCGTCGGAAGATCAAGTTCGAAGATGGGCTATATCGGTCCAAGTTTTGGTATAGCCCCCATATAACGGTACCTCCCAAACCAGCTGAAATTTTACATTTGAGGTTCTCAATGGCCGCGAAATTGCTCCACTAAAAATTGTCAAGATAGGTCCACGGTTCGGTATAGTCCCCATATAACGATACCTCCCGATTTAAGGTATTTTAGGGATCTTATCCGCATTTTTTGCTTGAACTAGCTGAAATTTTACATATGTGGTTCCCAGTGGCCACGAAATTTCGCCACTTAAATTGAGCCAAATTATATCGAAATCAGTTCAGATTTGGATATAGCTCCCATATATATGTCCGCCCGATTTCACGTATTAGCTGCACCAAACACGCTATATAAGTCCGATTTTGATGAAATTTGGAATGATTGACTGAATTCGGTCTAGAAATAAATGTGCCAAATTATATCAAAATCGGTTCAGATTTGGATATAGCACCCATATATATTTTCGGCCGATTTCGTGTATTTTCAGCTCCAAACACGATATATAAGTCCGATTTCAATGGTATTTGGAATGTGTGACTGAATTCGGTCTGGAAATAAATGTGCCAAATTATATCAAAATCGGTTAAGATCTGGATATAGCTCCGATTTATATTTTACATATTCACAGTGGTGTAGGGTATTATATAGTCGGCCCCGCCCGACTTTGATCCTTTGATTCAGCTAAGCTGAATAAACATATTTTGTCACATAAAAAAATTTAGTTAGAGCACTTTTTATATAAAACAAAATTTACCTCAGCTGAATTATCCATGAACTTATAATTAAGCTAACTTGTAATTCTGCTGAATAATTACTTTCTTATCCCTTATATTTGAGACATTTCATTTACGGAGTTTGATGTCTTATCGTAATAATCTTCATATGCCTTAACTCATTACCCTACCCACATAGTATTGCATTATAGATTGTTTTGCCTTCTACTTTAATAAGTATGAATTTTAACTGCATTTCCTTTTAGTTTCATTAATTATGATGTAAACTTGTCTCGTGGAGTGATTTTTTTTAGTTTCTGATGCTGAGGATGATGACACCCTGATATAATGATGATGGCCTGATGGGCTGTTTTCCACTATCTCGATGTAATTGGAGGATGTAACGGGGCGAAATTGACGCCCCAACCGTTGATGAACTCTTACACTCTTTGAGCGATGTGTGTGTTCTTCAACCATCATCGTCATCGTTCTTTTTACAGACAGCCATACTACAATCAAACTCAGTGTCAACCTACGTTGCCGTTGTCCATTATTTTCATTTCAGCCCGTCTTTAGTTTCTCTGACTTTATTATGAAAAATTGATAATGTTTTGATGGCACTACAGTACGAATTATTTATTTCGTGTGGGGTTCCCTTCGTGTTCTTTGGAAGAATATTCTAAAGTTGATTGACTTCAATTGTTCAGTGAACAACTCAATTTTTGCAGTTGCAATAAATCTTATTAAGTGATGTACGTTGCACTGGGTGGAAGAGTTGTGATGTATAGCGGGCCGGTAATGTCTTGTAATATTTCATTTAAATGTTGATTAAAATATCATTAATTTCTATGTAAGAAATTTTTGTAATGTAAAATGGAATGCGAGTGGTTTTTTTGTGAAGAGAGTGATCACTTTTGCTTGGGATTGAAATATAAAGTTCAAATTGTTAGAAATTTAAAGAATGCACTTTAATCCTTTATATGTATTTGATATTCGTTAAAAATGTTCTTCCTAATTTCAATTTTTACCAGGATTTTCTATACATCCTCGTATTTGAAGTGACAACTATTATCCCAACAATGTTGGATCCTACTGAACGAATAAGCAATTTCCTCAGAACTATTTCAAGAATTATGGACTGTGATTAAACTCACAACATTTCATTTCAAATCACATCATTAGTCTTTATTTAAAAGAAATCAAGACAACAAGTTTTTCACTCTCCATCTCTCTTCATACATGAAAATGGGGAAGGTAAGAATTTATGATGTGTTGGTAATTAAAAGAACATACAGGGAGATAGTCATAAGGGATCCCCATTAAATTACATGAAGTAGTGGAGTTTCACAGCGGAGAAAAAAGGGTGCCTGTTCTAAGACATGTTTCACCACAGCAATACATTTGTGGTTATATTAATTTGAGATGCAACGAAAGGGCTAAACACAGCAGCCTACGTTTCCTTTACTCTTAATTTATCATTAATTTTCGATAAAAATCTACTTCAAGTGAAATCTTTCAAGGAAGGAAAAACCCTCGCTTTAGAATGCAGTCATTCACATCAAGAGTAGCAGGCGCAGCAGCAGCTGAATGTGCTGCAAGTTACCCTGGGTGCGGTAGATGTTGTTGACAATTCTAATCTTACGATAAGATCATAAGATATACATTTTTATTGTTTTGTTTAAATTATTTTCAAGAACATGTCATCGAAAGAAAGAAATCTTTGGTTGGCTGTTTTTACAACTGTCCAATGACCGTCCGTCCATCTGCTGCAGCCAGCAAAGACATCAAAGAAGAAGAGGATGTTGTTTTTCCCATTTTCTTGGGGAATAGAATTTCTATTTTCCAAAATTCATTTCAACAAGCAACAGGTCAAACGGCGGCCACTTGAAAATCAATTGAGTTAGTTTAGGAGGTTTTCATCGCTACCATATATCCTTCCTTAGTTAGTTAGCCGTAGTTGGAAAATTGAAAAATCCAATGGTTGGTATTTAACATCTCATTAATTATTTACGTCTTCGTTTTTTGGTGTAAGTTATGGGAAAGAGAGAGTTTGGTGGATTCTGTGTTAGATTGTTGTTGTTGTTTTTGTTTCGAGGATATTTTTGTTTTATTTAAAATAACATAAACGATGACATTTGTCTTTGTGTTTTTGTGGTAATGAGAAAAGTCATTATTTGGGCAGTTACTAAATTTATATTACGTCATTAAAATGCAAAACCTTTTTTTTGGGGGGAAGCGGAATTATTCAAAGACATTTTTTCTTGGATTTAGTTTTTGTGGGAAAGTAATTTTTTGAGAAATATTATTGAATGTAATTTAAAAAAGTGAAAATGGACCATATTCAGCTAAACTAAATCGTAATTTCATTAAATAAGCTACTATTCAGCTATGCTGAATTGCTTTTTCTTTAGCAAAGATATAATTCAGCTTAGCTGAGTTTAATTTTTATTCACTACAACAAATGTAGCTGCCCTTATTTTACGATGGAACAGTGTGTTCTTATTATAAAGCCTATTCAGCTAATCTAAATTGCAATTATTTTGAATAAAATCAATTCAGAATAGCTGGGTTCATTTTTATTGGTAAAAAATGCAATTCAGCTAATTTGAATTTAGTTTATATTCACAAAATCAGAAAAATGCTACGAAACTGAGCTGGAATATAGTTCATTACCTTAAAGAACAATTCAGCTGACTTAAACAATATGTCTTTTCCAGAACTACGATAACAATTTTTCCGTTATGCTATCGATAAAATAGTAAAAATTAGTATATTTTTGCAGTTCTGGAACAGACATTAATTATGTTTAATATAAAAACCAATCTTTCCATAGAAGTGAAATTTAGCTTACTTTCTTAAACATCGGAGCTGAATTATTATTTTATTTTCATATTCTGATTATTTACTTAAAAGAGGCTGCTGAATTGTTGTTTCTATTACAATTCAGCTGAGCTAAATTGTAAGATGGTACAATTCAGCAAAGTTGGATTTTTGTTCATACTTCAAGAAATGACAATTAAGCTAACTATCTCTAATTCAGCGAATTTAAATCGCGCATTTGTTAGAGAAAATATGATTGGTATATAGTTTAAATTTCAATTACAATTCAGATGTTCAAAATTGTGAATAGTTACAATTCAGCAAAGCTGAATTCTATTATTCATAAATAAATGATAATTCAGCGGGACTACATCGGGCGTTATCGTTTACCTTCCAATCTTTGGAGTTGATTTGGCCAAGTCCGTCCGTCTGTCTGAGTGGTTGGAGCGCACGATAACTCTCGAATGGATCAACCGATTCGTTCCGAAATTTGGCTTTCGTAATATTTTGTCCAAATATAATTTAAGTTTGGTCTACTCTTTATGGTATCTCCCACACAAAAGTTCGGAAAATTTGTGCGCACGATAACTCTTGTCGGGAGTAACCGATTTTGTCCATACAACGGTACAACACCAGGGGCAAGTCCATACTTCCTGAGACAAAGGCCTGAAAGTTGCAACGAGAAAACCCCTATGACACCGTGTGTAGTGATTGGAGCGCAAAATAACTCTCGAACGGATCTGCCGATTCGGTCCAAAATGTGGCTATCGTAATATCCAAACTTAGTTTAGATGAGCCATATCGGTACTCCATCAGGTACTTCCCCCACAAAAGTGCCAATTTCCCTGAAGGGAGTGACCGATTTGGTCCATACTTTACACATTCTAATATATTTACCAGATATAGATATGGTTCGATTATGGAATATATTTGTCCACTCCTTCGGGTATCTCCCACACAAAGTTTCGGATAAGTTCACTTTAAGATCTGCTCTCGAACCACTTTGATGTTTGTTAAAGCAACTTGCATTCGCTGGTCAAAACTTTGGATATCCTAATATTTTGTCCAAATTCCCCCTCTTTATGGTACCTCCTCCATAAAAGTTCAACATTTGTGTGTAAGTGCAGTTTAGGATCTGTTCGAAGATCCTTTGAAGCTGTTCGTTGTGGTCCTGTTTACAGCCAGGTCTGACATACTGGTCCAAAAGTTATACGATGACCCACTGAAATGACTAGTGGGCGCAATATCTATCCCAAAATAAGATCCACTTCCACAATGGATTATGTCGGTCCATTCCTTCAAGTAACTTCCTTCGTAGCACTTTTCAACTTTATTTTTAATCCGCATTTTTGTCGGCAATTTCAAATATCCAAAAAGGGCCACAAATTCTGAATAGAAAGTTTCAATTCCCATAGGCTAAGGGTATATCTCTGTCGTCAAAGTCGAGTGATACTATTTTACCTGTTTAAATTTTAATAAATTCTAATAATATTTGCAATATCTGAGGGCTCAGTCTTCGGACACAAAATGGAAATTAAGATTACTGAGATAGATTGGTGTTTTATTTTAAAGAAGTTTTAAATTTATTAGCAGTATCTGGAGAAACAAATCCTCAGTCCTGATCACAATGAGAAATAATCTTATTAAATGAAATACCTGTATTCAAAGTTCCCATATATGTTCCCCCTCAACCTTTGGGAACAAGGCCATACATTTATCTTGAACTTACCTGAAAATAGAAATAAAATTAAATTTAAAATATGGATTTTTAAACATAGAAAACATCAAAAAAAAAAACTCTAACTATCTAAAATCTAAAGTAGGTGTTAAATAAAAATTCGCTACGCTTCAAAGGGAAATTGTCATAATAATGTCACCATAAACTCTGCACTTAGAGGCGTGTACCTTGGCATTATTTCTATGACCATAACATTCACGAGAAATCCTTACAAATCCATTTAAGAGAACAACAACATTTTCTTTAGAAATCTCATGCTTATCATTCCACATTTATCAAATCCGCAAAATCCAATACAAATTTTTATGAGTTTAAATTCGTTTGTTTGTCATTTCAAAGATATGGTTTCAATTTCAGACAAAAGCCCTGTGACCTATCTATACACAGGAGGTAAATGCATGAAGACAAAACAAAAAAAGGACAACACTTTAGGTCATCATCATCATTGCCAACATCCTTTTGTCCAAATAATTTTAAGATAGCAAATCGCATAAAAACTAGACACCACGCCAAATGAAAAAAAAAACAACAACATCTAAAATCTCATATAACATCTGCAACTGCTTATAGTGTGTAGTGTATGATGGCAATCATTTCACATAATTCGTCATGGTCACACTTGCCAAACTGGCTGGCAGCAGGCGGGCTCAGACAACAACCAAAAATCATTTATAGCCAAGAAATTGCATAGACAGTCAGAAAACATTACTACTATCTTGCGGAACGTCTTACATTCATTGAAGAAGAGAAAAAAACAAAAACACCATAAAAACCCAGTAGTCAGCGTCTTATGCAGTTTTTGCGTATTTTTTCTCCTTTTTTCTCCTTTGTAGATAAACATTTTTTCGGATATAACATTTCTTTCTAGTTTTGTCGGCATTGAAATCTCCCGCTGGGTGGTGAACAGATGAACACTTTTGGATTATTATTATTGAGTGGCATGCGTTTTTATTGCATTCGGCTGGTTGTTGGTTGTGTAGTTTTTGGTTTCGTTCCTTTGGCCAACAAGGCGACAAAGACATGTTGTCCATGATTGTTGTTAAGAATTTGTTGCGTATTTTGTTTTGTTAATATTTATTCTATTGTTTGACAAATTTTAACAAATTATAGGCATTCTTTAAATACAATGACAATGCAAAACTTGAGATGAACTTGCTAAAATTGTATGGAAGTCAAGTCGATTTAAAATAAAGATACAAGGTAGGTAGGATGCTTTACACCCTATGCTATGCTACGAGCAATAATGATTTTAATCCCCAAGTATGTTTGTGAAGAAATCCGTTTCAGAAAATTTGCAGCCTATTTTGCTGTCGAACGGATCAACGTAGATTACGTTCGAAGATGTTCCACATTGGTCCACTGCTTTAAGTACATCCTTGTAGAAATAATTCTCGAAGAGAGTAACTGATTTAGTAATAAAATAGACATAATTAAATAAAAAACGAGTGAGCCAAGGCTATAGTCGGGTCGGGGTCGACTATGTGATACCCTACACCACTACCTCTGTTCATAAGCTTTTGACTGGTAAAATTCAAAACATTAATATTGGGAAAGCTTAGCGCCTTTGCTCTGAATGTCTTCATTAATACAGGTCAATTTTGTTGAAACGCATTTAAGAGCATCGTCAGTACAACTCAAATAAAAAAATGGAAATGTGGGATGGCCGCCAAACATCAATAGGCTTGTTTCTCTGTGAGACATCCATCAACCCCCATAATTTCGTGAGGATCCGATCAAAATTCCGACCTGTCGTGTGATTGCGCAAAAAATTGAATAAAGGGTTCATTACCTCGTATCTCTGTTGTTTGACCACCTATGACAACCTACTTCACATCGTTGTAAATGTGATATTTTCTACTTTGCTTGCCAGGTTTTGCTGTCGATATACATACCTCTTACAGAAGAGAGATATTCGATTTGAAATAAAACGTTGGCCTTTTCTTCAAATAAGTTTTTTTTTTCACATTCCGACCCCTGAATAATATCCGACCAAAATCAATAGGTTTTTCCTCTGTGGGACCCAAATAAACCCCCAAAATTTCGTGACGATCCGATCAAAATTGCGGCCTGTAGCGCGATTTCGAAAAAATTAAAAAATGGGATGTATTAACGACTCAATAGTCGTTGTCGATAGTCGATATCTTCATTATTTGGTCACCTACGCCAACCTGCTTTACATCATTGTAAAGATGGGATTTTCTACTTTCATAGCCAGACTTTGCTTTTGGAAGGTCCCCAACCAAAGCTGTGATATTCGTAATATGATTAAAATCGAAAAAATGAAAAGTTGAGTTCTATTAGCGGCTATTGCGATATCTTCGTTGTTTGACCACCTACGACAACCTACGTTACATCGTTGCAAGGTGACATTTTCTACTTTCATTAGGTTTTGCTTTTGATATACCCCTTATAGAAGCGGAGATATTCGCTTTGAAATAAAACGTTGACTTTTTCTCCAAATAAGTGTTTTGCCCATTCCGACCCCTGAATATTATCCCACCATAACCAAAAGGCTTCAATCGGCTTCTTCCCCCCCCGTGACCTTTATCAACACCCAAAATTTAGTGACGATCGGATTGAAATTGCGGCCTGTAGTGTGATTATAATGTTTAGATGGACAGATGGACACACATATCCAGATCGACTCAGCTCGTCGAGACATTCATTTTGGTATATATAAGTATGGGTCTACGACCATTATTTCGATGCGTTATAAACCTTTTGGCCAGAACCAACTTATAATACCCTCCCCAAATAGTGGTGTAGGGTATAAAAATAAGTTATATTGTTTTATTTATAAATGCACTAAAAACTAGAAAATAATTTTTCTCTTAGCCTCAATAAGTATGTTCTTCTTCATGATGGGATCTCTCAAATAAAATGTTTACCATTTAATTTTGCCACAATTTTTAATTCAAATACAAGCGTTTTATTTGAGAGATCCCATCGTGAATAAGAATATATGTACTTATTGATGTTAAGAGATTTTTTTGTTTTTAATTTTTTAATTATTTTATAATTTTTAATTTTTTAGTAAATATATTTTTTGGCCACTGAGAAACCCATAACCAAATTTGAGCCAATTCTGGTCGAAAATGTAGATAACAAATTTAAAATGCCTGAAACCTAAGCCTATGTTCATCTCCGAACTTCCGAATAAACTCCTTCGAACTGCCCTTTCCACCAGCAACGGAACCCCATAACCAAATTACAGCCAATTTAGGCCGAATATGTAGATAATAAGTTCAAAATACCTGAAATCGGGTGGTTCCGCTATATGGGGGTTATACCAAAACCTGGACCTATGTTCACAATTTTTATGGGGAAGTTTCTGTACCATTGGGGACTGCAAATGCCAAATTACAGCCAAAATTAAGATAAAATCCTCAAAATATCTGAAATCGGGTGGTACCGCTATATGGGGGCTATGGGAAAAAATGGACCCATATTGGTTTTGCAACTGTGTGGAAAATGAGTAACTAGATTTGAACGGAACAGACACCAACGCAAGCTAACCCAGCAAAAAAGTCATTACCAAGTAATGACTTAATTCAATAAATTTTGGCAGGAGTAACTACTTATAAATTCACCGTAAAAGTCATTATTTTTACATGGGGATGTACATATTTAACTACATACTGGTAGTCGAAAAAAGCTTAAAAGCTAAAAAGCATATTTTTAGAACAATTGAAGTGAAATAATATTAAAAAATTCAATACTCCACATTTTTGTTTTGTTTTTTTATTTCGCTCTCTGCTGGGTTTGAACACACTATCTTCTGTTTTGTAGACAAACTAGGCCATTCGTACGAATAGCGAGGGTTGTTTAAACACATCCATGTACATCAACATTTCTTCGTAATTTTGTGAACCCATGACGACGGTGAGCTTTGAACACACAACCCTAAGATTTGTAGTCGGACCACTACCTCTGTGCCAACGTACTCATTACTAAATAAGTAAGTAGTAAGTAAGGAAGTAATTAGTTATGGGAAGAAAAACACTGTAAAAATATGGATCATAGCGGCCCATTCCTTCGGGTATATACCACACAAAATTTCAAAAATGTTGGCTGTGTAGTTTAAACACATGTCTCGGATCGTTTCTTATTATGTACAGTTACAATTTTCTTGGGAGCAAATCCATTCGTCCTAAAATGAATCAAAGTTCTGTAACCCCTTTCAGGCTAAAATGACTGATGAGCAAGACAGCGATAATGAATTGAGTATCCGATTTGACCAAAACTTTGCACAACGTTTCAAGATCTGTCCGAGGAATGTTTTGAAATTGTTACCAATATAAGTTTTTCTTGCGCAAGTTCATGCTTCCTGACATTATATCCCAAAAGCTTTAAAAATTCTACGGTGACCAACTAAAATGGCTGGTAGGCACGATAACTATCGAAATCAGCGACTGGCATTAGTCCAACCTTTGTACGTTTCTCTTAAACTTAAACCAAGTTCGAAAAGGCATTATATTTTCGCTTAAGTGCAATGGAAATGACTGTTCGATTATTATTTTGAAGCCATTTGTTGTCCCATTGTACTCTTTTTCTAAATGATAATTTTCAGAAACTCTGGAATTTATCCTATTTCAATTTTGTTTTCAAAACCACTTACGATCTATACTTAACCACTTGATGAATGACTTCCGAGAGAAAAGGACTGTCGTCATTTCTGAAGTACCTACTAGTATTCAAAATCTAAGCACCGAACACTACTTCCGCAACTAAAAACAACAATATCTTTTCGTCCAGACACTTGGCATGAATAATTTCAATAATGATTTATGTCCTTCTGTTAAGTGCTCTAATTAGAGTACGAAATTAGACAACAATTAGTTTTATTTTATGAATTCCGGATGACTTCAAAAATTAAAATAATAACCTTCAAGAATTTTCATGTGAAACTGTGTTTTTAATTGTTAAATATAAATCATTATTCCAATGGATACATATTTAGGAATAGAACAAATCTCTTATATCTAAAGTGAATTCAATTTGAGTAGATTTTGGTAAATTTAAAAACTATCATTTCACTAATTGATTGACCGAAAAGTCGACAGTTTTGGAATCTAAAAAACCGAAATTTTTTAAACGTTGACATTTGCTTTTGATAGATGATAGTTCTAGATATAGAACTAGAGGCAGTTCTAGAGAACTTTACTAGCTCTCATCACATTTGGGCATGATCAAAAGAGCACATTTAAGGCTTTCGGTTGAGTGTCGAACAGTGACGATTCCAATATTCATTTAATGTAAGGCAATTGGCGCTTTTCGTGCCATACTTCGTGTCACGCGTTCTTATTTCTGAATTTTTGTTTTAAACGTGTGGTGTTGAAAACGAATCCAAATGGGTGGATATATAGCCATTTATAAATGGATATAAATATGTATATCCGGTTGCGTTTGAGAAATTTCATTTGAAGTAAGTCTTTTTTAAATTATTTAGAACAAATTATCGATAAAAATTTTCTGACAAAGAACAAATTTTGGAATTAAAAAATCTCTTAAATCTGTTGTTCGACTTTGGCGTTTGGAGAAAACAATGAACAACTGTCTTCACTTTGTTTTGCGCAATCGATGGACCAACAATCTAAAATCCCACTTGCTTCTTTGCTTTGGTAGAAGATAGTTTTAGAAATAAAGAGTTTCTGGTAGTTTTGGAGAACTGTAGAAGCTCTTTGCAAATTGGGGCATAATCAAAGGGCAATATTAAAAGTTCGTATGTTGAAAAGTTTTACGATTCCAATATTCATATAAATTAAGTAAATTGACGCTTACTTCCTAATCCTTGTTTTATTTAGATATGTGGGAAGATGTGACCAAATATTTCTAGGCAAGCTATCGATATGTAATTTTCAATATTGATTTCGGATGGACAAACGCCATTATAGACACTAAAATCGTCCTTGCTGATCCAGATAACAATTTCATATTATAACGTTTCTAACGAAAATATGTCATTTTCAGATTTTCCGCACATTTTAAACCAATTTTACTGTAATATTGGACGATTTTTGGCAAAACTAATTTTCGGTAGTTTCGGTCGAATCTACCCACTATCAAAAAATTAAGGTTTATGATGTGTTTAAAAGAATAGGTATTCTAGAAATCTACTTTGGAGAAACCGCTTTGATGTAGGGACTACAACCAAATATAACTATTTTAGTGTTTACATGTCCAAATCTTGAAACGAATTGCCAATTGACCACGGTATTTTTATATCCTTATAACAAGTATTAAAATATATCCTAGTTGTTAACTGTTAATTCTAGTCATTCCCAAATCATACCAATATTTATGTATCAGCGAAAATTATTTTAATTTCTTCCACTAGAAATCCTAAAAAATACTGAAGTCAAATTCCTATTCCTTTTTATTTACGTCAAAAGGCTTGCCTTTTTAATTTTTTTTAAAAAGAAACTCTGGCTTCTCAATCAATTTTAATCCTTACAGAGAGAAAATCAGTTCAGATTTGGATATAGCTCCCATATATATTTTGTCCGATTTGAGGCATTTGATGCACCAACACGTTATATCTGTCCAATTGTTATGAAATTTGGAATTTATGACGGAATTAGGTCTTTAAATAAATGTACCAAATTATATCGAAATCAGTTCAGATTTGGATATAGCTCCCATATATATTTTCGGCCGATTTGACGTATTTTTTTATGAAATTTAGAATGTGTGACTGAATTTGGTCTAGAAATAAGTGTACCAACTTATATCGAAATCGGTTCAGATTTAGATATAGCTCCTATGTATATTTTCGCCCGATCTGTCCAATTTTGATGAAATTTGGAATGTGTGACGGAATTTTCTCTAGTAATAAGTGTACCATATTATATAGAAATCAGTTCAAATTGATATATATCTCCTATATTTTACATATTCAGAGTGGTGTAGGGTATCATATAGTCGGCCCCGCCCGACTATGATCCTTTCCTTACTGGTTTTTAAATAAGATTTGATTCATGAATTTCACAATATGAGCAAATTGATATTTTAAACGTTGCCAATGGGGTCATCTACTGTGGGAGGATCCAATCTTCATTAGATCAACCAGTTGTGTATTCCATTGGCGTCAACGAAACGAAATTCTCTGTTGCCTGCATCGTGTCACGCGTGCTGTTTTCAGAAGCAATGTTTTTGTTTTTTAGTGGGAGTGATAGAAATTTGTACATTACTTCGTGTCACTATTAGTTTGTGTCTAGCGGGTTAGTAAAGAGTTTCCCATTTACCGAGGATGCAACTTTTTTGGATCGACCGGGTGCAACAAGAATTAAGAATAATTCGGGTATTTCTTTTGGGCCGGCTTGCCTCGTGTCATGCATGGGAAGAGTAGAAAATAAATATTTGAGCACCGAGAAGGATAAGCGACAAAAATTTTAATGTTTTTCTGTGAGGCAGCTGGACAATAGTCTCAAAGAGCGGAGATCTTGGGAAAATGGATGTGTATTAGTCAGAATATTACATAACATGTTTAAAAATAATTTCCAGCGTTTTTTGGGCTGACCGGTTGCAACAAAACTTAAGGGGTTATCAATAGTTGTGCAGATAAAAAATATTTTTTTATATTTTTTTTCTTTTTCGAAGAAACTGCAAATGTTTTCTGTCTTTCTTTCTTTCATCTGAAAGTGCTCATCTTATACTACATTTGAAATTTTTGTTGTTGAAAAATATTGCATAGTCTACTGGTAAATGGCTACCTGCGAAACCCTCTTTCTGTAAAAGCGTTTTGCGGTGCCAACGATAGCTCGAATACGGATTGACCGATGATCTTGTTATATTTTTGTGGGCGTTTTAAGAACCAAATAATCTTGCCTTTAATCGACTTTAAAACAAATTGTGATATGTCAAATTCAAAATTTCGATTTTAACGGAAAAATTGGGCGTTATTTGTGCAAAAATCTGGCAAAAAAATTAAAAAAAAATCTGTCTCGCTCAAAGACAAGCTTTTTATGTATATAATAAGTTCACCAAACCATATGAAGATCGGTCAATTCGTTTTCGAGCTACCGTTGGCACCGACTTCAAAAATGTTATTTCGAGAAACACGCGTTCAAAGTTTCCCTGCTACATACAAATCGCAATAGATTGTTCCCTTTCAATGCTCATATCTAAGGAAATTTTGCTCCAATCGAATTGAATTGTTTTGCGGCATACTACCTGTACTTCAAAATAACCCAATAACATTTTTTTCGATTTTTTGAAAGTGACAACTAGAGGTAACCCCTTAATGGTACTTCTATTAGCCGGGGAGAAGAAACTAACAAAAACACTTGTAATTTCGTTTGACTGGCTCTTGTCACGCGTGCTAGAATATTAGGAAGAGTGGGAGACTGAATGATTTTGCGCAGAGAAGAATAAAGATGAAGGTCTTTCTATCCATCAGCAGGACAAAAGTATCTAATCCAAGCGTGTGATGAGTAGACCCGTTTTCCAAGTTTTATGGATTGACTGGATACACAAGATTTTAGAATTATTGGGGTATACCATGAGGGCCGGCGATAAGAAAATAATAAAATCGCCTGTGTTGTTTTTGTCGTGTAACACGTGAAACAAAAAAATATGCCTGTAGTCTCGAGCCGACATCGGAAACGTTAGCGTTGTAAGCATGGATTTGACTATACCACACGAATGATATAATTTATTTTATAGTAGGTATATGGAAAGAATCCTAGTAAAATCCAAGATCCATTGAAGGTCAGAAGATTTCATGACAAGTTTATCAGGCATGTCGCAGATTCCGATTGAAATGTTTTTTTAATTAAGTGTTTCCTCCGTCATGTTACGCGTGCTTCTACTAGAAATAATGTATCTTCTTCTTTATTGCATATTCGATATTCGAATGTTAGCGACCATATTACATTTCATGTATAATATTTTATATATCATTGACAAAATAAGAAAATAATTCTCTATTTCTTGCGACACTTATTAAATTTTCTGCATTTCGGAATTCTGTCCATTGTTGAATATTTTGGAGCCAGGACATCTCTTGTCTTCCTCTGCTACGCTTTCCTTCTATACTGGCTTGTAGAATTGATTGTAGAATGTGGTATTTTGAGTTTCGCATTATATGCCCAAGATATGCAATTTTTCTCCTTTTATATGATTGAAGAGTTCTCTTGTATGCAATTTTTTAATAAATTCTATAGATTAAATCAGAACTTTTACACCCTTTTGTTGTTTTAGAAAAAATCCTCAAATTAGTTTCGTGCATGTGCGTGAACGGGTTTATTAGTAAAGCTCGCGTCCATCTCTAGTAGTTAACATCGATTCTGAAGGAGAAAGCTTGCATTACACATAAATAAGAAGTTTGCATTACAACAAATAAAAGTTAATTGGAATGATAAAAACTGACTGAAAATTGGGCCATTATACAAGTAACCTACCCATTATTTTAGGAAGCTTTCAGAATTCGTGCTCTAGAAACAATATATGTGTATCCAACTTTTTATACCGAATGCAACAACATTTAAGAATAATTGAGATATTCCATTAGCGTAGGTGAAAAGAGAACAATTCAGCTTAACACGTTCGAGGACGCAAAAAAACTCAGAGGGGTGCAAAAAACGACACCCAATTTTTTTCGAAATTAATTTTTGTGCATTTATTAATTAGTTATTAATATTATTATAATTGTTTATTTATTATATTTATGATATATATGAAATGAGTCCTATTATGTACATAAATCACAAAAACATGCGATTGTATAGAAGTAAATGACTAAAGATTGACTTTGCATGTGAATGCTATAGCATTCACGTCATCCTACTTCAACATGAAAATGAATGCTATAGCATTCACGTCCGCGAACGTGTTAATTTAGCTTAATCACGCGTGCATTCTCTAGAAACAACGTGTTTTGTTTATTTTTTAGTGTGGGTTACACCTTATATATAACACTGATGCGACACACTATCGTGCCACTTCTTGTGTTGAACACACTTTATAAAAATATGTTTCTAGATAAAGCACACGTTCATCTCGAATAATGAGCATCGATTTTAAACGACGAAGTTTGAGTTGGACGCATATAATAAAGGTTTCAATGATAAAAACTGAGTGAAGTTTAGGACATTGGAAACATTTTCCACACATTACATTGTGAAAAATATTGCCATTTATTTCTAAAACACCAAAAGGCATGCATTCTGCCAAAATAATTCTATGAACGTAAAACATTCAACACGAAAAATATTTTGGTTTTCTATCTTGATTCAACATTTAAACAGATTTTAAATGATTTTTATACTGCACTTAATTTTTCCCAGTGTAACAGTTAATGTAACTACCTCAGCTACAAAACTGCACAAAATAGAAATGCAGATATTCATTGAAAACTATAATAAAAAATATGGAATTCGCTTCATTCAATATTACTTGATATTGGCAATCATGGTGTGGTTAAAGGAAGGAGGGAGGGTGTCGTTTGGTGCTTATGTAAAATACATTAAACATGACCATAACTTTGTGGTAAAGGATGGCGTTTTCCTTGGCGATGGCGAGATAGCAATAACCTGGATATTTAGTTGCTGTTCTGTATTGGACTCATGTTGTACTTTTTCTAAAAGTAGGGACGGAAACAAATGCAACTTCACAAAAGACAACCCAGCAGAACTAAGTAAAAGTGGCTGCTGTTTGCTGTTTTTTGTTTTCTTCGTTTGACTTTTCATTTTCAAGTATGTCGTTTATGTTCCCCCATTCACTCACGCCTGTTGCAATAATCATGATATTGATTAACATTACGAGTAAGTCATCAAATGTAGCAGCCACCATTACAATTTTAATGCAGCAAGCATTTAAAAGAAGTCAGCGAAGTAAGTTGATTTTATTACTCTCTATGCGCTCCATATAATCTTTCAAACGAAAAAAGAGGGTAGAAGTCACCACTTACTTGCATTAAACTTCTTCTCCCTTGCCAAATTCCAAGAAATGTTAAAAATCTTCAATAAAAATATTTATGTAAAAATTATGGATCCCGATCGTTCAATAATAAAATGTAAACTGCACGTATTAATAACGTTTCCCCTACCGTTTTAAAGCCACATCTTCCTCTTATTGGATGTGATCCTAGACAAAGAGGTCAATGTTTAAATGTAATGGGAAGCCATGACTTCGTTTGAAAACACGATCGATATTTTACAAAAAGTTGGGGAGGAATGCAAAAAACTGCTCCTGTAAAAATGCAACTACAAGCCTCTGGGGGTACTTAAACGGTTTTGCTTGTTAACATCTTTGGGAGAGTTAGCCGCGACAACCATGGAAAATGCGAATTCTATTTAACTTGAACGTTGTTATTGTTTGTTTAACAAATTTGCATATTGCCATTCAAAACCAACGCGACCACAACAAACAAAAAAAATGTTTATTGTTTTATGGAAAAATTACCATTTATGATTTTTATTTCTTTCATCGTTCATCTCATTTCTTACATCTACAAAAGATATAACCTCTGCAGTCTTAAGAAGCAGAAGACATTGGGAAATATTCTAGATCTGTTCTATTCCTTTGTTTTGAAATAGATTTCGTATAAGGTAACAAGTGCCATGGAAATTCTTTGCCATTTTTGGTCACAAACAAACATCAGCAAAAAACGACTCTAGTTTCGTTTGAGGTTAAAGTTGAAATTTACTCAAATTTGTTAAGAAGTCCCAGGAAAAAAATATGATATCCAGCGATAAGAAGATATGATCACGTTTTTAACATTTTATGCAAATCATAAGCAGTTGATTTGGAAATTAGAAGAGAGAATGGTAGCCAAAATATTGGGAAGAATAGAAGAGTTAACATTCTTGCAGAGAATGATTTTTGGGCAAATAATGCGAAAAGCTTTACCCTATAGGCGTAAAAGGATTCACTGCCAAATGGAAAAGACTACAGAACAAACCCTGTTTAATATGCAGATCCTGAATATAATCGATCACTAGAGTGTACATCGGAAACTTCGGTGGTGTAATCAAGGAATTGGTTATACTCCACGAATGATATCATTTCAAATCGTATGTGGAAAGTATCAAATGAAACTCCAAGATCCTTGGATAAGTAAATATAGTTGAAGGTCTTCCTATCAAGAAGCAGAATAATGGTATTTAATAGTAAGCAGAGATCATGGTAAACAACTGTAATCTAAAGGCCAGGGTGCATAAGCTGCCTCGCCTGCTTACCTTGTTTTCCTGTTTCATTTCTGACATAACAGAAATAAAAGAATAAAGAAGAAAGGGCAATGTAGTTCGAAATTGACTCGGCCTTCTTTATTCTATTATTTTTGCTATGTCAGATATGAAGTAAGTGAGCGAGGTAGCTTATGTACCCAGGCCTTTACAAATCATTTTGACCAAATCCGTGAGTATGAAAAAGGTGTATGCATGGGTGACAAAAAACAACCACATGATATTCATCGTTTGTTTATGTACACGTACACTGTACGTGAGAGAGAGAGAAGCAAATGGAAAAACAACTTAGTGAATGCCCTCACAATACAAGGAAGCAAAGAAGCGCGTCCCTGATTCAAGACTGTCATTCTTTCAATCTGTAAAAGAATTGTAAAATCAATAGTTGAAATAGAAGAGTATAAGTGCACAGGAAAAATATTTTTAAGTAATATTGGTTCAAAGTATGATTCCTACCAAAACTCTGTTGTAAAACACAAAATAAAAATAATAAGTAGCCCTTATATAATTATAGGCAGCCGTCAATATTTTCTAGATATCTGAGTGGAGTATCCATTGTGAGGAGTATCCACCATTCATCGAAAGAAGACGATTGAGTGGCCGACAGTTCGAATTCAGATTAACTTCTTGGAAGTCTTATTTACATATGAGGCGCTCAGTGCCAAATCGGCCTAACCCACTTGTTCAAAAAAATCAAACCGGCTATAAATATCTATCCGGAACCTCTTGAGCTCCAAATGGTACAGAAACTTCCTTACCAAAAATTTTGGACATAGGTCAAGGTTTTGGTAAAGCCTCCATATAGCTGTACCATTCGATTTCAGGTATATTAAGGATTTTATCTTCATATTCGGTCTAAATCAGAGCTCGCTCGAATTCCACTCGCGAGTGAAACTCTTCTCGAATTCGAGCAAATTGAGGGGGGAAACTGCCCCCTCCCCAACACCAAACAAAAACTTATCCCACTCCCAAATAAACTTGCCCCACAACCACCAAAAATAGTGCACCCAAAAAAAATTACCACCTCCCCCCAAATTTTCACTCGCGAGTGAATTGGAGCTCTGGTCTAAATTGACTGTAATTTGGTCAAAACAAATAAGTTCAGTGTTTCATTTATAGGCCGTTTTGGCGCTGAGTGCCTTGTATGGGATTGATAGCTTCAAAAGAAAACAGGAAAAAATTACATAAGCTGACAATATGCCGTCATAAAGATTTGGACAATACATTTCAGCAAATGAAAAAACTTCCTGCGAAAGTAGGTGGCACGATGATGAAACCTAAAAAATTTCTTTGCTCGTTCTGCTGCTTCAGCATCCACTGTTCCCTTAGACCTGAGAATAAGCATTTATGTTGTCAATATCGCAATTAAGATCCGTGAGACCTAATAGTAAATACTCTAGCCACATCCTTTTTCAATCATTCTCAAAAGAATAATACCGGAGAACTTTCAATCTAAACTATAAGCAGAAAAAACCTTTTTTTGTTAATAACTAATCTATATATACTATTGCGTTACATACATACATATATTCCCACAACATCCCCGAAGGGACAAGGGAGACTTCTCTCATATCAATGAGTGCACGCCGATTCATATTGACTCAATGATATGGGACCTACTTTTTATTGCCGAGTCCGAACGGCGTGTCTTACGACACCACTTTTAGAGAAGTTTTTCATGGCTGAAATACTCAGGAAATGTCGCCAGCATTACTGAGGGGAATATTGCCACCGTTGTAAATTTGATGTTGCTTGGCCTGGGATTCGAACCGCAGACCTTCTGAGTGCAAGGCGGACGTGCTAACCATTGCACCACGGTGGCCCCGATATTGCGTTACTTATTTAATTTGCGTTAACTTATTTAAATTTGAGGTCCACTGACACGCGTGACGCGATGCATGACGTGATAACCTACCATCAGCTGTCTGGAGAGATAGCCTAAAAGATTTTGTTTCGAGTTTTTCCAATGGTTGAAGCCCCCATTTGTCACTGCAAACAACCTAAGCATAAGCTGCGAAGAAGTATGTAATGTTGAGATGTTTAACTCCCTAGTACGGTGTCGCCAGGAGTCATTTGGCATTTTTTTTGAAAGTTTGACAGGTTGGATCCAAACATATTATTTGTTTGCACCCAAACAGATTATTTGTTTGTTGCATTTATTATTCTGCATGTGGTTTTTGAACGGTTCTTCAGCTTCTTCTGGCGACGAAAATCGTTGCCCATACCTTCTTTCTTGATGTGCTGGAATCAAATGAAGTCATTGAATCCCCAGTCAGGACTGTACACGCATGACCCATCAATTTCACGTTTTGTCTGAACAAATAGGCTCTGGTTTGAATCGATGTGTGAGAGCTCACATTGTCATAATGCAGAACGATTCCTGTTCTCTTGTTCGTTTTTCGAATTTCTCAGGAGACTCAGGCAAACAAATTGTAGTGTAACACTCAGAATTAATCGTCCTACACTTCTCAAGCCGTATAGTCGCCAAATAGTCAGTTTTGCCGAAGAAACAGGCGACCAGTTGCTTCGAAGGTATTCTTCCATGAACAACTTTCGTTGGATTTGGCTCGCTATCCACAAGTCTTTTTTGAGCGATTGACCAACTTTGCAGGATCTAACGAGAAAAATCCATTTTTGCAGCCAGGTGTTCATGCAATATCAAATGTTAGTTGGTGGAAGAAATGCTCAAAGGTGCTTCTATCTCACGGTATATAAATTGGCGATGATGCATTATTCGTTCACGCACGGCTTTATTTTTGTCTTGCACAACGTGCGATTTGCGGCAACTCTCGACCTTCAATTTTTTGGCAAGAGTCAGACACGATTGAATTCATTAAATCAGTTGTTCATAGTTCTTTCAGGATGGTCCTTTATCGACGTACACATATTCAATTTGATCGATGCACTCTTGCCGTGATTATCTACGTTGAAATTTGTGAAAAATTATAGGACAAAGATGTTCACAAGTAAATTCCATTCTTTGGCCAAAGTGATTTTTTCAAGTCATGGTCGTATGTCAAACTGTCCTGAGTAGGCATAGGCTAAAAACTGTCAAACTTTCCAAACAAAATTTCAAATGACGCCTGGCGACACTGCGTGTTGCGTGAGCCAGAAAGTTTACTAGTTTCCCTCGTAGATGTTTTTATCTATTTCTTAACCTAGCAGAACAAATTTCTAATATGACAAATTTCAAAAATCCAAGAGTCATCCGTTTTTTGCGCTTTTATAGATACAAATATACCTGATCACTTCATACTCTTCCTCGTTGAATTAAAAAAAAAAAAAAAACTCAGCTTTATTTGGAACCTTCGCAACAACAATGATCCTCATAAGAAATTTCAAAATCCTGGCTTCAGTCTTGTTACCAGGGCTTTGATAATAAGATAGTCAGTGAGTCATTCGTTATCAAAACATTTTATAGATATATGTACTAGGATGATAACATTTATTCCACCTCATTCTTCTGTGTCATATTTTGATACGGTTTTATTTAAGATTAGATAAAATCTTACATATACCCATATATACGTATTCTTCTTCACACTAGCACTGATTCGGATGGGAAATTTAATGATCGATTTTCCCGTACGTCGATAATCAGTTTGCCAGTCAGCTATAAGTCAATCATTCATCGCCAAGGTGTTTTATAGATATTTTGATGATTTCGTACACTTCAAGAAGTTTTCTTTCCAAAACCCAGCCTTGTCCAGCATCTTCGCAATACAGTGACCCTCATGATCAATTCAAAGATCATAGCTTCAGTATTTTATTCTGGGAGTTGGTGATAAGTGAATGAGTTACTCACTAAAAATAATTGTATATAGATTATGTACATCATTGTGATTAAGTAGTAAACCAGGGATTGATGAGTTTTCCTTACATAAGTAATGCATTATATGAGGTTATTTATGTGTAGACAACTGATTGGTGAAAATCGTCCTTCAATTTAATGACCATACATTTAGACGATTTTCATGTGATCAGTTTGTCAGTTTGTTTGATGAGTGACATCATCAAAGTTTTTTTTATAGATGTCCTTGGAGATTTCGTACTCTTCCAGAGAGATTTTTCCAAAATACAGTCTTGTCTAGCATCTTCTCACCAACAGTAACCCTCATGAACATTTTCAAGATCAAAACTTTGGTCATCTTTTCAGGGAGTTGACGTACAATCAGTGAGTGAGTCACTCACTACCAAAGAATTTCATAGATATTTGGGCATATTCTTCTTGGCATCATCACTGATTCTCATGAGAAATTTAATGACTATATCTTCAGCCGATTTTCTTGCTTCTTGATTATCAGTTTGTCAGTCACTCATCAAGAAAGTATTTTAAAGATATTCATCACGATTTCGTACACTTCTTTTAAGGTTTGGTTCAAAACCCAGTCTTGTCTAGAATTTTTTGCACCAGCAGTGAGCCTCATGAAAAAAATCAAAATTAAAGTTTCGATCGTCTTTCCTGAGAGTTGGTGATCAGTGAGTGAGGGAGTCACGTACTAAAGAGAACTTTTTAAGTATATGTACATATTCTTCTTCATGCCAACAGTGATCTTCGTGAGAAATTGAATGACCACATACATATATGTCTTTAGCCGATTCTCCTGTACGTTGATGATCAGGTTGTCAGTCACCTGTCAGTCAGTCACTCAGTGACAAAGTATTTTATAGATAATCTCGGCGATTTCGTACTCTTACAAGATTTTTATCAAAACACAAGCTTGTCTAGCACCTTCGCACCAACTGTGAACCTCATGAGTAATCTCAAGATCTAAACTTCAGTCGTCTTACATGGGAGTTGGTGATCAGTGAGTGAGTCAGTCAGTCATAAGATAAGAATTTTGAAGATTTAGATTATGCAGATTAATGAGTTTTCCTTAATTTGTAAGTTATTATATAGGGTTATTTCTTTGAGGGAAGGCCACTCCTTAATTCTTGGATTCCATTTGCAGACACCGCACAGTGGTGGCACTTACATGGGAAGGTGTGACAAAAATACTTCTAAATAATATATCGAACTGAAATTGTTATCAATGCGTCATAGTGGTCTAAAAACACTCTATGTAAAATATTGGGGTCCTAGGTCCAAAATTTCGCGTGGTTGCCATGTAATGAATCATTCTGAATTGAAGTATTTTTCTGTTACCAACACATATTTCAACCGAATTTGCTGTAATCCGGTACCAAGTGTTTTAAATGCATAGTAAACCTCCCTGCGAAAAATTGTCAGTATTTATATCGATTTATTTAGGCAGATGTCAACCAAATATTTTAAACGAACTAATGAACTCAGACTTCAGAACACCATTTTATAAAGAAATGTCATATCGATCCACTTTTAAACACAGCCTCCATATAGAGTTACCATCCTTTTCTTGATACTTTATAAGATTTAACCACATTTGTCTGCAGAATTACTTGTAAAAATGTATTTTTGGTTCTCAGTGCGGGGAAAATCTCCACTTTTTAGCGTGCTCCAATATTAGGGTGTCCCAAAAATAAAATAAGTTATTTGTTAAAGTGAATACCCCCAAATCTTTTTTCTCGCGAGTTTTCATTACAGCTCTAAGTACCATGACCATAGAAATCGCTAATAGCACAAAAAACATTATATTGAAACTAAATGTAAGAAAGGATAATAAAATAATAACAATATTTCAAAAAAAAAAAAAAATATATATATATAAATTCAGTAACTAAAAACGGGAGTTAAACTTTTGGTCATAACTGCCAAACCGCAAATTTCCGCAAAAAGTCTATACAGTTTTAAAATCTACAGGCGCTAGGCTTTTATTTGGTACTAGTGGCCATTCTTGCGAATTTTTGGAAAGTAACTTAAACTTTAAGGAAATCCATACATCTATATTAAATACTTTCATTTTGGCCCATATTATAACCAAAAAATATATGGCAACCCTTGCAATTTAGAGGAATTTTCATAACTAGAAAAATTAAGCTAAGGCAATTTACTAAATGATTCAACTTAAGTTAAGGCGTTAATAATTGTCCTAATAAATTCGCTTAGAATATAACCATTTTTTCTAATTTTTAAATACATTTTTTTCTTCAAAATTAGTCATGTTTGTGAGGTTTTTTCTTCTTAAGAACCGCGAAAAATGGAAAAAATAAGTTGAGTTTCGAAAAATTTAGAATGTTTTGAAGCGATTTGCAATTTAAAATTTTTAAAATGATGTCATGAATTTTTTGATTTTTGTCGTTGGGCGCATCCACTGTGCACTGTTGAATTATCTGCAACTCTCAGATAGAGCCTTTTGTTTTGAACCCTGAGGCTAATTCAATAAATGTCTGTTTTGTGTGCTAATGGTTCTTCCCAGCAAAAATACTCATTACAAAACCCCCTACTAACGCATTATTTAAACAAGGGTCGTTATGTTTTGGCCACTTAAATAAGTCGTGACTACTTATTTAAGTGGTCAAAAAATAACTATATATTTCGAGAGACATGCCCTTGTTAAAATAATGAGTAAGTAGGCAATTTTGTAATGAGTATTTTTGCTGGGTTGTGATAGTAATTTTCTAAGTTTAAAATAATTCAGAAATCAGTTCATGAGAGCCCGATCCACACATTTATTTTTTTCGAAGAAATTATTTAAAGCTTTCACTGATGTTTTAAATTCGAAGAATGCATAGAAAACTTCCTGTATGTCGGTTTCTTGAGAATCTAAACATTATTTTAGAAAAATGTCCAATTTCTGTTCCTACGTTTTTAGGTTATATTTTTAACAAGCTAAATGCAATTTGTTTTATATGCCATTAACTATCTTTATTACATACTTGCCGTGTGGTCCACACGGTACATCTATGTCAACTAAGTGTGGAGGCGTAAAAACAGATTTCTCTTTTTATTATCTGTCTGTCCGTCCAGCCAAACATATACATTCACCCATTAAATTACTTTGGGGTGTTTTTTTGGTAGATTAACAGCTGTTTTTATTTTCTAGATTTCTTTCTCTCTCGTTACTTTTCATTGTAATAATGGTAATTATTTATGAATGTCAGTTGGTCGTTTTTGTAACTGTGTCTGTGTCATATATTAACTGTTATCACTGGCCCATCTGCCAGAACATCATCATTGTCAGACTTAATAAAGTCATTTTTGTCGGTTTTTATTTTAATGTATTGTTGTTGTATTGCACTTGTTTAAAAGTTCCCTTTTTTCGTTTTATTTAATCTCCATTTGGTTTGGAAAAAAGCAACATTACAATCTTTTTTAATGATATTTAAAGAAAAAAGTCATATTAAAACTTTTCCCCCTGCCCTTACATTCATGTTTTGAGGTATTTTTAATGCTTCCCAAAAGTAAATTACCTGCAATTATTCTTCTGTTTTTTTTTTTTTTTGTTTTTCTGGTGGCGAGATTCACTACAACCAACCAACAACAAACATTGCATTTGGGAGGAAAGAAAGATGGCCAACATGGTACTGGTTGGTGATCGTAAAATAAAATTGTGTCAAATTTAACAACAATTCTGCAGCCAAAGTCATAAAGGTGATCATCTTGCATGATGTTGTTTATTCGGTTGGTTGGCTAGGGCCATAAGGAGTTTTGTAGTTTCTATTTAAACAGGCCTATCTAAATTATATGATTATAAACGATAGTTAAATTAAATGTTGGGGCGATTATAAGTAGTTTTTGCTGTCGTTCTTAAGTGGTGTAATTTTATGCCGTTTAAAGCCATTTTAGGAAATTATATTTTTTTGCTAACCTTGGCAGAGTCTTTTTCTATGGGTTTTTTTTATTTTTTATTAGTTCTCAAATTAAATGCCAAACCTATTTTCTCTCTTTTTGGCTGAGAACAAGTGATCCCAAATGAATGAGGAAGATCAGTTTACATAGAATTTTATGAAGTTTGTAATTATATAAAGAATAAGGCATAGAATATTTAAGTTCTATATCTTCGATTAAAATATGTAATGTATGTACGTTAGGGTTATGATTTTTTGATTTTTTTTTTTTTTCAAAAATGATTTTCTGTAGTGAGAATGAATAAAATTTTGCCTACAAATGCCTAAAATACAATTCATTCCATTTTATTATAAAAAAGGTTCCGCACAAACCACTTTGATTTTTTTTAAATACTATGAAATGAGAATTTTTTTTCTCAAAAAATTATTTCCTGTTGCACGAATGAATGACCTTTTGCCTATTAATGACTAAAATAACGAATCATTCCATTACAGAAGACGTTCATGGCCAACCCGACCATTGCAAGAAGATATGACACTTGTATAATAGAAAAAGTGTTAAACTCCGTCCCTAAGGCCACCCTACCACCTTCCTATATTGTTAATTGACAACCAAATGCCTGCTTTTCTTCTTTTTAGTCACAAATACCATCCCACATTCCATTATCTTTGTCCGAAAAAAAGAATATTTGATAAATCAAAATAAAAATTATTTCCAAATTAAAGGAACACCTTTTTTCCAAACTTCCTGCTAAAGCAATTAATTTCATTCATTAGAAAGGACCAACCTATTAATCGCTCGATGGCTAGTACTTTATTTTGTGCAAAAAAAAAAAAAAAAAAAAAAAAAAACGTAGAAGATTTTTTAGACGTATTTAAACAATATTTTTAAAGACGTGGGTTTTTTAAAATTATTTTTTCAAGACGTGGATTTTTTTTAAACAATTTTGTGAAGGCATGGAATTTTTTTTTAAATATTTGTGGAAGACTTTGATTTTTTAAAATTAATTTTTGAAGACATGGATTTTTTAAAATTATTTTTTGGAGACATGGATTTTTTAAAAAAGTTTTGTGAAGACATGGATTTTATAAAATTATTTTTTGAAGACATGGATTTTATAAAATTATTTTTTGAAGTCGTGGATCTTTTATAATTATTTTTTTTTTTTGATATTTTAAAATAATTTTTTGAATGCGTGGATTTTTTAAAATTAGTTTTTGCAATTTTTAAAATTATTTTTTTTTTTTTGGAGACTTGGAATTTTTAAAATTATTTGTCTGGAGACTTGGAATTTTTAAAATTATTTTTTTTTGAGACTTGGATTCTTTTAAAATTATTTTTTGAAGGCGTGTAATTTTTAAAATTATTTTTTGATATGATTCTTGCATAATAGAAAAAGTGCTAAACTCGGTCCCTAAGGCCACCCTACCACCTGCCTATGTTGTTAATTGACAACCAAATGCCAGCTTTTCTTCTTATTAGCCACAAATACTATCCCATACTCCATTATCTTTGTCCGAAAAAAAGAATATTTGATAAATCAAGATAAAAATTATTTCCAAATTAAAGGAACACCTTATTTTCCAAACTTCCTGCTAAAGCAATTAATTTCATTCATTCGAAAGGACCTAGCTATTATTCGCTGCAAGGCCATTACTTTATTTTGAGCAAAAAAAAACGAAGAAGTGGATATTTGATAGGCTTTCTAAGAAGAAAAAGAAGAAGATGATGAAGAAAAACACTTAATAATTTCCTGTCTAATTTTGCTGCTCCCTCAGAGATAAGCGAAAAACAACAAAACGTTGATTGACCTTTTTTCTTGTCGAAGGATAAAATACCTCAAAATAAGAAATAAAAATCCACAGGTATCTTTCAAAAGATAAGTTTCGTTAAATTTGTTTTGGCTACTGGTATTTCTGTTGGTAACACAATTTGGATGGCATGTGGGAGTTGTGTCCTTCACAATTGTGATAAGTCCTACGGAATGTTTATAAAGTGTGTGCGGGTATTTGGAGACAATGGAGGAGGGTCCCTAGTAAATAATTTTTGATAACATGACAAAGAACTCTATTATTGCCAGGGAAATAGGTCCTTGGAGTGTTGTTAGATGAAATATTTTAACACTTTACAACTGTCCTTTGCTTTTGGTTAAAGTTTGTCTAATTTTGCATAAGTTTTTGTTAGCCCTTTGTGGCTTTGTCTTATAATGTTTGTTTCGTATCCTTTCAACATTTCTTATTATGTGTGTGATTTCTTTTTATCTAATGTTCAGTGTTTTTATTACACCTTATTATTGTTGCTGTTGTGTGCATCCTTTGTCGAGATAACACATGGTTGACTACTTAAGGCTCACAAAATAAATCTCCAAAGTAATTATTGTATTGTTGAACACAACTTTATTAGCCACAGAGATGTGTGAAACTTGTTATTGTGCCAGTTGGTTATATTTTGCACCCAAAGGTCTTAAATACAGACGGCGCGGCATAAAACAAAAGACAAAAATGTAATGACCTTTAACAAAAAACTTCGTAGCTTTTTAGTATTGCTGTTTCTTATTTTCTTAGCAGAAGTAATTCTATGAAACGAGAAAAGCGAAAAATTAAGTGGACTTTCACAGAACACTTTCGCTCTTTGCTTCGTCCGGACCCTTTCACCATTCATTTGGTGTCAAGTTTATTTTATGTTGACTGTTCACAGCTTGTATTTCATTTAATTGCAACAATTAACTTTTTCCTTTTTCTTCAAGATTACATTGTTGGGAGAATTGCTAATCTGATACCCTATCTTATGTTATTGTTGAAATTGAAGATCTTGTGCAGCAAACTTGTAAATATTCTTACGTTCATAATCTTATAGAATTACAGGTTAGAAGTAATTGTAATCATTAAACACTTTACTGGGAAGATATTTAGGCCTTGAAATTATAACTGGTCAAGCCACTGAGGTATCCACCACTTTCATGATATTGTTATACTTACAAATCAGGATACTAAAGTCTGGCAAAACTTACCTAAAATGAAAAATAGAAAAAAAATGTTAAATAAACCATGGATTACAATTATAAAAACAAGAACATTTTTATATATAAAATAATAGGAAAGAATATGGTCACTCGAATCATGTTTTAGGAGCATTGCTTCCTGAACCTATGCCATGGTGTTAGACATAAAGTATATGTTTGCAATAGCAATATATATTTATAAAAAATTACAATACGTTATGTACCAAGACAATGATAAAGAACATGGTCACAGGAAAAATATTTTGAGATCACATTGTTTAATATTATAGACACTTCGGATACAAAATACATACATATATGGTTGCTGTAACAACAAATATTTTGTACACAGTGTTGAAAAAGCTTTTAAATACTTTTAATACGGAAAAGGAGAAAGAATATTGAGAATAGAATCATATTTTAAGAGAATAATATGCATTACAACGGTTTCGGATTTTTTAAAAATATTTTTGAAATCGTGGATTTTTTAAAAATATATTTTGAAGTCGGTGTTTTATTTTAATATTTTCTGAAGTCGTGGATTAAAAAACATTTTTGAAGTCGTGGATTTTTTAAAAGCATTTTTTGAAGTCGTGTATTTTTTAAAAATATTTCTTGAAGTCGTGGATTTAAAAAAAATTGAAATCTTGAATTTTTTTAAATATTTTCTGAATTCGTGGATTATTTTAAAAATATCTTTTGAAGTCGTGGATTTTTAATTTTTTTAAGTCGTGGATTTTTAAAAATTTTTTTTGAAGTCGTGGATTTAAAAAAAATTGAAATCTTGAATTTTTTTTAAATATTTTCTGAATTCGTGGATTATTTTAAAAATATCTTTTGAAGTCGTGGATTTTTAATTTTTTTAAGTCGTGGATTTTTAAAAATTTTTTTTGAAGTCGTGGATTTAAAAAAAAATTGAAATCTTGAATTTTTTTTAAATATTTTCTGAATTCGTGGATTATTTTAAAAATATCTTTTGAAGTCGTGGATTTTTAATTTTTTTAAGTCGTGTATTTTTAAAAATTTTTTTTGAAGTCGTGGATTTTTTTAACAAATATTTTTTGATTTTTTAAATGTATTATTTGTAGTTGCGGATTTTTTTAAAAATTTTTTGAAGTCGTGAATTTTTTAAAAATATTTTTTGAAGTCGTGGATTTTTTTAAAAATATATTTTGAAGTCGGTATTTTTTTAATATTTTCTGAAGTCGTGAATTAAAAAAAACATTTTTTGAAGTCGTGTATTTTTTTAAAATATTTTTTGAAGTCGTGGATTTAAAAAAAAAATTTGAAATCTTAATTTTTTTGTGAATTCGTGGATTTTTGACAAATATTTTTTGAAGTCGTGGATTTTTAATTTTTTTTTTTGAAGTCGTGGATTTCGTTATTTTTTTATGTCGTGCATTTAAAATTTTTTTTTTTTTGAAGTCGTGAATTTTTTAAAAATATTTTTTGAGGTCGTGGATTTTTTTTTTAAAAATATATTTTTAATTATTTGAATTAATCGAACCAACATGACCTGACAAGTCGTGACTGTTAAAACTTTCAGAAAGAAAATTATTGAGAGGGTCAACATAGAGAAGGAACGTTCCTATAACATTCGTCCTCGAAGAAAAAATAACGCTTCTTTAGATAGGAGAAATATTAACATAATTTATTTAAACCCTTAACAATTTTCACTATAGTGTAAATCAGCAATTTTTAGCGTAGTTTTTAAATATCACTTTTTCATTATTTTCTTGTCCATCCCTCCTTATTATTTATTACGAAAACCACCTCAGGGAAAATGCTAAAGAATGAGCAAAAGTTTATCATTGAACAACAGACGTTGCAGTTAATTATCTAAATTAAGTTCATATTTTATCTGTCTCGTGTTTTACTGGCAACATAATTAATATATGATGGTCTTTCTCTTTTCTCTTTTCATTTTATTTGACTGGGGATAATGACTTTTTTGCAACAATGTTTGTTGCAGTGAATGGAATTGTGTGAATTCTCCACTACCCAGATGAAGGTAAGTGAAAATAGTTCAAATTTTATAGATTAATTGCCTGTTTCTCTAAGACGATTCGAAACAAAACCAGTTCGAATAACTACCAAACTCCTGTCATTGGAAACAATTTTGAATTAAATATTAAGAAAAAAAAAAGAAGTTTTGTCTTAATTCGAAAGAATTGGATTTCGAATCGTCTTAGTGAAACTGGTGGTAATTTTTATTGTACTGGAATGTTATAAAGATTGTTCGACGGGGTCCTTAGTATTTTGAATGGATTTTGTTAATCAAATTTTTGATCTCGTGGATTTTTAAAAAAATATTATTTAAGCCGTGAATTTTTTGTCATATTTTTCAACTAGAAGAGTTTGTTAAATAAGTTTTCAAGTCGTGGATTTTTTAAAAATTTAAATTTTTTTTGAAATCGTGGATTTGTTAGAAATAATTTTTGGACTCGTGGATTTTTTAAAAATATTTTAAAATTAGGAGGGTTGGCGTTTTTTGTTTGGGATGACGACTTCTATTTTGTTTTTCAAAATAGTCAGGCTTAATCCCATAGTCGTTGTTTTAATATTTTATTAAAACAACTTTAATTTATTAGTGGGAAAAAATTGGCGATGTTTACCAAGGGGTAAGGCAGGGAAATTTGGATTTGTTTGCAAGTGAAGTTGCTAGAGTTTAGGTAGTGCCAAAGAAATTCTCGATCAGAGTGTTTCTATGCGCACGTATCTATTTGAGCTAGCAATTGACACTTGGGTATAAAAAGTTTCTTGTTGAAAAACAAGAAATAAGGGAACTGATGAAGATCTGTGGCGAGATCTGAAACTATAGTATTCCCTGCCTTACCCCGTGGTAAACATCGCCAATTTTTTCCCACTAATAAATTAAAGTTGTTTTAATAAAATATTAAAACAACGACTATGGGATTAAGCCTGACTATTTTGAAAAACAATATTTTAAAATTATTTTCTGAAGTCGTATATTTTTTAAAAATATGTGGTTATAATCGTATATTATTTAAAATGTTGCAGATATTTTAAAAATATTTTTTGAAGTCGAGGATTTTTTTGTATATGTATTTTTAAAATGTTGTTTGAAATATTTTTTAAAGGTATTTTTTGTTCAATATTTAAAAATTGTTTGTGAAGTCGGGGATTTTTTAAAGTTATTTGGACTTCTAGATGTTGTAATAATTTGTTGAAGAAGAAGATTTTTAAAATTATTTTTCGTTGCCATGAATTTGCAGTAATTTGTAAATAAGATGTTTTTAAATAAAATCAACGTCTTTGAAGGATTTTTTAAAAATATTTTTTAAGTCGTGGATTTTTTAAAAATGTTTTTCCATGTCCAAAATTTTTTAAAAATATTTTTTGAAGCCGTGACCTTTTTAAAAACATTTTTTTTTAAGTCGTGGATATTTTAAAAATATTTTAGCATGTCTAATATTTTTTAAAAAAATTGTTTGAAGTCGTGGACTTTTTAAAAATATTTTTTGAAGTCGTTTTTTTGTTGAATATTTTTCAAGTGGTGTATTTTTAAATATTTTTGCAAATCGAAATTTTTTGAAATATTTGTTGAAGAAGAAGATTTTTAAAATTATTTTTCGTTACCATGAATTTGCAATAATTTGTAAAAAAGATGTTTTTAAATAAAATCAACGTTTTTGAAGGATTTTTTAAACATATTTTTTCAAGTCGTGGATTTTTTTAAAATATTTTTTCAAGTCGTGGATTTTTTTAAAATATTTTTTTAAGTCGTGGATTTTTCAAAAATGTTTGTCCATGTCCAAAATTTTTTAAAAATATTTTTTGAAGCCGTGACCTTTTTAAAAATATTTTTTTAAGTCGTGGATTTTTTAAAAATATTTTTGCATGTCTAAAATTTTTTAAAAAAATTGTTTGAAGTCGTGGACTTTTTAAAAATATTTTTTGAAGTCGTTTTTTTGTTGAATATTTTTCAAGTGGTGTATTTTTAAATATTTTTGCAAATCGAAATTTTTTGAAATATTTGTTGAAGAAGAAGATTTTTAAAATAATTTTTCGTTACCATGAATTTGCAATAATTTGTAAAAAAGATGTTTTTAAATAAAATCAACGTTTTTGAAGGATTTTTTAAACATATTTTTTCAAGTCGTGGATTTTTTTAAAATATTTTTTCAAGTCGTGGATTTTTTTAAAATATTTTTTTAAGTCGTGGATTTTTCAAAAATGTTTTTGCATGTCTAAAATTTTTTAAAAAAATTGTTTGAAGTCGTGGACTTTTTAAAAATATTTTTTGAAGTCGTTTTTTGTTTATTATTTTTCAAGTGGTGTATTTTTAATTTTTGCAGGTCGACATTTTTTGAAATATTTTTTCAAGTATGTTGTGCATTTTTTTTCAGAACATATTGTGAAGTCGAGGACTTTTTAAAAAAATTTATGCCGTGGATTTTTAAAAAATATTTTACGAACTCAACCTTTTTTTTAATTTTTCAAGTCGAGGATTTTTTAAAAAATATTTTTGGAGGTCTTGAACTTTTAAAAATATTTTTGGAAGTCGTGAAATTTTGAACAATATTTTTAAAGGGCCACTTAACGTGGATTTTTTAAAATATTTTTTAAAGGGCCACTTAACGTGGATTTTTTAAAATATTTTTTAAAGGGCCACTTAACGTGGATTTTTTAAAATATTTTTTAAAGGGCCACTTAACGTGGATTTTTGAAAATATTTTTTAAAGGGCCACTTAACGTGGATTTTTTAAATATTTGTTGAAGGGTCACTTAACGTGAATTTTGTAAATATTTTTTAAAGGGCCACTTAACGTGGATTTTTTAAATATTTTTTAAAGGGCCACTTAACGTGTATTTTTTAAATGTTTTCTTAAGGGCCACTTAACTTGGATTTTTTAAATATTTTTTAAAGGGCCACTTAACTTGGATTTTTTAAAGGGCCACTTAACAGCAATTTTTAAATATTTTTTAAAAGGGCCACTTAACTTGGATTTTTTAAATATTTTTTAAAGGGCCACTTAACAGGAATTTTTAAATATTTTTTAAAAGGGCCACTTAACTTGGATTTTTTAAATATTTTTTAAAGGGCCACCTAACGTGTATTTTTTAAAGAGCCACTTAACGTGGATTGTTTAAATGTTTTTTTAAGGGCCACTTAACTTGGATTTTTTAAATATTTTTTAAAGGGCCACTTAACAGGAATTTTTAAATATTTTTAAAAGGGCCACTTAACGAGGAATTTTTAAATATTTTTTTAAAATGGCCAGTTAACGTGGATTTTTTTAAATATTTTTAAGGGTCCTAAACGTTGTTTTTTTAATAACAATATTTTCGATACCATAAACCTTATTTTCATAAAATAGATCTCGAATAGTCAAAGGACCACAAACCGTGGTTCGTTTTTGAGAGCACATTTTGAACGGCCAATGTATTCACTTAAAAACTCCGTTCAGTTATCTGTTGGCTTTTCAATACAGTTCTTAAGAACTCCATGATTTGTAGCCTGTTTCAACTGAAAAAATCCAGAATGGTGCTATTATCAACAAAAATCTCAAAAGTTAAAATGCATGCAATTTCAGTAATTAGTAAAAAATTAAATCTTAGGTCATAACAGCTCAACTCGAAATATAATTACATCAATTAATAACATTTGTGGGTAAGTTATCGCCCTAAATAAAGTTGTCGCAAAGTCCCACCGATACAACTGTGTTGTCATTTTTTGTGCTTTTAATTTTACCGACATTTTCGCTAACAGGTCTATTTACATATGTACATATATAATGTTTGTTATATGAAACATTTGTATCTTCTATGACTACATAGTCACGTTAATTTTACCAGTAACGTTAATTTTACCTGTCAGTAGATAAAATGGGTTGCAATTGTCTGGGTTTTGAATCTAGGAAAACTACCTCTTCAATTAAAGGGTGGCCTATATTTATAAGGAGATTCCAGGGCCAACAGAGTTCCATTTCTAAAGAGGTTACATTCACTTTCTTATTTGCAAACTGATAAAACCATATTTCCACCCACTCTCACATCTATCTCTGAGCTCTTAAGAGATATGCGTGAACTCCGTCTTAAGTCCATGCTGACGATGATGATGAGGGCAAGAACAAATATTTGTTCCTTTGTATTAAGTCAACATGAAGCACTTTAGCGTAAAGCGGAACAAGGCTTTTGCGTATAAAACTTTAAACTAAAATAACAAACACACATATCCTTTCTCTTTCGCATAACTTGGTAGTAGTTTCTTTGAATGGGTTGCCATTGGTCATTAAAGCCTTTTATATTTTTGTTTGGAATTGGTATATTTTTTTTTTAGTTTCTAAGAAAGAACTAAAATCATCGATTTTGAGGGGAATCGTCGTTGCTTTGAATAAGAGTTCCCAGAAACAATGATATGTATATAATAATGTAGAGTTGTGTAGTTTCGGAACTAACTAATTTCAATAAACTATTCCGAACAAGGAACTGTTGGAACTACAACCAGCTCTTGCGTTCATATAGTTCATGCGATGTATATAGTTCCTTTCATTCGTGTAGTTGATCTCCTTCCTTAGATTTATCTTCGAAGTTTCCGTGTCTATCGACAATTTTTGACACCTACAAATTTTATTTAAGAGGTATCAAGGCTTATTAGATCTTTGTTGGGTCACGTTCTTGTGGCTATGTAATTTTAAAGACTCGCTAAATGAGGAAAAATGACAAAATGTTATGTTTGTTTAGAGGGTAAAATGTTATGTTTGTTAAAGTAATTTAGACCATGAACCATGAACTAGTTCAATTGACCGATTAATTAAAACGACGAGCGTAGGAACTAGGCCAGTCTATATTGACCCTTGTGGTTCAGTCAAACTACTAAAGGAACGGGTGAATAATGTTGCATGTCGGTATGAACTAAATATTGTAGTAACATCTACCGATAATGAAACTATTTTCTAACCAGAGTTGTAAACTTCCGTAACGAACTAGTTCAAAGGAAATATGAGTCACACTATTAGTCAATTGTTACTTAGCTATAATTAATTACACGAAATTTCCAAAAACACCACCATACTTTTGTCATTCTATTCCTACAATTGTGAATATAATTTCCCTTTGCGTTTTCGAAATCCGAAGTTAGCCATTTAATGTTATTGAAATATTCCGTCTAAACTTAAACCCATGGAATTAAGTAAAATCCAACAATTTTTTGGTCGAAAAATCCCAAAGCAAGAGCTCCGCTTTCCGTCTTTTTATTTATTCAGCCAAGGGAAAAAACTAGAAACTGCAATATTTTTTCTATTTATTTCTTAATGAAATATGCCATACGGCCCAGCCCGTCATAAGGAAGAAGAACAAGAATTGCAAAACAATAAAACTAAGTTTTTGTTTTTAATTAGTTTTGCTTTTAGTTGTTTTTTTCTTCGTACATTTTTATAGAGAAGAAACTAGGTAACCTACTTCGGGTCTGTGCATCAAGACGTAGGAGTAGGAGAATAAGCAACGCACTTTTGATGTTAGTTGTTGCAGTTGTTAAAAGCCAGGCCAAAAAGGAACAATGGCAGAAGAAGTGACCAGGAAAGTGAAGAACTGCACAACGACCTAGAGCCTGTGGGGAAAGTTTTAACTCTATGCTTTTTAAAGTAAAACGTTTCATAAGCGGAATAATTATTATGTTTTTTAATTTTTGCTTTTGGGGTACAATTGACCGTCTGCAAATAGAAAGGTCCAAAGTTTAAGTTACATAAAACAAGATATGGAAGAAGAAATGGATAAATGTTTTAAGGCAGTGGAATTTCCTGTGAACTACTGGAAAGAGTAAAATGGAGAGACGATTTAATATTGAGGGCAAGGAATGAGATATTTTGTAGCATTAAAGTAAAATATGATTGCAATTAAGTATGCAAAGTGGTTGGCTTTAATAGAAATATGGAAAATATATAAAGAAAACCAAAGTTATTTAACATAAAACTTTGGTTTTCTTAATATGTTTTTAAATTTAATTTAATTTAATTTTAAAACAATCCACTTGTAGCGGCCTGTTGCTTCTCCCAAAAATATTAATAAAAAGTTTTGGTCAGTTGGCGCTTCAAAAATATTTTTTAAAAAACACAAAAAAAAAATGAATGTTTCAAGATTATTTTTGAAGAGCTAACAGATCACACAATTCGAATTTTTAAGGATATTTATTGGAGGAAAATTTAGGAATGTATTTGAAAAAACAGACCACTATACGTATTTTTTACATATTTTTTAACGAATTTTTTTGAAGGGCTTACAGAATGCGCTGCAAATATTTTTTAAGATTTGATTTTTTAAGAATTTTAAGAATATTTTTAAATGATTATTTAAGAATATTTTCAACAGATAAGTATAAGAATATTGTTAAAGAATACTTTTAAAGGATTTTTAAAATAATTTTTAGCGGTAAACGTCAACTTTTTGAAATATATTTAAAGAATAATTTGGGAATATTTTTTAAAGGGTCAAGCCGACCACAGTTCCTGAACTTTTAGATATGCACATTTAAAGGATTTTTAAAGATAATTTTTGACCACAATACCTGTATTTTTTAAGAATATGTTTTAAGATTTTTTCAAGGAATTTTTAAGAATATTTTTTTTAGATTTTTTTTAATATTTTTAATAATTTTTAAAAAATATTTGTTAAGGAAGTTTAGGAATATTTTTAAAAGATTATTTAAGAATGGTTTTGAAATTCTAACGATATTATTTTTTTAAATATTTTTTTAGAATTTCTTGAAAATATTTTTTTAAGGAAATTTAGGAATATTTTTAATGGATTATGTAAGAGTGGTTTTGAAGCCCTACGAATATTTTGTGGGGCCAATTTTTGAAGATAATTTTTGAAGGGCAAACATGCCATAATACGTGGATTTTTTAAGAATATGTTTTAAGACTTTTTTAAGGAATTTTTTTTAGAATAGTAAAGAAGAACAAAACATCAAAATTAATTTAAAATTGTACTTGACTCTCCATTTAGCTATTATTTCCAGCAAAACATCTAGGTCCATCAACTTGGGCAAGCGTGGTATTGATGTTAAGCCTTCAAATCTAGCTAGAGAATGAGAGCGATTTTATTGAAATTTCGATTTACTTAAGTGCTTAGGATGAGACGCGAATAGTATTAGTTGTACAAAATGGTATTAATATCAAAGATGTAATTAATTGTACTATTTACAAAATATGTACATGGTTGCATTTTTAGCTGTTAAATTCAAATATTAGTGAAAACGTATACGTAAAGTAGTAAAATAAAATATGTACATAAGATAAATTCTAATAATAAAAGTTGATCCGCTTCAATAGTTTCTTTTAGATTTTTTAAATATTTATAATATTTTTTTTTAAATGTTTGTTAAGGAAATTTAAGAATATTTTAAAGGATTATTTCAGAATGGTTTTGAACTTCTACGGATATAAATTTTTAGATTTTTTAAATATTTTTTCAGAATTTTTTAAAAATAATTTTTTAAGGAAATTTAGGAATATTATGAATATAGGACTATATATGAATTGAAGGGCCAATGACCATAAAACGTGGTCTTTTAATGAATATTCCTAATATTAATAAAATATTTTTTTCATGGAATATGTTTTAAGAATTGATTAAGGATTTTTTAAAAATATTTTTTAGATTTTTTTAAATATTTATAATAATTATTAAAAGTATTTGTAAAGGAAGGTTAAGAATATTTTTTAAGGATTATTCAAGAATGGTTTTAAAATTTTGCAGATATTAATATTTTAGATTTTTTAAATACTTTTTTAGAATTTTTTAAAAATAATTTTTTAAGGGAATTTAGGAGAATTTTTAATGGATTATATGAGAATGGTTTTGAAGTCCTACGAATATTTTTGAGGGGCCCAAGAATTTGTTAAGGATTTTTAAGAATATTTTTTTTAATGTTCTAAATATTTTTAATATATATATATATATTTAATATATATTTAATATATATATATTTTTTTTAAATATTTATTAAGGGAGTTTAAGAATATTTTAAAGGATTATTTCAGAATGGTTTTTAAATTCTACGGATATTAAATTTTTAGATTTTTTAAATATTTTTTCAGAATTTTTTTAAAAATATTCTTTTAAGGAAATTTAGGAATATTTTTAAAGGATTATATATGAATATTGTTGAAGGGACAATGACCATAAAACGTGCTCTTTCAATGAATATTCCTCATATTAATAAAATATATTTTCATGGACTCCTTGACAAATAATTTTTAGAGAGCTAATTGACAACAAACCTGAGGTTTTTCAAGAGCTGACAGACCACACAATATCGTTATTTGGATTATTGTACCCTCAGTCATTAGGATAGCACAGGTGTATACATTTTGACACTATCAGAACAATGGTTCATCGATATAATGGTCTTAGACTCCACAAATATTTGAACGAAATCCGTTTCCGACACCATAACTCCTGAACCGATCAACCGATTTGATCCAAAATTTGGTCCTCGTAACATTTTGCCCAAGTTCGAAGCGTCCCATATCGGCCAACTCGTCCAAAAAATTTAGTTATAATGGTGCACACGATAGCTCTCAAAGGAATTTGTTTCTTCGTATTATTTCTTCCAGACATGTGTATATCACATTCCAATATGGACTATATCGGTCCACTCCTTCGGGTACCTACCGTTATTACAAACGTACAAATCCATATTTTGCGATAGTGATCCAACTAAAATGACTGATTATCACAATCACAAAAGACTTGAGTAGCCAATTTAGCCTTAAGATATATACATCGTAAAATTTCTTCCCAACGTACAAGGAGGTCTATATCGGACAATAATTTCCGCTTCATCCTTAACAAAAGTTCAAAATTTTCGCCCAAATGCAGTTTAAGGACTTTTAGAGGATAGTTTTGAAATTTGTCCGAAGGTACTCCTTGTGCTCCTTTTACAGGGACATAGTGTATATCGTGGACAAGTCCATACTTCCAGACAAAATGGCCCAAAAGCTCTAATAATGTGCTGTCGCGGCCAACTAAAATGGCTGGTGAGCACAAAAAGACGTAACTCTCGAAATAAGATCCACTTCCAAGATGGACTATAACTGTCTATTTCTTCAAGTACCTACTCAGCAAAAGTTCAACACTTTTGCACATAAATCCCGTTGGTCAAGTTAAATAGTCGTTGTGATCATGACTTGAACATTATATATTTTTTTCCTAATGGAAGCTTTTTGAGATCTGAGCTCCAAAGTGTTCCAATATTTAGGGACACTCCTTCATACAACTTCCACAGTAAAGTAATGATTTTTCTTAATGACCAAGGACTTTCTGAACAATAAATGTGTCTTTCTGGGGGTTATCTATGAAGGATTATTATCGTGAATATCAGATGTCACAAATCCCTCTCATAAGACTTTGTGAACAAAATACAATAAGTACTTAAATTCTAGATTAATAAAATTGTATACCCAAAGCATGTAAGTGTCTCCCTATCTCGCTTGATCGCAACGATCACATTACATACAACTCTGGCGTACTCAGACTCGTCTAATTAAATGTAAATTAACCTTTACCAGCATTTTCATCGCCAAGAAGATAATAATTCATTATTCAATCAGAAGAAAAAACCCCGCTTCTTATAGGAAAGCATTATTAACTTTTTTAATGCATTTCTGCACTTTGCCATTGCTTAAGCGCTCCAAACATTCATATCTTTTACTTGCTACTGCTGCATATATCATCATCGTCGGTCGGTCTCATTATCATCCGCCTTCAACATCATCACCTCCACAATGGCTACAAAGCTACAAACCATTAATCATTGTAAGTGGTTGTTGTTGCCTGCTGTTATAGGGTTAACTTCCAAACTCCCCCCTCTTCCCAGCACATCAAATGAAAGAGAAACCAATGAAATTAACAACAAACACTATGTGATGCCGAATGTTCAATTGTATACTTTTTTTGGGAAGGAATTTCTCATCAACACCTCATTCACAACAAAATGTCAATTTAATGATCGTATATCATTTTCTAGTGAATGAATACACGAGGTAATAGGACCAACAACAGCAACTATGCATTATGCTAGGAAGCATTATATAGCATTTGAAATCGAAATCAAATAGGAACGACGACAACAACAACAAAAGAAAATAATTCGTGATTTAGAGATGCTATTGATACGATGGATGGTGGTCGTCGGCATAGTATTGAGAATAGTTTTTTGAGTTTGGTTAAAGAGTTGTTGTCATTGGTGTTGTTATGTAGTTAACTAAGGTTTTCATTATTTTGTTTGTTTTTGTTTTGTTTTGCTTTGTGTAGGAGTTGAAATCCCACAAATATTTAGGATGAACTATCCTATCATAAATTGTAATATAGCGAACAGTGGTGGACAAAAAATCTGAATTTTGATTTTAAGTTTCAATATTCATCTGGAAGCAATTGGGAGTTGTAAGAGAACAATTTTATACTTCTGAAAATTTGAAAGTAGAAAATCCCATATTTACAATGATGCAAAGTAGGTTGGGATGCATTACCGATATCTCCGTTGTTTGACCACCTACGGAGATATCGGTAATGCATCCCATTTTTTAATTTTTTGTAATCACGCTACAGGTCGCAATTTTTGTGATTAATAGGGCTCCCAGAGAATAAGAAGCATATTGCGTTTTTGATGGTCGGATAATATTCAAGAGTCGAAATGGACAAAAAGCTTTTGTGGACAAAAATTTTAAGTTTTATTCTTATGCGAATATCTCCGGTTTTAGTAGTCGTATTCCAAATGGAAAGCCCGTCAATGGATGAGGAAAATATCACCTTTATTATGATGCAAAATAGGTTGGCGCACATCCCACTTTTCTATTTTTTTATTTGAATTGTACTGGTGAGAATCTCCAGTTGGATGTGTTTAAACAATGAAGACATTCTGAGCTTTAAAATGTTCCCAATTGCGTTAACAAAATTGGTGTGGTGTTAAAAGAAAAAATATTTTTTAGTTTTTAGTGCATTTATAAATAAAACACTGTAACTTAATTATACCCTACACCACTATGTGGGGAGGGTATTATAAGTTGGTTTTGGCCAAAAAGTTTGTAACGCATCGAAATAATGGTCGTAGACCCATACTTATATATACCAAAATGAATGTCTCGACGAGCTGAGTCGATCTGGCTATGTGTGTCCGTCCGTCAGTCCGTCCGTCCGTCCGTCTGTCCGTCTGTCCATCTAAACCTTGTAATCACGCTACAGGTCGCAATTTTGATCGGATCGACACGAAATTTTGGATGTTGATGGAGGTCCCGGAGGGGAAGAAGCCTATTGATTTTGGTGATGGTCGGATAATATTTAGGGGTCGGAATGGGCAAAAAACTTATGTGGATAAAAAGACAACGTTTTTTTCCAAAGCGAATATCTCAGCTTCTATACGTGGTATACCAAAAGCAAAACCTGACAATAAAAGTAGAAAATATCGCCTTTCTAATGATGTAAAGTTGGTTCTCGTAGGTGATCAAACAACGAAGATATCACAATAGTCGCAAATAAAACCCTAATTTTCATTTTTGCAATTTTAATTATAATGACGAATATCACAGCTTTGGTTGGGGACTTTCCAAAAGCAAAGCCTGGTGGTGAAAGTAGAAGATCCCATCTTTACAATGATGTAAACTAGGTCGGCGTAGGTGACCAAATAACGGAGATATCGCAATAGTAGGTAATACATCCCATTTTTCCACTTTTTTGGAAATCACGCTACAGGTCTCAATTTTGATCAGATCGTCACGAAATTTTGAGGGTTAATGGGGGTCACACAGATGAAGAAGCCTATTGATTTTGGTGATGGTCGGATAATATTAAGGGGTCGTAATGGGCAAAAAACTTATTTGGAGAAAAAGACAACGTTTTTTTCAAAGCGAATATCTCAGCTTCTATATGGGGTATACCAAAAGCAGAACCTGGCCATGAAAGTAGAAAATATCGCCTTTCTAATGATGTAAAGTAGGTTCTCGTAGGTGATCAAACAACGAAGATATCACAATAGTCGCAAATAAAATCCAACTTTTTATTTTTGCGATTTTAATAATAATGACGAATATCACAGCTTCGGTTGGGGATCTTCCAAAAACAAAGGCTGACTATGAAAATAGAAAATCCCATCTTTACAGTGATGCAAAGTATGTTGGCGTATGTGGCCACATAACGGAGATATCACAATAGTCGGCAATACATCCAATTTTTTCATTTTTTTGTAATCACGCTACAGGTCGCAATTTTAATTGGATCGTCACGAAATTTTAGGTGTTATTGGGGGTCCCACAGAGGAAACAACTTTTTGATTTTTGATAATGGTCGGATATTATTCAGGGGTCGGAATGTGAAAAAAAAAAATATTTGGAAAAAAGACCAACGTTTTATTTCGAAGTTAATAACTCCCTTCTGTAGGAGGTATATCGAAAGCAAAACCTGACAAGGAAAGTAGAAAATATCACCTTTTCAACGATGTGAAGTAGGTTGTCATAGGTGGTCAAACAACAGAGATATCGCTATAGTCGGTAATGCATCCCTTTTTCCATTTTTATGCAATCACACTACGACATTATGATCGGATCCTCACGAAATTTTGGGGGTTGATGGGGGTCTAACAGAGAAAGAAGCCTTTTGATGGTTGGCATACATCCCACTTTTCCATTTTTTATTTGGGTTGTAATGTCGATGCACTTAAATGCCTTAAAAAAATTGACCTGTGTTAATGAAGACATTCAGAGCAAAGGCGCTAAGCTATCCCAATTTTAATATTTTGAATTTTATTAGTCAAAAGCTTATGAACAGGGGTAGTGGTGTAGGGTATCACATAGTCGGCCCCGACCCGACTATAGCCTTGGCTCACTTGTTTTTTAAATTATATTTTATTTTTAATTTTATGCATTTCAAATTAGTTAGGCTTAATCCCATCGTCGTTGTTTTAATACATATTTTCCTAAAACAATTTTATTTTATTGTTGGAAAAAATTGGCTATGGTTACCAAGTGGTAAGGCAGGGAAGACTATAGTTTCGGATCTCGCAACAGATCTTCGTCAGTTCCCTTGTTTCTTTATTTTCTACAAGAAACTTTTTTATAGCCAGGTGCAATTGCTCGCTCAAATAGATACGTGTCCAAAGAAACACTCTGATCGAGATTTTCTTTGGAACTACCTAAACTCGAGCAACTTCACTTGCAAACAAAACCAAATCTTTCCCACTGATATGCGTTCGTTGAGTCTTAACGAAAAAGATCTCATTCAATTGAACGATCCAGATCACTGTCCTCGTTCAAAAACGAATGTGTAACATCATAAAAACCAATGTGTAAAATTAAGTATACACAGTTTTGTCAAATAAATTACCGGTGTCCATTGAACGAGATAGTGATCCGGATCATTCAATTGAACGAGATTGCCCAACTCTACTTATTACAGCAATAAACCACACTTCTGACCGTGCCTGGTCTCACAATTAGGAGGGTTGTCGTTTGTTTTTGTGGGATGACGGCTTCTATTTTGCTTTTCAAAATAGTCAGGCTTAATCCCATAGTCGTTTTTTAAAATTACCCAGGGGTAATTTTTTCGTAAATAGAGTTTAATATTTCGAACAACATCCTCCGAACTAACGAGCAGCGTACGTAAAAATACTTTAAATAACATTTCCAATCGTTTCGTATTTTCCATAGGAACAATACAAAACGAAACATAACCCACGTTGAGCGAACTCGCTGTTTAGTTTTGTTTACCGAGGGCTCTGATATCAGATTTTTTTTGAGATTTTCTGAATATTTTTCAGAATTGTGGCCGATTTCTCTAATATTTTCCTAAAAATTTTTCCGATTTTCTATAAGTTTATTTTAAGAATCTCTGCACATTTTCCAAAGAATCTTAAGAATCGTCATTCCGAATTCGTTCCGATTTCTAATGGATTTTCTAATGGATTTTTTTTCGTTTGATGTCGAAGAACAAAATGACTGGTCATAAAATTCGCATATACAATTTTAAAATTTTTTTAATATAAATGCTACATATAATAATTCAAGCTAGTGTTGATAGCTTCAACATATATGTGGAAGTATACTTCTGCATATTGTTCTACTGTTAATCATAAAATGATAACAACAGGCAAAATCATTACAAAGTTTGAAATTAGAATCTTCCATAAATAGCACATTGAAAGAAAATTGTCTCTGAGTGGGGTTTGTTCTGTACAGTACCACACGTGGCGCCAACGTCAGAATTGTTTCTGATTTTTTCAGAAAATCTGACTTTTCTCCGAATTTTTCCAGAATTTCTTTTCGAATTCGAACGGATTTTCTTAAGAAAATCTAAATTTTTCATCGAATTTTCCAGAATTTTCTTCCGAATTCGGACCGAATTCTGTCAGAAAATCTAAATGTTTCTCCGAATTTTCCAAGAATTTACTTTCGAATACGGACGGGATTCGTCTCGAAACTCTAATATTTTTTAAGAATTTCCTTAGAAAATTCTTTCCGAATTCGGTGACCACGTTCATACAACTTTCGTACCGAATTCGGTACGAATTCGCCATCAGAATCGGATATTTTTTCAGAAATTCTGTCGGAATTCGGTACGAAAGTTGTTAGATGGGAGGGTTGTTAAGCAATCAAATGTGTGTGTGTGTATGAGTGTGTCGTTGATCATGTCACACAGTAAATGTTTGCCAAAAATCTTTTTGTTTGCGTGGTGAATGAAAGAACTCGGTAAAGCATAGCCGAAGTTACATTTCAGCAATCGTACGGTTTCCATCTTTTTACATTGAAAAGTTTGTGGTTTTGTTTTGGTTTTGAGAGTGAAACGATTCAGAGAGGCTGAAAAGTTTGTGGCTTTGTGTGATTGGTACGGGAATCGTTTTGTTTCTTTCCGTTCATTGCTAACGAGCAACCTCCACCGAACTTCCGAACAACCTCCTGCAAACTTTCCCTTCTCAACTTGCTTCCACCTTCAACTGTTACCCACAAACAAATTAAAGCCAATTTAGGCCGAAAATGTAGATAAAAACGTCAAAATTCCAAAAATTGGATGGTGCCGCTATATGGGGGCTATACCAAAGCCTGGACCTACATATTGTTACGAATGTAACTGATAGGTTTAAGTTAGTTTAGTTTAATTTCCGTTAATTTAAAAATTTGAATTGTAACGTAAAGTTTTTATTACGCAGTTACTTTATTTAAGCAACAACAACTACCATGTAGAACTCTCTTCACTATTCTAGATGTTACTTTACCTTTCATTAATGTGCTTTTATTTTGTTTTGCCATAATCATGTAATTATTGTTTAGTTTGTTACTTCTTTGCACTTGTTTGTTGTTGTTACGTCATTACTGTGCTTGTCGTCCAATTGTATTCCCCCATGTATGTATGTGAGTATGGTTGTTCGCTTAGTGCGAATGTGCGTCTGTGTGTTCGTTGCACAGATTCGAGATGTTGCCATATGTGTTCTAGAGGACCCTAGAACAGGGAGATTTTGGGTATAAATATGAGATGCCGGCCAAACAGTGTGCAGTTGTGAATTTTATACCGTAGTGTAAACATCGACCAGTAAAGAAGTAAAGTAAAGCTGTGTACTTAGCTATAACAGTCAGCTCCGAATAAGTGTAATAAAGTAAATAAAGCATTGTGGAAACGTAATCTAAAACGAACCCTGTTTTATTTGGTACAAATCGTATCGGGGAATAAAACAACGTCTACACGGAGATTAGTTAAATCTAATTCCGTAACAATTGGTGTCAGCAGTGAGATTACGATCATCCTACAATGAAGTTTAAGGATCTACGAGTGGAAGACTTGAAGAAGGAGCTAAGTAAGTTGGAGTTGTGTTCTACTGGCAACAAGGCCGAACTACAAAAACGCTTGTTGGAAGAGTTCGAGCGCCGTGGAATGAACATCGATGAATATGAGTTCGACGGTAAGGAAGAAGTCGAGTTATCGGCAAAGGACGAATCCAGCGTTGAGGAAGTTTCGTCGGTAGCTGCCAGGGGAGACGATTTGAAATCAATGCTGGCTATGATGATGGTGGAAATTAGGAAAATAGAAGGAAGCTCCATGGAAATGAAATCTGACAACTGTAAGATGTTGGAAGAGATGTCCAGAAAGAGTGAAGAAAATTCCAGAAAATTGGAGGAAAGATTTGCCAAATTCGACGACAAATTAGAGGCAAAGTTAGAAGAGAACTCCAGAAAAATCACCGAAAACTTAATGGCAGAGAATTCTAGAAAAATTAACGAGAAACTCGAGAACATCACGATAGTGATTGAAAAGAGAGTAGAAAACGTGGAGGTGCAAATTAAAGAGTTGGATAAAAAGATTCTGTCTGTAGACGAGAAATTTCTGGCCCATGACGAGAAATTTGTGAACCTGGAGAAGAAAATGTCGGAACTGGAAATCAAAGGTGGCCCAGTGAGAGCTATTCATAACACGTTAAAAATTAAGCCTCCAGTGTTCGACGGCTCTACCTCTTTCAATGTGTTTAAATTACAGTTCGAGACAGTGGCTACTAGAGATTCTTGGAACGACAACGAAAAGGCGGTATCACTCCTTATGGCATTGAAGGGTGATGCTGCTGACGTATTACAGAGTATTCCTGCTGCTTCTAGAAACAGTTATGGGGATATAATGGCTGCTCTCGAACGTAAGTACGGTGGCGAACATAAGCAAAACATCTACCTAATGGAATTAAGGGGAAGAGTACAGAAGCCAAATGAGACCTTACAGGACTTCGCAACGGAAGTAGAACGTTTGGTGCTAATGACGTATCCAGGAGAAAACCATCCATTGTTTGACCGTATGAAAATCGAAACATTTGTGAATGGTATACGTGACGCCGAGATCAAACGTGCAACGTATGCGTCACCAAAATCGTCATTTGCTGAAACCGTGTCGTACGCTCTTACACAAGAGACGGCAAGAATAATCACCAATCCCCAGACTCACAAGGTCCGCAAACTGGATACCGAGTTCGATGAACCCAAATATCGTGTTAACGAGATCGAGGCAGCAATGAAGCGGGTATTAAAAGGAAGGTATACGGCAGCACCAACTCAGGCCAAGGGCAGGTGTCACAATTGCGACAAAATGGGTCATTTTGCGCGTGAATGTAGAGCGAAGCGCAAGCGATCGAGGTCATCGTCACCATCCCCGTCAAAAGAAAGTAAAAGAGTGGCTCAACGTTCTGCAAATGAGTCACCGTTAAACTAAATCGAGCCAGTCCAGCGGGGCGTGAACTGGCTCCCATCGACGACGGCCCCACAATCTCCATAGCGATAGTACAACAGAAAAACCACAACCTTACAACAACTGGTTATATCAATGGCGACAAGCGAATTCTGACCTTGGATACAGGCGCATCAAAGTCCATCATCAGATCAGATCTGGCCAGGGGAAAGATAACGCCACTAAATGGAGTCAGACTGCGCACAGCAACAGGGGAGCCTGCGGCAGTACATGGAAAGATAACCGTGAGACTAACTATTGTCAATAAATCGGTCGATTACGAGTTTATAGTTGCTGATATCGTAGACGAAGTTATAATAGGCGCAGATTTTATGATTGCCTTTGGTCTTAATCTGGATATGAAAGAACGTGTGATGACATGGTCTAATGTGGAAATTCCATTAAATATGGGTTACGAGGAAAACACACCTATTAGACGTCTGACTACGGAACATCCAGAGATTATACCGCCTTGTGCCGAAACATTGATATGGGTACCAATGGATGGAGATTGTGGAGTCGGGAAATTGTGGGTGGTGGAACCAGCAGAAAACAAAAATAGTAACATCCTAATAGCGAATGCCCTGGTGAAAAGCAACGATGATGGATTGATTCCAGTTAGAGTTTTGAACCTGTCAGACAAACAAGAACAAATTTGTCAATTTTCCGATGTTGGACAATGTACACCAGCTGAAGCTGTAATTAATTTGGAAAATAACACCGAAAAATCGGCAGCCATGCAGAAGAAGCACCTCGATTGTTACATCAAAGAGTGGACACACAACTTATCACCTTCCGAGAAGAACAAGGCCAAGCAGCTGTTATGGAAACATGCCTCTACTTTTGCGTCTACAAAAGGGCATCAAGGAAGAACATCGGTGGTGAAACATGAAATAAACACGGCAGACGCAAGACCAATAAAACAAGCCCCAAGAAGCGTTCCACTGGCAAAAAGGGACGAAGTCCAGAAGTTGATAAGCGAAATGGAGGAGAGTGGTGTGATCGAACCATCGTCGAGTCCCTGGTGTTCCCCAGTAGTTCTGGTCAAGAAGAAAGATGGAAGTACCAGATTTTGTGTCGATTGCAGAAAACTAAATGATGTCACCAAGAAAGATAGCTACCCGCTCCCAAGAATCGATGACACACTAGACACCTTAGCCGGGACGTCATGGTTCTCTACCCTCGATCTGCAGAGTGGTTACTGGCAGGTAGAGATAGCCGAAAAAGATAAGGAAAAGACAGCGTTTGGCGTTAACGGCGGTCTCTGGCAATTTAATGTCATGCCATTCGGGCTCTGCAACGCCCCGGCCACCTTTGAAAGGCTGATGGAGCGGGTGCTGAAAGGGTTGCAGTGGAAGTCGTGCCTTATATACTTGGATGACATCATAGTCATGGGACAGACCTTCGACGAACACCTCACGAATTTAAGGAATGTACTCCAGCAGCTATCGTCTTCGGGTCTAAAACTTAACCCGAAGAAGTGTAACCTCTTTCAGCGAGAGGTGAAGTTCCTGGGGCACCATGTGACGACGGAGGGCATATCGACGGATAGCGAGAAGATAAAAGCCGTCAGAGACTGGCCGCAGCCTCGAAACCTCCATGAGCTGCGAAGCTTTCTGGGTCTCTGCACCTATTACCGTCGGTTTGTCCCCAATTTTGCCAACATTGCCGCAAGCTTACACCGACTGACTCAAAAAGGGCAGAAATTTCTATGGAGCAACGACCAGGAAGAGGCATTCCAAAAACTCAAAGACATGCTCTGCAAAGCCCCTCTTTTGGCGTACCCTATACCCGGTGGTAAGTTTGTGTTGGACACTGACGCCAGTGCATACGGGATCGGTGGTGTCCTTTCCCAGGAAATAGACGGCCAAGAAAAAGTCATCGGGTACTACAGCCGAACATTGTCAAAGCCTGAGAGGAATTACTGTGTGACGAGGAGAGAGCTGCTGGCAGTTGTGGAGAGTATCAAACACTATCACAAATACCTGTATGGACAGCCCTTCCTGCTAAGAACCGATCATTCCGCTCTGAGATGGCTGCTCCAGTTTAAGAACCCGGAAGGTCAATTGGCCCGTTGGATCGAGAGGCTTCAGAGTTATGACCTAAGTATCGAGCACAGAAAAGGTGGAAAGCACGGTAATGCTGATGCCCTGTCTCGTCGGCCATGCAAAATTGAATGCAGACATTGCTCGAAGGCTGAAGGCAAAGCAAGTATCATCGATGTCCGGCTACTGCAGGTTGAGTCCGGCGAGGATTGGTCGGCGGAACAAAGAAAAGATCGCACCCTAGGCAAAATAATTTCTGCCATGGAAATGGGCAAACGCCCTAGTCGCAAAGAAATAGCGCCCGAAAACCCCCTTTTGAAATCTTATTGGGCCCAGTGGAACAGTCTACTTATAATAGATGGGTGCCTACATCGTAAGTGGGAGAGCGACGATGGAAAAACTCACCGTAACTTGATTGTCGTACCAGACTCCAAAATAAAAGATGTCTTGTCAGAGTTTCACGATGGTCCAAGTGGAGGACACCTTGGTGTAACAAAGACTGCTGAAAAGATAAAGCAGAGGTTCTACTGGGTCGGCTGTCAGAAATCCATTGCAGACTGGATTGCCAATTGTGAGAGGTGTATAAGAGCTAAAGGTCCAACCCGGAAGAGTCGAGGCCACATGCAACAGTATAATTCAGGAGCTCCATTTGAAAGAATCGCAATGGATGTGGCTGGACCGTTTCCAATAAGCGACTCTGGGAACCGGTATGTCTTAGTGGTCATGGATTACTTCAGCAAATGGCCAGAGGTTTATGCCATTCCCAACCAGGAAGCCAAGACAATAGTGGATGTGTTCAGCAAGAATTGGATTTGTCGCTATGGTGTCCCATCCGAGGTTCATTCCGATCAAGGAAGAAATTTTGAGTCAGCGATCTTCAAAGAAATGTGTGACACCTACGGAATCAAGAAAACGAGGACAACGCCCCTGCATCCACAATCAGATGGCATGGTGGAGAGATTTAATCGCACCCTGGAAGAGCATCTACGAAAGGTGGTAGATAGCGGCCAAAGAGACTGGGATGAGCATATTCCAAAATTCCTACTAGCCTATAGGTCGGCCATTCATGACTCCACATCTCGAACTCCAGCCAGAATTTTGTTCGGGAATGAATTAAAGCTGCCTGGTGACTTGATCTTCGGTGCCACACCAAACCCCGAAACTGATAACGATGAAAACAGTCAAAACTATTTCAGTGAAGTCCACGATGCAGTACGCCATCGGATAAATATGGTCAGCAACCGCATGAAGGCGAGGTACGATCGAGCGGCAAATACTGATGGGTTCCAAGAAGGGCAACTGGTACTATTGTTTAACCCACAACGGAAAAAAGGACTATGCCCCAAATTACAAACGCACTGGGAAGGCCCCTACAAGGTAGTCACGAAAATAAATGACGTCGTGTATCGCATACAGAAGAGCGACAGCCCTAGATCAAAGATGAAGGTGGTACATCTAGAACGGTTGGCCCGCTATGGAACGAGAACTGTGCCAGGTCATGAGGAACAGGCTTAAGCGGGAGGCAGTGTTATCAATGCCCATACCACCGAGAGGGAACTGTGCCTATTCGGGACGAACAGGCTTAAGCGGGAGGCAATGTTACGAATGTAACTGATAGGTTTAAGTTAGTTTAGTTTAATTTCCGTTAATTTAAAAATTTGAATTGTAACGTAAAGTTTTTATTACGCAGTTACTTTATTTAAGCAACAACAACTACCATGTAGAACTCTCTTCACTATTCTAGATGTTACTTTACCTTTCATTAATGTGCTTTTATTTTGTTTTGCCATAATCATGTAATTATTGTTTAGTTTGTTACTTCTTTGCACTTGTTTGTTGTTGTTACGTCATTACTGTGCTTGTCGTCCAATTGTATTCCCCCATGTATGTATGTGAGTATGGTTGTTCGCTTAGTGCGAATGTGCGTCTGTGTGTTCGTTGCACAGATTCGAGATGTTGCCATATGTGTTCTAGAGGACCCTAGAACAGGGAGATTTTGGGTATAAATATGAGATGCCGGCCAAACAGTGGGCAGTTGTGAATTTTATACCGAAGTGTAAACATCGACCAGTAAAGAAGTAAAGTAAAGCTGTGTACTTAGCTATAACAGTCAGCTCCGAATAAGTGTAATAAAGTAAATAAAGCATTGTGGAAACGTAATCTAAAACGAACCCTGTTTTATTTGGTACAAATCGTATCGGGGAATAAAACAACGTCTACACGGAGATTAGTTAAATCTAATTCCGTAACAATATATATGTCCACAATTTTTGATGGGGAAGTTTCTGCATCAATGGGAACCCCAAATGCCAAGTTACAGTTTACTCGGGCTAACATATCCTCAAAATAACTAAAATCGGGTGGTACCGCTACTGTTCCGAATCCGATTTGTTCCGAACATAACAAAACTCGGTGAAAGTTGGAGATGCGCAGAAGATCGATATGCTTTGAAGTCTACTCGAAGTTGATCTGTTTTGTAGCCACCTATATGTGAATGTACCCAACTAAGTAGAGCAAAGAATAATGAAGTTTACAGAAGAGGCTTTGAAACTCATCTCTTCAAAACTGCTTTATTATTTAAAACATATCTTTCCGAAGTTATATGCTTATGTATATTCTCTTCCATTTGGAAAGCCTGTGACATACTAATGCAGTGCACTGTGCTCATTGTAATGTTGGTGCGATGGAGATGATAAACAACTGAACAACCAACGTATGACTCTTTTAAGCTATGATTGTCACATACCTAGTGGAAAATGCCAAGCATTCTACCACCCTTATATTGGAGGAGAAGAGGGATTTGCCCATCAATCTACACACAACATACACATTTCCCAACATAAGAAAAAATATTTGATTTTTTCCATATAATATTCCAAGATTATTTTCTTGAAGTAGTTATCCATGACTGAGCTACTGAGTGTGTGTCTTGTTTTTCCTTGTTATGATGAGTTTCTTGTTGTTGCTTTTGTTTTCGGAAAAACAAAACCACACGCTTGACCCACATAAGTGGGAAATATAGAGGCGGCACGCGGAATGCGCTAGTGTTAACAATGCTAGGACAGAGAGATAGACCTATTGTAGGTATGTTTACATCGTTAGGTTGCTGTTGTTGGTGTTAAATGATTCTTAACGCCTACTTTTTTACCAACCTCCTCCCTTGGCACAATATCTTCTTTATCTAGTATGCTATGTTTAAGCTGTATTTCTATTGTTGTTATTGATGTTAAACTGTTGTTATATCCATTGTTTTAAACATTGTTGATTCTCTTCGTAAAGTTAACCAGCATGTTTTTTGTTTGGGCTTCGAAGTTTTGTATTTTTGTTATAGAAAGATTTGAAGCCTTGCTGATTGCAGATACAACACAACCGATCACTTTAAACTTCTATTTACTACTTGAAAGAGGTGTTAATGGGCATAGAAGTATTTCCTGGAAATAGTTCAGACAAACCTACTCCACTTGATTTATAAACATACAAAATTTTATAAAATTTGAAAATCTCTTTCCGGTTTTTTAGGTTATGAGGTCCTGCGTGCTTAACTAGAAAAAAATACGAATAAATGCTTCAATAAAGTTAGGAAGTAATTAGATGAGATTATTGCAGATTAAGATGAAATGTTAGGTAATTCAAAATATGGATTTAGGTTAGGTTGAAAAGGGAGGTATAGACATCTTTATTTTGGGTACAAGCATAACGCCCGATCAGGCATAGAGAATAACGTACAGAGCTTCCTCCGCGTTGTTGTCAATAATTATAATTATAAAAATTATAGCGTTGTAACAAAGACTTCCAAAACTTTAGTCCGAGAGGTGTATAAAGGTATATCTCAGGAAATTTTGCCTATTACTGTTGATGGCATCAAAATCCACGCCTGTGGTCCTTGTGTCCACTTGAAGAAATTCTTTAAAAATCCCCGTCCGTGTGGTTCCTGATGTCCTCTTGAAAAAATCTTTAAAAATCCACGAAGGTCGTTACAGAGGTCCTCTTGAAAAAATTCTTTTAAAATCCATGCATGTGGTCACTGATGTCCTCTTGAAAAATTGTTTAAAAATCCACGCCTGTGATCCCTGATGTCCTCTTGAGAGAATTCATTAAAAAATATAAATAGAATCAAATGGTCGCTGATGTCCTCTTGAACAAATTAATTAAAAAACCGCACCTGTGGTTCCTTGATTTGATTTTTATTAAATCCACGCCTGTGTTCCCTAATATCCACTTTAATTTTTTTTTTTTTTAAATCCACGACTGTGGTCCCTAATATCCTCTTGACATTTTTTTAATCCACGGCTGTGGTGCCTAATGTCCTCTTGATTTTTTTTTAAATCCACGACTGTGGTCCCTATTATCCTTTTAACTTTTTTAACCACGCCTGTGGTCCCTAATATCCTTTTGATTTAAATCCAAACCTATCGTCCATAGTGTCCTTTTAAATTTTTTCTAAAGCACGCCTCTGGTCCCTAGTATCCTTTTGATTTAAATCCACGCCTGTGGTCCCTAGTACCCTTTTAATTTTTTTAAATCCACGCCTGTGGTCACTAATGTCCTCTTGAAACAATTCTTAAAATATCCAAGCCTGTAGTCCCTGAGGTCCTTCTGAAGAAATTCTTTAAAAATTCACACTTGTGCTCCTTGATGTTCTCTTGAAAAAATACTTTAAAAATCTGCGCCTGTGATCCCTGATTTGCTCTTGAGAGAATTCTTTAAAAATCTAAGCATGTCCTTTTGAAAAATTATTTTTAAAACCACTCTAATGGTCGCTGAAAAAATTGATTAAAAATCAGTTCCTGTGGTTCGTGATGTCCTCTTGAAAAATTTATTTTAAAACCACGAAAATGGCCACTGAAAAAATTGATTTAAATATCCGAACCTGTGGTCCCTGATGTCCTCTTGATTTTTTTTTTAAATCCACGCCTGTTGTCCGCAGTTTCCTCTCGATTTTTTTTTAATCCACGCCTGTGGTTCCTCATTTTCTCTTGAAAAATTCTATAAAAATCCACTACTGTTGTCCGCATTATCCTCTCGATTTTTTTAATCCACGCCTGTTGTCCGCATTATCCTCTCCATTTTTTTAATCCAGGCCTGTGGTTCTTCTTTTTCTCTTGAAAAATTCTTTAAAAATCCACGCCTGTGGTCCCTAGTACGCTCTTGATTTTTTTTAATCCACGCCTGTGGTTCCTGATTTCCTATTGAAAAATCCTTTAAAAATTCACGCCTGTGGTGCCTGATGTCCTCTTGAAACAATTCTTAAAATATCCAAGCCTGTAGTCCCTGATGTCCTTCTGAAGAAATTCTTTAAAAAATCACGCTTGTGCTCCTTGACGTCCTCTTGAAAAAATACTTTAAAAATCTGCGCCTGTGATCCCTGATGTGCTCTTGAGAGAATTCTTTAAAAACCACACCGGTGGTCGCTGAAAAAATTGATTAAATATCAGTACCTGTGGTCCGTGATGTCCTTTTGAAAAAATTATTTTAAACCCACGCCAATGGTCGCTAAAAAAAATTATTTAAAATCCCCACCTGTGGTCACTGATGTCCACTTGAATTTTTTAAAAATTCAAACTTGTGGTCCCTAATATCCTCTTCAATTTTTTTTTTTAAATTCACACCTGTGTCCCTTATGTCCTCTTGAATTTTTTTTAAATATTCATGCCTGCGGTCCCATACGTCCTCTTGAATTTTTTTAAAAATCCTCGCCTGTGATCCCTTTATCCTCTTGATTTATTTTTTAAATCCACGCCTGTGGTTCCTTATACGCTCTTCAATTTTTTTTAAATACTCGTCTGTGGTCTCTAATGTCCTCTTGAAACAATTCTTAAAAAATCCAAGCCTGCGGCGCCTGATGCCCTTCTGAAGAAATTCTTTAAAAATTCACACTTGTGGTCCTTGATGTCCATGACTGCGGTACCTGATGTCCTTCTGAAAAATTCTTTACAAATTCAAGCCTGTGGACCATGATGTCCACTTGAAACAATTATTTTAAAATCTGTGGTCCTTGATTTTCTTAGAAAATCCATGACTTTGGTCCCTGATGTCCTGTTGAAAATATTCTTAAAAAATCTACACCTGATGTCCTCATGAAAAATTCTTTAAAAATCCACCATGTAGTCCCTTAGCTCTACAAAGACCACTTTACATGGCACTTTTAAGTTGAGCTTTGATTTCAGCCATTTAAGAAGATCTTGTGCAACAAAAACAGAAGTTTGTTGTTGCCTTAGTTGGATTTTCAACATAACCCCACCTGCATGTAAGCATATCCATTACTAATCTTGTGAAATCAACAAAAATCGTATGCGCCACCAGAAGATTAATAGTTTCAAGCCTTGTCGGTTGGTTGTTTGGTTGTTTGACTGCAAATCGTGAACAATCAATTTGACGTGTCGTTTTTTGGAATATTTTGAATGAAAATGATTTTTTCATGATGGATAGCTTTCAATGAAATCATTAACAAGTTGCAAAACATACAATTTGAGAGGGTGTCAAATGAGATTTGTGAATGGGAAACTGGAGAAGCAAGCAATAACCGGATTAATGGATAAAGATTATGAGACGGAATAACCCTTGGGTAACTTAAGGAGCCAAACTGGGTTTTTTTGATCTACCATTTTTTTACTTTTTAAATTAAATTTTGTAAAATAAGTTTTTTTTTACAAATTTATTTACCAAAGTTAAACGAATTAAACATCCAACAAAAATCTCTTGTTATGTCAAAAGGGTTGATTTTAATTGTCCTGTGTCTCAGGAGAAAGGTCATGTTTTATAAACAAAATTAAAAATAAAAAAACCTAAAACATTCCTCAAAATTACATTTGTATATTTACCCCAAAACATAAGTAGACTAAAATTTAAATACAATTTGAACACTGAAACATTGTCAAAATCAAAAATAGCTTACTACCTTCCTCCTACGAATCGAAAAGGGGTTGTTGAAAAAGTTCTAAACGGAAGTTTATGTGTCGCTTGAACCCACAATGCCAATTGAACCACAACAAATACAATATTAATTTTGGGGGTTGTTGGTTACCGTATAAATTCCTTAAATGTCTGTTTCAAATATTTTACACACAAAATTAAATTAAAACAAAATAACTCACAGCAAGAGACGAGAGAAGAGTAATTTGATAGAAAAAAAAACGACATGAATCGTCAGTAGCCGCTAAAAAATAAGCAAATGAACCTGGGTTTTGTAAAATACCACAAGATGTAAACGTCCTGATATGATTGTGGTGGGTGGGTTATTGAAGGGCAACAATATAAAAATGTGCACGTGTCCTTTAAGGACACTTTTTTGGGGGGAGAGGGAAATGAAACTTACCCAGTCCGTCTAATGATGGTGATGGATGTTGAAGATAAAATATTTTTCAATTTATATTGTCTCGCCAACCAAAATTTTTAAAAACGTGATTTGAATTTTTTATTTTAAAAGAAGTTATTTCTAATAAAGGTGCTCTGGTTTGGGAATGTGGAAAAAATAGTTTGAAATTATTTTTTAATAAACAAAAATTGAGATTTTGCCAAGGTGATACTTTTTTAATTAATTTATAAAAAGACTGCAACGAAGTGTGAGATTCTTAAAAATACCATAGTTACAGTACTTTGAAGAAATAGGTAAGCAGTACCAAATAAAGGCTCCTTAAATATTCCCGACATACCTTTATAATAATTACAAGAATGCCCTCCAGCAAAAATTAGCCTAATCATCAACAACAAAAATATTTTCAAAAAAGTATTGTTGGTTTATTTACCTTTTTTTTTGAAAACTTTTTCTAAAGAAATTGCCAGCCTTTTTCTTTGTTTGCTCTCACTTTAGAAGCTCAAAGAAAAATCCACTTTTCAAAGATAATACAACACAATACTTGCAATGAATGGATGAAATGATTTTAATGAATGAATGAATGTTTTGACACCAACATACAAAACATCAGCAAACACATCCTTGTTCTCATCCAATACATATAGAGAATCTATGACGATGATGATGCTGATTCAGGCATCATGAACATCATGAAGTGTTTAATTTGGCAAACATACTCGAGCTTCATTTAAGAGGCTATGCCAACACATGTGAGCATACATGAACAGCTTCATACTACTGCTAGCATGACAACAAGGACTTTAGCATAAGGACTCCAATGAATGAATGAGCAAGTGAATGAATTGTATGCGTACAGGTAAACAACACATCACATGTATGCTGCGTTAATCGACTGCTTTTGTATATCCTGTCATGGGGAACGAGAGAAAAGGAGCTGCACAATACTCTTTGCTACTAATTTTAAGTAAATATTTACTATGTCACTTTCTGTATGCTTTTTGTTCTTGTTGTTGTTGCTATTTGATGTTTGAAAGGTGTATGTGTATGTATTAGCTGTGTCAGGAATTCAGTGTTTATCTTTATTCCCCCAAGCAGGGCTAGGGAAGGTGTTAAAATGTTAATTGGCACCAAAAGCGTTTGAATGTAAATAAAAATCGATTTTAATTCTAGAAATAGGATATTACCAAATAATGGGTACATAGAGCTTTTTGGTAACCACGGTGTGCCTTAACCAAATTTAAATGGAAGGTGCTTACACCTGGGAAGTTTTTGCAGATTCTGAAATTACAATGCTCATAGATGAGAAATATCAAGAAACAAAAAACTCGACGGAGGGATTTTCAAATAAATCGCGATTTAAGTTTACATTTTTAGGGTTTTTTAGGTTTTCACGATTTTGCTTGGAAACCGCGAGTCCTATGTAAATGGACCTAAGGAAAATGTTGTAGCTGTGAAAATTATCCACAAGATTTGCCTTTATGATATTTTCGTAAGTTTTATAGTTTTTGAGATACTGTGTGTTTTGAGACTGTATCGCCTCCTTATAAAACGATATCATGCTCAGTGCGCCTTAACTAACATTTGATGAAAACCGCTTACACATGGGAAGATTTTGCGGATTCTGAAACAGCAATGTTCAGAGATAAGAAAAATAACAGAAAAAAATCGGGGAAGGGAGGGCGACCAAAATGCACAATTTTACGGATTTTTTAAGTTTTCACGATTTTACTTGGAAACCGCAAATCGTGTCGAAATGAGTCTAAGGAAAATGTTGTAGCTGTGAAAATTCTCTACAAGACTGACCTTTAGGTTTTTTTCGTAGGTTTTACCATTTTTGAGAAATAGGTGTTCAGTTCAAATTTTTAGGTTTTTATCTAAGTCTTCAATATTTTGCTTGGAAACATCAAACTTCTACATCTTAAAAAACGGTAAAACCTACGAAAAGATCGTAAAGGTCAATCTTTTTCTGAATTTTCACAGCTACAACATTTTCTTTAGACCCATTTACATAGGACTCGCGGTTTCCAAGCAAAACCGTGAAAACCTAAAGAACCCCTAAAAATGTGAACTTAAATCGCGATTTATTTGAAAATCCCTCCGGCGATTTTTTTGTTTCTTGATATTTCCTATCTATGAGCATTGTAGTTTCAGTATCTACAAAAACTACTCAGGTGTAAGCACCTTCCATTTAAATTAGTTAAGGCGCACCGCACAAAGCAACCTACTAACCTGGGAGTGTTTGAAAACTGGCTGAAAACACTGTGCAACAAAATGGAGGTGAAAGTGTGGGGCACGGAAAATTCCTGTTGGGGAAGAAAGGCCTTGGTGAGTTTATTAAGAATCCCACAGAACAGATCCGCCGTGAGTCGAACTTTCGCGTTATGGCATGCTGAAGTTTTTGGTTGAGATCCTGTAAGGCATCAGGAATTAGCGTTATATCTTTATACCCTACACCACTATGTGGTAAGGGGTATTATGTGTTAGTGCATTTGTATGTAACATACAAAAGGAAGCGAGATAGACCCATAGTTCCTTCTAGGGATATACATAGAATCACTTCTGAGTCGATTTATGCATGTCCGTCCGTCCGTCCGCAACATACAGGTCGCATTTGTTGACCGATTTCGCTGAAAATTGGGGAATACCATTTTTATAGCCGTCGGAAGATCAAGTTCGAACATGGGATATATCGATCCACGTTTTGATATAGCCCCCATATAACGGTACCCCCCGATTTACGGTATTTTGACGTTTTCAGCTACATTTTCAGACCGATTTGGCTATAATTTGACATTTAGGGTTCTTAAGTGTCAATTAACATATATAACAAAACTTGTGGACACGTTTTGGTATAGCCCCCATATAAACTTATATATTAGAAGTTGTGGACATAGGTCCACTTTTTGGTATAGCCCCCATATAACGGTACCCTCCGATTTGCGGTATTTTGACGTTTTTAGCTACATTTTCAGACCGATGTAGCTATAATTGGACATTTAGGGTTCTTAAATGTCAATAAACTTATATAACAAAAGTTGTGGACATAGATCCACGTTTCGGTATAGCCCCCATATAACGGTACCCCCCGATTTACGGTATTTTAACAGTTTTAGCTACATTTTCAGACCGATTTATCTATATTTTGGCACTTAGGGTTCTTAAGTGTCAATAAACTTATATAACAAAACTTCTGGACATAGGTCCACGTTTTGGTATAGCCCCCATATAACGGTTCATTTAAGTTCATATTTTCGTATAGCCCAGATACCTCCAAACTAGCTGTTAATGACATTTGAAGTTCCCACGTTATGTACCGATTTTCGATATTTTGAAGATTCTAGCTAAATTTTTTAACCGAATTAGGAGTTATTTGACGTTAAAGGCTCCCATCAAAAACTCTCAACATAGGCCCATGTATTATTATAACCCCTATATAACAGTACCTCCCAATTTCTAGCCCACCAAAAATTGTCAACATACATAGTTAGATATAGGCACCATAAAAAAGGGCCTCCCGAATGAAGCATAAATGTACATAAACATTATCTGACATATTAACGTACCCACTTAAAGTTGGGGACAGGAATGAAAAGTAATTATTCCATATTAGTTCAGAATATTTTATGGTGGAGGGTATGAAAAGTTCGGCCCGGCCGAACTTAATGCTTTTTTACATGTTTTTCACTGTTGTTTTGGCTTATTTTTGAGATGACATGTCTTCAGACGAATCGAATGAGGATTATTTTCGTAGAGCACTTCGACCTTCTAACTCGCTTCCTTCAATGTCCTTTTCGTCCTTTATTTTAAGAGCTGCTATAAAAGTACCACAAGATGACGTTTTTCAGCTTCGAAATGTTCTGCAAAAATGTCGCTCAGAAAATTTTAGGTACTGCTCCCATTGACAACTAATCGATTTTGTCCCTAAAATATTAAAATATTTTCTAAAATATCAATTTCCCAACAAGCCGTTATAATTGTCCATTTTCATTCAGTTGTACTTTTACATTGTTAAATTAACATAAAAAATATAGTCAACAAAATATAAATATTGTCTTTAATATTAAAAACAAAAAAACAGAGCAACGCCTCTTCGTTTCACATCTGTTTAATATTTGTTTACAAAATTGTTAAACTCATAAATTTCTTTTCAAACACCAATAATATGTCTCTGCAATCTGTTGGAATGTTTACAACATCGTCTGCCTCTCGTTAATAATGATAAAACGAATGTTTAACTCAACATTAATGTCATGTTTTTCGGTTGTCAATATTTTATGATCATCAATAATTTTTTGCTTGATTATAGGCAACGCATTTAAGCATCGCATCGCATTTTCATTGATGAAATGCCTGAAATGCCACAACAAGTAGACAGCAATTTCGTTGTTCGTTGTCGACATCATATCGTCGAAACATTTATGTTTAATGCCATAAATTTCACGCCTTATTTAAACATTTCCTAATAATAAAAATATAACACCTTAAGGTAGATTCCACGTCGTGTAGTTGATGACATCGATGACATAGATGTGACAGTTAAACGTAGCAAATCATTGAACTTTATGTAGATTAGATAAAAGTGTACAAACACATAAAAGTATGTATGAAAACACCTACTACATAATTTGTTTTTTGGGGTGGGGGAAATGAGCAAATGTAACAGATGTTGAGTCAATTCAATTTGTTAAACAGGTAGGAGTGATGTAAACAGTTGAGGTTGTGGTGCCAATGTTAAACGATATGGAGGGCCTTTTTGTTTGTGTGTATAGTTTATGCCTTTAATGAAAACCCCCACTGTAGTTGCAAGGATCATAATTTGCATCTGGAGTATTTGTACTATTTTACACACTGGCGGATGGAAATTGTTTTAAAAAATTCTCAATTCCATTGAATAAATGACTCATAATGTCACTGTAAACTGAATGCCAAAATCTCAAAGGATAATATCCTGGTTGCCTTAGATTTTGTGAGTTTCCTCCCATGTTTATCATTAATATTTCAAATAAATTTCTAATCACATTTTGCGACACGATGATTAAATTCTCCATAGATTCATGAAATCTAAAGCAATTTCACTAGGGAGAAAGGTGAGAAAATTTGTTTTTCGAAAACTGTCAACAACAACAACAGCAGGTACATCTATATGTAAACATATTGGTTGACACATGGTAGGCGGCTCACTAGTGTTGCATGTGTATTATCTGTCTAATATAAATGTATGAAAAAGTGTCTGTGTGTGTCTGTGTAAATAAATGTAAATATAGACAAGGATGTGGCATTTAAAATCGAAAATATTTATAAATTTTTAAGGAAGGAAGGAAAGACGTTTTGGAACACTTGTTCAACACCACATGGGAGAGTGTTGGTGTGTGTACATTTGTGTCGATATGTCAATATGTGTCTTGTTAATAAATAATCACTTCATTTATTTAATAATCATTAAAAATTTAATTTACACACTCACTTTAATTTCCCTGTAAGTGATTTAATTAATTACGAAAAGAAATTTGAAAAATAAATTTCATTTTTTTTGTTGGGGATTATTAAATGACTATTTATTAGTGGCAGAAGTAAATTTAATTGGATTCGAATTAATCAACTTTTAAAGCGAACGAATTCAGAATAAAATAAGAATAAATAATGTTTAAAAAAAGTTTTAAATTAAAATTTACCAGCCAAGTCGGACTATAGGAAAAGTTTGGAATTAAATAACTGACAGTAATTCGTGTATACAATTTTCGAATGATTTACGTATAAATGCTAGTTTCCAAGCTTAGTCCACCCACTAAAATAACATTTTAATATGCCTGATGATAGGACTTAACCAACCGTGAAACGTAGCATAATGGTTGAATGCAGGGACGTACGCAGGGGGGGGGGGGGCACAGGGGGCCCGGGCCCCCCCCGAAATGGTTTGGTCGAACAAAATTTGCTAAGCTACTGTAACTAGTTATTATATTTTTTCTCATAAAAATGTTTGTATGTTTGCAGATTTCAAATTAAAACTTTTATTTTCTTAAGTTTCTGAACAGAAAATGTACATCATTAGCAAGTTTTGTTAGAAAATATTTAAAAAATTTTTGTTTGTATGCTGTTTTTGAGAGAAACTTCCAATGCAATCTGAATTACTTCTTCATGTCATATCATTCCACTATCAAATTCGAATTCCATAATGAATAAACTCCAAGTTTATGTCATATTCGAACTATATAGAGCACTCGAGGCTTAAAACTCATTGTGTAACAACAAAAAAACGAGTTCAGTATTGTGGGAATGGAAGTATATGAACAAGTGTCTATTGGATAAAATGTATGAAGGTCCGGTGCTTCGTGGAATACATCTTGAAAGCCAATTAGAAATTTGTTTTACTGACATCGCCAAAATTTTGTTATTCTATTTTAGACAAATTTGCTGCTAAACAGTATGAGAACATAATGAAGACAAATTAATTTTTGTGCGTCATTTGATTTTTTTCCTTTTTATCACCGAAGTATAATTGTAGCCTCAGACTTTAAGGTTACGAGATTATATACACTAGGATACGATACAAATAGGTCTCATCAAATAATGATTTTAGACTCCACATACATATGTATGGACGATATTCGTTTCAGACAAGATGGAAGTACATACCACCGTCCGTCCGTCTGTATCTCTGTTTGTCTGGCAGGTTGGAACTCATGATAACTCTCGAACGGATCAAGCGATTTGGTCCAAGTTATGGATCTCGTAATGTTTTGTCCAAATTAAATTTAAGTCCTTTCGGTACCTCCTCCATAAAAGTTCAAAAATTTTCACTAAAATGGTCGAAGGGACTAACCGATTCGGTCTAAAATCGAAACTAATTTGGACTATGTCGGTCCACTCGTAAAATTACTTCCAAAAGTACATCAACTTCCAAGAGAATATGTTTGGACAACATCTTCAGGTCCCTCATACAAGTCTAACATAACTGCAGTTTAAAGACTGCTCGAGGATCCTTTGGACATTTTGTAGTGTTGTTTACAGCGAAATCCTATTTTTCGTGGGCAAGATCATGTTTCCTGGCAAAGCTCTAAATACTACGGTGACCAACTAAAATAGCTTATGCGCGCGGTAACTATCGAGAGGAGAGTCTCTCAAAATAAGATCCATTTCTAAAATTAATTAGTTTATTATTAGCGAATAATTAAGTGGGGTTCAATAAGGATCGATATTTTTTTTCAAAACTATATAGAACTATGTCCATCAAATTGTTTGTCATCGAGTCCAAAAACTTCTAATCGTAAAATTAAGAAAAAAATATAACGCTTAATTTTTTACATTATATTAAAAGTAAAAATAATCCTGGAATCAGACTCTATCACTTCCGGTAAATAACACTGTGCAACATTTTTAAGGTAATCTTCTGCACACAATTTGAAGTGAGAATTTCTTGAAAGTATAGACCCAAAGTACAAAAGCCCTAGTTGCGTTTAGTTGAGTCAGATCCTGGTTGGATTTTATGGCCCCACCTAGACATTGTTAAATATCGACTTTTTAAAGTAACTCGGAGCTATATCTCTGAAACCAATGCAAATCTTCTTCTGACCTCTGAAGCAAATTTGTAGATAAGGGTCAGAATAAAATATTTGGACAAATAATGAACTGGAAAAACTACATCTATTCCCTCAAATTTTATAATATATCTAAAAATTGCATAATTTGTATAGATTTCGCACCATATCTCCAAAACTGTTAAATTTTTCTAAATTCATTTGGAAACATATCAACGACAACGGCAGCCGATATTCTTAAAAGTTAGGCTAAGATAATCGAAATAGTAAAAATCTTGCTATAGCAAAGACAACGGTAATTCATTGTGGTTGTAAAATTCTGCGATAAACTATAATGTGCGCCTGTATGATTAAAAACTTCAATACACTGAAAACGGGGCGTACATTTGACATGGCGACTTTACCGGACGTGGTCCGATATTCAATTTCATTTCTAAATATCCTACTCTGTAAATATTTAAAATTGTATCCTAAATATTATGAATTCTTTCTATTGCATTTATATACTTTGCAGCAATATTTTATATAAAATTCGAAAAATCAAAAATTTTTTGGCTTATTTTAAAGTACATGTAGAATAGAATATGTGCCAAAATTTCGAGTCCATCGGACAAAAATTTACCGAGATATTAGCTTTCGAAGGGAAACATTTATTGTGTTTTGTATGTAGCATAGAAACTAAAAACGTCTTTTCCTCGAAGTGGCACTTTTGAAAGCGGTACCCACTGTAACTCGAAAACGTATGCTTCGGTCTTTATATGTTTTTGTGGGACTATTATACACATAAATCATGTGCTTAACCGAGAGAGTCTTTAAAAAACTGCTGACGGAGTCCGAAAAAATATCAATTTTTTTTTTTAATCGAAATTATGATTTTAACTGTTAAAAATTTTTAAAAAATGATTTTAATTAATTCCGTTTCGATAATGGACAAGATTATTAGGTTCGTAATATAATAATTGTTCCACAAACATCCCAGAGGGGACAAGGGAGACTTCTCTCATATTAATGAGTGCACCCCGATTCATATTAGCTCAATGATATGGGACCTACTGTTTATCGCCGAGTCCGAACGGCGTGTCTGAAGACACCACTTGTAGAGAAGTTTTACATGACTGAAATACTCAGGATGTTTGGCCGGGGAATCGAACCCACAACCTTCTACGTGCAAGGCGGGTGTGCATACCATTGCACCCCGGTGGCACCCATTTAGGTTCGTAATGATCCCACAAAAATATATGCTGATCGATTTATTCTTTAATAGATTTCTTATAAAAAATGCATGAAAATGGCTTTAAGTGGGCATAACCCCTTAAAATAGCTTTACGTAACACTACACAACATTTGAATTTTTCATGATTTTTGGTCAAGTTGGGCCCCCCCCCCCGAAATGATATCCTGCGTACCAGGGACGTACGCAGGGGGGGGGCACGGGGGGCCCGGGCCCCCCCCGAAATGATTTGGTCGACTTCAATTTTTTGAGCTACTTTAACAAATTATTACGTTTTTTCTTTTTTTATTTTTGGAATTTTGAAACGAAATGTTAGATTGTTTTGAAAATTATGTAAAAATGTAATGTATGAACAAGTTGTCTAAGAAATATTTAATTTTTTTTTAAATACTCTTTATGAGAAAAACTTCCAGTAAAATCTGAATAACTTCTGTATCTCTTGTAATTTCGTTATCAAATAATAAAGGGTCGAGGAATTCTATAATGAATATAAAGGTCTTGAGGCTTTAAACTCATTGTGTATTCAAAAAATAACGAGTTTATTATTGTGCGGATTGGAAGTGCATGAAATGACATGTTTACTGGAAAAATGTACGATATATCAAGTGTTTTCCGTGGAGTATATCTCTGAAACCAATTAGAAAATTGTTTTACTACCTTAATTTTTTTATTATTTATTTAATGTTATACATCATAAAGTGCTAATATCAGCTATAAGTAGCATACCCACCAGAATTTTTTTCCTACCATTAACAAAGTTGTAGCTGGAAACAACCGTAAAAGAAATTAATGCTCAAACATTGGTTAAATGGTATTAAAATCTGCTGTAATTTCAGCCTTTAGGCTAACGATAAAAATGTACATCATCGAAATAATGACCTTTGTCTCTTCATATCTTTCGACAAAAGCCGCTTCAAATAATTTGGCGTCGATTTAGCCCAGTTTGTTTTTCTGTCTGGCTCGAGCGCATGAGAACTTTCGAACGGATCAATCGAACTTTAAGTCATATTGGTCCATTCCTTTTTCACACAAGACTACAAAACATTTCGCTAAAATGGTGCGCACAATAACTCTCGAAGGTCCAAATCGATTTCTTCGAGACATAGATTAGGTTCGAATATGGATTATATCGGATCACTCCTTCAGGTACCTCGCACACAAAATTTCAATATCCGATTTCACCGAAACTTTGAACATCCTAAAATTATTTCCGGACGTACATACGTATATCAAGTACCAAGAGGGTCTATATGCGACAACATCTTCGGATAACTCCCTCACAAAATTTCAACATAAGTGCAATTTATGGGCTGTTCGAGAATCCATTGGACATTTTGACCAATGCTACTGCTTGCGGTCTTGGTTACAGCGATATTCTATTTTTCGTGGTAAGTCCATGCTTCCTGACATAACGGTTCAAAAGCTCTAAATCTTACCATGACCAACTAAAATAACGGCTTGACACATAACTATCAAAAGGAATGACTTTCAAAATTAGGTCCACTTCCAAAACGGACCATTCTTTCAGGTATTTTCTCCACAAAAGTGCAAAATTTTGCGCTCTTATCGAAGTCAAACCTATGAACTCAGCATAAGCATTTAATCACAACGCCCACAATCTTGAAGTTTTATACCCAAATATTTTTGTCGGAAAGTTTATACGTCCAAAAAAGCCACGAAATTCTGAAACTCCCTGACTACACAATTTATAGGACAAAGATTTTGGTTATGAAGCCCGTATTCGATCTGTCAACTTACACAGGCTGTCGGCAAACCCGACTGATACTTGTTTACTTGTTTTCGAGAAAACAAAAGTTATGAATTTTCATAAGTTCGTATCCGCTGTGCCGACAGAAGTAATAGTTCTTGGAAAGTTTTAAATGTCATAGAGTTAGAGTTTGGGAATTCACGACTTTTTTTTTTGTTCCCGGGAAATCGGGAATAAAAATTTCTCATTCCCGGGAACCCGGGAATTCCCGGGACTATGAGAAATCGAGTTTGTGGGGCATAGACGTGACAGAGCGCAAACATAAAGGAAAAAAATACTCCTTATATTTATAGTTATATCATTAGTTATCTCTTTGGAACAATATTAACGACGATGCGCCAAAATCTTGAAAGTTCCAATACATCGTATATGGCAGCTGTTCAAGCCAACCAATTCTTCCTGACTAATTTGCAGAGATTTATTATTATTATTCATATCAAAGGTTGCTGTGCGACTCTATTTTTTAGGTCAATGATATGGGGCGTTCTTTTTATGGTTCGAAGGGCGTGTCGATCATAGAATAAATCCGTTGATAAAGGATTCTTACAAGGTTGATCTTTTGTGCACAAAGCTTCACAATTGCACTTATATGAACATACATCTATAGTTATTACTGACTTCCATTCCTAATATACACGATTTGCCACTTACATATTATACAGTTTTTAATATTGCATACAATAATTTTGGAGAAAACAACAATTCGAAACAATCACAGAGTTTATATATTAGCAAATTAATATACTTAAAGAATGCCAATAATAAAAATATGGACTAGAACAACAAGGAAATGGCTCCAAAAAGCTCAGAATTATGTGAGGTTATACAGACTTCGAATTCCAGAAAAAAACAATAATTATTGAGAGGACCAAAAAGTATGTACTACTTTACACGAATTATCGCGATTTTTACAATGGACCTTAAGTTTGTTACAAATGATCGGAAATTACAAATTATCGGGGCATGAATAATCGCTATTCCACTATATTTTCAACATTAAATAACTATACGACAAATAATATAAGACTTATATATGAAAAATACAAATACCCGCATTCCCGGGAATTTCAAAAAAATTTCCCGGGAAATCCCGTCGGAAAAAAATCGAGAATTCCCGGGAAATTCCGAGTCGGGAATTCCCGACCAGAAACTCTACATCGAGTTCATAAACATCTAATCGTACAATTAAGATATAAATAAGGCGGAACAACAACCATTGGGATATCAGTAGAGCGATTCTCTAACTCAATTTTTGAGTTACCGACAATTGTCGGTAAAATTAAAATACTTATAATTTCGTAATTACCGGTTTTTTCTGTAAGTTAGCGACGAATGAAAAGCAGTCGTAAAGTTATACCGATATTAAGTCTGTTGTCAATTTTTACTGAACTTTTCATATATAATTTTGCGTTTAAAATTTACCGATTTTTGTCGGTAACTCAAAAAATGTGTTAGACAATCGCAGGACTTAGCTAAAATTTTGCCGAAACAGAATGTGGATTCAAACAGTGCTGCGAGTAGAATTCCAAGTCTATGAGTCGTAGTTGGTATCGCCCGACTCCTGATAAAAATGTTTTCTCTTTTTTCTAAATGCCTGTTCCAGAACCTGCAATTTTATACAATTTTACTACTAAAAATGAGTAGATTCTTGCAGTACTGAAACATACCATAAATGTAATTTTCTGAATTTTTTAGTTGGCTTGCATGGACTCTATCACTTCTGGTAAAATAGTAAAGTTTTGGTGTTTTTATGACAAAGCCCAATCTGCACTCAGGGATTCGATTTATTCTTTTTTTGGAGTTATTGATTTCAATTAATTAATGGTATACAAATAACATTAATAGGTTTTTAGATAGATCTTCTTGTCAGAATCAGTCCTCGTGGTAAAAATGTGTTCATTTAAAACTTAATAAGGCAAAAATAAGACAAACCTTTTTTAATGAGACTGAAGTTAATATGGGATGTATGGATATGTACTTTAAAGAAGAAGAAATACTGAAATTCTTTGAAATAGAATCGAAAGTGCCAAATAAGAGCTACTGTGGTTAAAAATTCTGGGATACTTTAAAACGTAAATCTATATGGATAATGTTCATTTGAAAAAATTTTTAGTTATTGCGTCAAATGCTTTGGAGAATTTGGTTAAAATCTTCAAAACACCCGGCGGAATTTTTGTATAGGGACTATACTGAACGTGTTCTGATATGGTTAATTTCAATTCTAAACATCCAAAGACTAATTTATTATACTCTGTTCCAAATTTCAAAGTTATATCTAAAATATTGTAAACTCTATGGAAATTATATATTTTGTATCAATATTTCATATAAAATCAACTAAAAACCCTTTAAAATAGTTTTATGTAACGCTAAAAAACATTTTTTAATTTCATAATTTTTGGTCATGTTGGGCCCCCCCCGAAATGAAATCCTGCGTACGTCCCTGCTGCGTACGTCCCTGGTCGAATGTGTGGGACTTCAGTGGATTCCTAATTTTTCAATGTAGGTTATAACAGCACAACTCGAAAGAGAATTAATTCAAATATCTGACTTACTTAAATGGCTTTTATACTAAACAGAACGTCTTGTTCCATAAGCCGAACTAAGTATAAATTTCCAAACACACCGATCTTTTGCTTTACTTCTCCAATCTTGGATGTCATGTTTTGTGATATCTTTTTCAACTTGATCTTTCCATCGGAGTTTTAGCCTTCCCTTGGAACATATATCGCCGATTTTTGTCTTCTCAAAATTTTGGATGCCATGTTTTGTGATATCTTCTTCAATTTGGGCTTTCAATCGGAGTTTTGGCCTTCCCTTGGGGCATATACTGTCGAGTGGCTCATATTCAAATGCTTTCCTAGCGGGGGCATCATTATCCATCCTGCTGACGTGGCCCAGAGTTTTAATATATCAATGTCGCTCGGCTGGTATAGCTCGTGGTTCATACGTCGTCGGTATTCACCGTCAACGCATATTGGTCCATAAATCTTTCGAAGAATTTTTCTCTCAAACACACCAAGTTCATGGGTGTTGATACCATAAACTTTTTCTTATCACCTTTGACTGCCCACTTTGGCAGACTCGTTTTCAATTTTTGCAAAGGTGGCTGTTACTGCTCGTGTTGATCGACATGTTATGTCTATCTTTATTGTAAATTGTGCTGTTTTTATTTCGCTTCTCGTATGACCTTTTCCAGTAGAATGTTAAATAAGTCACACCTTGTTCTGTTTCAAAAGTTTCCGAGAGATTCTTTCCTATTTTAACAGCTGATCTTGTGTTAGCCAGTGTCATCCTGCATAATCGTATATGTTTTGCAGGGATACCAAACTCAGGCATGGCTTGGAACACCTTTGATCGAATTGGGCTGTCGAAGGCGGCCTTATAGTCGACGAACAGGTGGTATGTGTCGATCTGTCTTTCGTGGGTCTTCTCCAGTATTTGACGCAGTGTGAAGATTTGGTCTAGTGTCAATTTACCAGGTCTAAAACCGCATTCGTATGAACCGATTATTTCATTGACCATGGGTTTTAGACGTTCACGCAGTACGTTCGACAGCACTTTGTATGCGATTGGTAGCAGACTTATGCCTCTGTAGTTTGTACACACCGTATAATCTCCTTTCTTGTGTACGGGACATATGAGGCTGAGGTTCCAATCATTGGGTATGTGTGTTTTACCGTGGGAGCGACAATGTATTCTGAAATCCCGGCTTGGTACACTTTTGATCCGTGCTGGGAAAGAACCACGGACCATGGATCTGCTCCGTTTGCCACATGTCAAAATTAGTGAGATGTAATGGATGTATGGAGTGGGTGTATGTGTTCTCTTAGAAGACCAGAAGTTCTTCTTTTAGGAAAATGTCTAAGACTAGAACAGCACTTCCGAGCCGTCTCCAGGACTAATGTAATAGTAGCTATTTTGCCGCTTGCTGCACCAAAACGTTTTCGTCGGATTCATCGTCGTCAATATTGTGGACTTTATGAGTCGGAAAAACACCATGGTCTCTGCGATCCAGGAAACAAAGCTCACCACCGCCTGTAGCTTCGAACGTTGCGATTGTTACAACTTTTGTGGAAGGATTGTACAAGAAAGGGGAGGAGGAGACCTTGTCCGAACGCCTGACTTCTTTAAAATGTGTGATTGCCCTGTGCTGTATGCCTGATATCAGTTCGGTTTCTTGAGGGCAATAAGTGTTTGTTCTTGAGTGCTTGTGATGTCGTTCGGACTCGCCTTAAAAAAGTAGGCCCCATATTATTGAGCTAATGAATAGGAGTGGATTTATTGATATGAGAGAAGTCTCCCCTGTCGCTTCAGGAATGTTAGGATAACATAATAGGGGACTTTAGTGATCATCGCGAGCTTTGGCATTGACTCCTAGGCAATAGACCCCTCTGCGCTGGCCAAGCAAATCGGTAGCTCCATATTTCGCACGATACACAAAGACGTTCCTACGAGGATAGGTGGAGATTGTCACAGTTGGTCAGACACTACCATTATGGCACCTGGTCTGAGGGAACTTACTCCTGAAGTCAACAGGCTAGTAAGCGCGCAAAAGTGCCTTGACCAACTGAAGCAATGTAACATTGTTATAGTATGAAGTAAATTGTGACCAATGATTAAATCATGCCTGAATCCGGAAAAGAAAGATAATAAAACGGTTGTTACTTTCAACGGCGTGACAGGAGTGATCCGAAGCGTTTCGAGTTTTATTTTAACCGGCAATTTATAGAGCATTCCCAGAGTGATAGGACGAAGCGGCGTGTACTACGCCGTATAAGATCCCTCTCATCTGAGGAGGAACCACCACAATTTCCGATGAACTATGTAGCAGATGTCATCCAAAATTCCAAACCATACAAAGCGTTGGGTCCACACGGCATCTCTCAATGCTAATGCCTATACAACTAAATGAACTCGGATTTGACTATTTGACAAGTGTCTTTAATTGATCTTTCGCCACAAATATTGTACCAGAAGGCTGAAAAGTTGACAGAGTAGTTATGGTACTGAAGCCAGGCAAGGATACCAGCAGAGGTGAATGGTACAGGCCGATTTCAGTTCTGTCGCCAGTAGCGAAGATTCTAAAGGCAAAACTAGTTGCCCAACATCAGCATGGGTTCCTGAAAATGCACTGTACCGCAAAAGTATTGCATGCCATGTGCACACACATCAGTACAGGACTGAACTAGAACAGGTAGTGGGACTAAACAGACATGGCATTCCTTGATCTATCGAAGGCTGTTCGAGAACCCCAGCCGGGTTTTAAAGTTGAATAACCAATTTTATGAGTGGAAGCCAGTCGTTTGTGGAATTCGAAGGCTAAGATGTCTAAGACATGGGAGTTCTCCAAGGCGGTATGTTATTTTCGGCACTGCTTAACCACTACCTTAATTCCACATCCTCCATAAGCCATAAAGATCGTAATGTGATGCGAATGATCATCAATGATATACGCGATAGGTTAAATGTCTACATAACTGCAGTGCTTCCATATTAGGAATATGAAAATATTCGCCGCTAAGTTCACTGTCATACTGTTCACTTCTAGGGCGATTGAAATGAGGCTCTCTCTGAAGATATTGGTTGATTGTGTCCCGATTCCGACCACTAATTACCCCAAGACATTGAATGTAACGTTTGATAGCATATTTAAGTCGCCAGCGCAAGACACAGCTATTTGCGACGTCAGAAGTCGCTGGCCGGCAGCACTTGGAAAACTGACAATGAGGCCTTCTATGAGAAGAGATTGTGGTCTTTAATGAAAAAACCTCATGGACTTTGGGGTTTTCTATGAGAAGACCATGTGGGCTTCTATAAGTAGACCTTGTGGTCTTCTATAAGTATACGTTGTGGTCTTCTATAAAAAGACCTTGTGGTCTTCTATAAAAAGACCTTGTGGTCTTCTATAAGAAGACCTTGTGGTCTCCTATAAGAAGGCCTTGTGGTCTCCTATAAGAATACCTTGTGGTCTTCTATAAGAAGACCTTCTGGTCTTCAATAAGAAGATCTTGTGGTCTTCTATAAGAAGACCTTGTGGTCTTCTATAAGAAGACCTTGTGGTCTTCTATAAGAAGACCTTGTGGTCTTCTATAAGAAGACCTTGTGGTCCTCTATAAGAAGACCTTGTGGTCTTCTATAAGAAGACCTTGTGGTCTTCTATAAGAAGACCTTGTGGTCTTCTATAAGAAGACCTTGTGGTCTTCTATAAGAATACCTTGTGGTCTTCTATAAGAAGACCTTGTGATCTTCTATAAGAAGACCTTGTGATCTTCTATAAGAAGACCTTGTGATCTTCTATAAGAAGACCTTGTGATCTTCTAGAGGAAGACCTTGTGATTATCTGCAAGAAGACTTTGTTTTCCTCTATAAGAAGACCTTGTGGTCTTCTATAAGAAGACCTTGTGATCTTCTATAAGAAGACCTTGTGATCTTCTATAAGAAGGCCTTGGGGTATTCAATAAGACCTTGTATTCCTCTATAAGAAGATCATGTGGTCTTCTATAAGACCTTGTGATCTTCTATAAGAAGACCTTCTGGTCATCTATAAGAAGACCTTCTGGTCTTCTATAAGAAGACCTTGTGGTCTTCTATAAGAAGACCTTGTGATCTTCTATAAGAAGACCTTGGGGTCTTCAATTAGAAGACCTTGTGGTATTCTATAACAAGACCTTGTGGTCTTCTATAAGGAGACCTTGTGGACTTCTATAAGGAAACCTTGTGGTCTTCTATAAAAAGACCTTGTGGTCTTCTATAAGAAGACCTTGTGATCTTCTATAAGAGGACTTTGTTGTCTTCTTTAAGAAGACCGTGTGGTCTTCTTTAAGAAGAGCTTGTGGTCTTCTATAAGAAGAGCTTGTGGTCTTCTATAAGAAGACCATGTGGTCTTCTATAAGAAGACCATGTGGTCATCTATAAGAAGACCTTGTGGTCTTCTATAAGGAGACCTTGTGGTCTTCTATAAGGAGACCTTGTGGTCTTCTATAAGAAGACCATGTGGTCTTCTATAAGAAGACCATGTGGTCTTCTATAAGAAGACCATGTGGTCTTCTATAAGAAGACCATGTGGTCTTCTATAAGAAGACCATGTGGTCTTCTATAAGAAGACCTTGTGGTCTTCTATAAGGAGACCTTGTGGTCTTCTATAAGGAGACCTTGTGGTCTTCTATAAGGAGACCTTGTGGTCTTCTATAAGGAGACCTTGTGGTCTTCTATAAGAAGACCTTGTGGTCTTCTATAAGAAGACCTTGTGGTCTTCTATAAGAAGACCTTGTGGTCTTCTATAAGAAGACCTTGTGGTCTTCTTTAAAAAGACCTTGTAGACCTTGTGGTCTTCTATAAGGAGACCTTGTGGGCTTCTACAAGAAAACCTTGTGGTTTTCTATAAGAAGACCTTGTGGTTTTCTATAAGAATACCTTGTGGTTTTCTATAAGACCTTGTGGTTTTCTATAAGACCTTGTGGTCTTCTATAAGAATACCTTGCGATCTTCTATAAGAAAACCTCGTAGTCTTCTCTGAGAAAACCTTATAGACTTCTCTAAAAAGACCTTATGTTGTTCTATACGATGAGTGTGAGGTCTTCCGAAAGGTCTTAGAAAGCATTGTGGTCTTCTGTAGGTGGACCTAGCGGTCTTCGGAGCTTTTGATCATGCAAAACATAGTGCTACGCAGTTGAAAAAAATTCAAACCAGAATGCCAACCTAAGGATCGTAACAGACACCAGTGGACGATCTTCATGCGTGAGCGAAGCTTTTAACCGGTGCATCAGCACAACAAGAGAACATTGTCTCTCAAACAGTGGACAGGCTTTCTACACAAAGGCGCGTCAGGAGTCGTATTCATGATTTAAATAGAAAGCTCCAAAAAACAAACGAGAACCTCTAGATCAACGAGCCTATCAGTCAGGCTTGGATATCTTTCACACTGAGGCAGTTGCGTAGACAATGATACAGTGTGAATGGCGTATCCCTTATCGATCGCAGCAGAATACAAACAGAAGAAAAAAATTCGGATAATGAAGCCACCTCAATCCGTAATGGACCCGCTGCTTTCTTTTATTTATCGACTTTAAGTATACGATTTTGTCATTTTTCCACTTCGTTTAAATTTTTTTCATTTCACTAGTTCTTGAGACATTTTTCTGCTGATTCAGGCGAAATTTCTACACAGTTATTATTCCCATCCAATCCAGTACACATCAAATCATGTAAAAGAAATTTAAAAACATAGGCCATAATTTATTATTGTCACAATTTTACCATGGAGTTTTTATGTATGAATGGAAACGGGAGGTTAACCCTTTATGCCATAAAACAGCTGGAAAGAAATTCATGTTTTCATTTTCTTGTTGACCACCATAGCTGACATCATCAACGCATCATTAGAGACTGCAACTGTAATGAGTATTTACATTTAATTAGATGCAGACAAACGAATGTCTGTCCAAAAGCGTACACGACTGACTGACCGACCGACCATCAATGAAAACTTTGATTGGCTGGCCTTTGACGGCTAAACCAAAGAAGAGATTACAAGAGAGCTGGAATTATTGATTGTATTTTAGGTACAATATCTGTGGAAAGAAGGTGTTTATCTGGTTTGACTGTTTTTCTTAATCTCAAATCAAATCAAAGCCGAAAGGCAACGTAGAGACGTCCCTCACACGTACACACATGGGTACTACGGTCATAACCAAGTGAACATTTGCATTAATTTATGGTGATATTAACAACAGATAAAGCAGCTAACCAAACAGCCAGCCACTCTATATGACGATGATCTATCCATAAGGCGTGAGGGCTTAAAAAGAATGTGCGCGGATAAGCGTAGCACATGTTGTAACAATCAAAAATGTTGTACAAGGTATCTAGTTTGGCCCTTTTGTGTGTGTGTTTGGCTTAGTACAAGTCCACATTGTGCGTTACAAGCTCTTTGATTGATAATAAAGTTGTTAAATCTTGTGGAGCACAAAAACAGTTTTGACTAGTTTTCGTTTTTCTTTTCTTTTTTTGGAAAGAAAATTGAATTTTTAGTTCGTTTTTTGTTTATCTCAAAGATGCTCAACCTTTGGTGTTGTCATAAATTTTCTTTTGTGCCTATCTCTAATTTGTGATTTTTATTGTTAAAATTTTAGTAATTTGATCATTTATGCTCCCACCGATTTTTATCTTCTTACAGCGGAGTGGGGCCCCCAATTCGAAATGTTCGCTTTTATTTTCTTTGTTTTCGGAAAATTTATTAGTTCAAATTCTATTGAATTTGTTGATATTGTTATTAGTTTTATTAGGGAGTTTGTCCCCTCCTGACTTGTGGGGGCCTCCAGCCACCAGCATCATTGAATGTTGACATATTTTTATGATTATCGCGTTTTCGATTTAATTTTCTTTCTTCCGACAATTTAATCTTTAGTTTTCTTGTTGCTTTTGTTTTCAGGGGAGGGGTAGGACCATTGAACATGGTTTAGCTTTTTGTGGGTTTATGACTTTATTTGATTTAGCTAAAATTTAATTATTTTGTTCTTTCATTTTTTAAATCTCAATTCCGGGGTAATTACTAATAAATTTGAAATAGGTGACAGTAAACATGGTAGGCGGGGTTAAATTGGATTTAGATCAAAGGTAGTTTTTTGCTCAGACTTTAATTTTATTGAAAATCGACATTGATATGAAAATATTATATAATACTAGCGGACCCGGCGAACTTCGTCTCGCTATTAAGGAATAAAATTTCATACAAAAACTCAATTTTCGATTTTTCCAATTTTCCGACTTTTCCAGAGAGATTTTCCAAAATTTTCTTCCGTAAAGACCTTCTCCTCGAAAATACGAATAACTGACAAAAAATTTTACAGAAATCGGCCTAGCCGTTCTCATTTTATGAATTACTATACATTTTTTACACCATTTTTATATATATAGATTATACTATATAAAAATCCTATTGGGTTTAGATCCAAGTTCCAATTGGAATTTACTAAAAAATGATTTAAATTTTTTCAACGGCCATTTTACCTAGAAGCGTAAATTTTTTAAGTAAATTTTTTCAACCACCATCTAACCAAGAAGCGTGGATTTTTTAAGTCAAGTTTTTCAACGACCATCTGGCCAAGAAGCGTGGATTTTTGAAGTAATTTTTTTCAACGACCATCTGACCAAGAAACGTGGATTTTTTGAGTATTTTTTTTTCAACGACCAACTGACCAACCAGCGTCGATTTTTTAAGTAAATTTTTTCAACGACCATCTGACCAACAAGCGTGGATTTTTTAAGTAAATTTTTTCAACCACCATCTGACCAAGAAGCGTGGATTTTTACCAACATTTTTGAGCGACCTTCTGGCCAAGAAGCGTGGATTTTTTAAGTAAATTTTTTCAACCACCAACAAGCGTGGATTTTTTAAGTAAATTTTTTCAACCACCAACAAGCGTGGATTTTTTAAGTAAATTTTTTCAACCACCAACAAGCGTGGATTTTTTAAGTAAATTTTTTCAACCACCAACAAGCGTGGATTTTTTAAGTAAATTTTTTCAACCACCATCTGACCAACAAGCGTGGATTTTTTAAGTAAATTTTTTCAACCACCATCTGACCAAGAAGCGTGGATTTTTTAAGTAAATTTTTTCAACCACCATCTGACCAACAAGCGTGGATTTTTTAAGTAAATTTTTTCAACCACCATCTGACCAAGAAGCGTGGATTTTTTAAGTAAATTTTTTCAACCACCATCTGACCAACAAGCGTGGATTTTTTAAGTAAATTTTTTCAACCACCATCTGACCAAGAAGCGTGGATTTTTACCAACATTTTTGAGCGACCATCTGGCCAAGAAGCGTGGATTTTTTAAGTAAATTTTTTCAATCACCATCTGACCAAGAAGCGTGGATTTTTACCAACATTTTTGAGCGACCATCTGGCCAAGAAGCGTGGATTTTTTAAGTAAATTTTTTCAACGACCATCTGACCAACAAGCGTGGATTTTTTAAGTAAATTTTTTCAACGACCATCTGACCAACAAGCGTGGATTTTTTAAGTAAATTTTTTCAACCACCATCTGACCAACAAGCGTGGATTTTTTAAGTAAATTTTTTCAACCACCATCTGACCAACAAGCGTGGATTTTTTAAGTAAATTTTTTCAACGGCCATCTGACCAACAAGCGTGGATTTTTTAAGTAAATTTTTTCAACCACCATCTGACCAACAAGCGTGGATTTTTTAAGTAGATTTTTTCAACCACCATCTGACCAACAAGCGTTGATTTTTTAAGTAAATTTTTCAACCACCATCTGACCATGAAGCGTGGATTTTTTAAGTAAATTTTTTCAACCACCATCTGACCATGAAGCGTGGATTTTTTAAGTAAATTTTTTCAACCACCATCTGACCAACAAGCGTGGATTTTTTAAGTAAATTTTTTCAACCACCATCTGACCAACAAGCGTGGATTTTTTAAGTAAATTTTTTCAACCACCATCTGACCAACAAGCGTGGATTTTTTAAGTAAATTTTTTCAACGACCATCTGACCAAGAATCGTGGATTTTTTAAGTTAATTTTTTCAACGACCATCTGACCAAGAAGCGTGGATTTTTTAAGTTAATTTTTTCAACGACCATCTAACCAAGAAGCGTGGATTTTTAAAGTAAATTTTTTCAGCGACCGTCTGACCATGAAGCGTGGATTTTTTAAGTAAATTTTTTCAACCACCATCTGACCAACAAGCGTGGATTTTTTAAGTAAATTTTTTCAACCACCATCTGACCAACAAGCGTGGATTTTTTAAGTAAATTTTTTCAACCACCATCTGACCAACAAGCGTGGATTTTTTAAGTAAATTTTTTCAACCACCATCTGACCAACAAGCGTGGATTTTTTAAGTAAATTTTTTCAACGGCCATCTGACCAACAAGCCTGGATTTTTTAAGTAAATTTTTTCAACCACCATCTGACCAACAAGCGTGGATTTTTTAAGTAAATTTTTTCAACCACCATCTGACCAACAAGCGTGGATTTTTTAAGTAAATTTTTTCAACCACCATCTGACCAACAAGCGTGGATTTTTTAAGTAAATTTTTTCAACCACCATCTGACCAACAAGCGTGGATTTTTTAAGTAAATTTTTTCAACCACCATCTGACCAACAAGCGTGGATTTTTTAAGTAAATTTTTTCAACCACCATCTGACCAACAAGCGTGGATTTTTTAAGTAAATTTTTTCAACCACCATCTGACCAACAAGCGTGGATTTTTTAAGTAAATTTTTTCAACCACCATCTGACCAACAAGCGTAGATTTTTTAAGTAAATTTTTTCAACCACCATCTGACCAACAAGCGTGGATTTTTTAAGTAAATTTTTGAGCGACCATCTGGCCAAGAAGCGTGGATTTTTTAAGTAAATTTTTTCAACGACCATCTGACCAACAAGCGTGGATTTTTTAAGTAAATTTTTTCAACGGCCATCTGACCAACAAGCGTGGATTTTTTAAGTAAATTTTTGAGCGACCATCTGGCCAAGAAGCGTGGATTTTTTAAGTAAATTTTTTCAACGACCATCTGACCAACAAGCGTGGATTTTTTAAGTAAATTTTTTCAACCACCATCTGACCAACAAGCGTGGATTTTTTAAGTAAATTTTTTCAACCACCATCTGACCAACAAGCGTGGATTTTTTAAGTAAATTTTTGAGCGACCATCTGGCCAAGAAGCGTGGATTTTTTAAGTAAATTTTTTCAACGACCATCTGACCAACAAGCGTGGATTTTTTAAGTAAATTTTTTCAACCACCATCTGACCAACAAGCGTGGATTTTTTAAGTAAATTTTTTCAACCACCATCTGACCAACAAGCGTGGATTTTTTAAGTAAATTTTTTCAACCACCATCTGACCAACAAGCGTGGATTTTTTAAGTAAATTTTTTCAACCACCATCTGACCAACAAGCGTGGATTTTTTAAGTAGATTTTTTCAACCACCATCTGACCAACAAGCGTTGATTTTTTAAGTAAATTTTTCAACCACCATCTGACCATGAAGCGTGGATTTTTTAAGTAAATTTTTTCAACCACCATCTGACCATGAAGCGTGGATTTTTTAAGTAAATTTTTTCAACCACCATCTGACCAACAAGCGTGGATTTTTTAAGTAGATTTTTTCAACCACCATCTGACCAACAAGCGTTGATTTTTTAAGTAAATTTTTCAACCACCATCTGACCATGAAGCGTGGATTTTTTAAGTAAATTTTTTCAACCACCATCTGACCATGAAGCGTGGATTTTTTAAGTAAATTTTTTCAACCACCATCTGACCATGAAGCGTGGATTTTTTTAAAATTTTTTTTTCAACCACCATCTGACCAACAAGCGTGGATTTTTTAAGTAAATTTTTTCAACGACCATCTGACCAAGAATCGTGGATTTTTTAAGTTAATTTTTTCAACGACCATCTGACCAAGAAGCGTGGATTTTTTAAGTTAATTTTTTCAACGATCATCTAACCAAGAAGCGTGGATTTTTAAAGTAAATTTTTTCAGCGACCGTCTGACCATGAAGCGTGGATTTTTTAAGTAAATTTTTTCAACCACCATCTGACCAACAAGCGTGGATTTTTTAAGTAAATTTTTTCAACCACCATCTGACCAACAAGCGTGGATTTTTTAAGTAAATTTTTTCAACCACCATCTGACCAACAAGCGTGGATTTTTTAAGTAAATTTTTTCAACCACCATCTGACCAACAAGCGTGGATTTTTTAAGTAAATTTTTTCAACGACCATCTGACCAAGAATCGTGGATTTTTTAAGTTAATTTTTTCAACGACCATCTGACCAAGAAGCGTGGATTTTTTAAGTTAATTTTTTCAACGACCATCTGACCAAGAAGCGTGGATTTTTTAAGTCAATTTTTTCAACGACAATCTAACCAAGAAGCGTGGATTTTTTAAGTCAATTTTTTCAACGACTATCTCACCAACAAGCGTGGATTTTTTAAGTTAATTTTTTCAACCACCATCTGACCAAGAAGCGTGGATTTTTTAAGTAGATTTTTTCAACCACCATCTGACTAACAAGCGTGGATTTTTTAAGTAGATTTTTTCAACCACCATCTGACTAACAAGCGTGGATTTTTTAAGTAAATTTTTTCAACCACCATCTGACCAACAAGCGTGGATTTTTTAAGTCAATTTTTTCAACGACTATCTCACCAACAAGCGTGGATTTTTTAAGTTAATTTTTTCAACCACCATCTGACCAACAAGCGTGGATTTTTTAAGTCAATTTTTTCAACCACCATCTGACCAACAAGCGTGGATTTTTTAAGTAAATTTTTTCAACCACCATCTGACCAACAAGCGTGGATTTTTTAAGTCAATTTTTTCAACCACCATCTGACCAACAAGCGTGGATTTTTTAAGTAAATTTTTTCAACCACCATCTGACCAACAAGCTTGGATTTTTTAAGTAAATTTTTTCAACCACCATCTGACCAACAAGCGTGGATTTTTTAAGTAAATTTTTTCAACCACCATCTGACCAACAAGCGTGGATTTTTTAAGTAAATTTTTTCAACCACCATCTGACCAACAAGCTTGGATTTTTTAAGTAAATTTTTTCAACCACCATCTGACCAACAAGCGTGGATTTTTTAAGTAAATTTTTTCAACCACCATCTGACCAACAAGCTTGGATTTTTTAAGTAAATTTTTTCAACCACCATCTGACCAACAAGCGTGGATTTTTTAAGTAAATTTTTGCAACCACCATCTGACCAACAAGCGTGGATTTTTTAAGTAAATTTTTTCAACCACCATCTGACCAACAAACGTGGATTTTTTAAGTAAATTTTTTCAACCACCATCTGACCAACAAGCGTGGATTTTTTAAGTAAATTTTTTCAACCACCATCTGACCAACAAGCTTGGATTTTTTAAGTAAATTTTTTCAACGACCATCTGACCAACAAGCGTGGATTTCTTAAGTACATTTTTTTAACGACCATCTGACCAACAAGCATGGATTTTTGAAGTCAATTTTTTCAACGACCATCTGATCAACAAGCGTGGATTTTTGAAGACAATTTTTTCAACGACCATCTGACCAACAAGCGTGGATTTTTGAAGACAATTTTTTCAACGACCATCTGACCAACAAGCGTGGATTTTTTAAGTACATTTTTTCAACGACCATGTGACCAACAAGCGTGGATTTTTGAAATCAATTTTTTCAACGACCATCTGACCACCAGTCGTGGATTTTTAAGTCAAGTTTTTCAACGACCATCTGAACAAGAAGCTTGAATTTTTTAAGTCAGTTTTTTCAACGGCCAGCGGAACAAGAGGCTTGTATTTTTTATACATTTTTTTTCAACGACCAAGAAGAGTGAATTTTTAAAGTAAATTTCTTCAACGTCCGCTAATAATATTTATTGAAATATTTGACATCTTCTCAAACACCCCAAGTTATCTGCAATCGCAACGTTATCCTTACAAATTCTTCTTTGTTTCCTTTGATTAGCTCAATATATTGTATTTTCCTTTAGCTATTAAAATAAATCACATCTTTCAGATAACTTCTAGTGTGATAAAACCCAGACAAATAAATCTGTTTTTTCCTTATCTTAAATTGCCGTACAATTATTTTGATTTAAAATCTTAGTTTCGAACACTTGAAATCGAAACGCAGTTTCACTTTCGATTAAGGATAATAACCATACCACCATTATTGGGATATTGGATACTTGTCATAAAACTTAACTAGATACGGAGAAGAAAAATCCGCAGACTTCTTCAAGAAAAAATTTTGGAAGAAAAACGAGCACTTGAAACCACAAGGATAACAAAAATAAACGAACATTGGTGGTGCGTTAAGGATTAATGCAGTCAAGTTGAAAAATTGTTTTGAGAACATATTTCCACATTTTTTGAAACATCACGAAGAAGGGTGAGGTTGTAAGGTGGTTAACTACGAAATAAATTTCTCCAAAAGTGGTTGAAAAGTAAGCTTAACAATATTTGTTATGATGTCGAAAAGAAATTTAGAATATTGTCACAAGATATTTACTTAAAGATACTGTACAGCACTCGCTTAAGTAAAGTCATAAAGTTCCTTTCATTTTTTTGTCGCATTGAAATTGCAGTGACTTTCCGCTGTTCCTTGGTTGCTGTGGCTGGGGGTTTCCTTCTGTTTATTTGAATATTTTCAATATCCCTTCATTATTTATTATACCTTTTTTATGCTTCAGTGATTTAATATTTTTGTGCAGATCTTTTTCCATTTTTGTGACAAATATTATTTGAGTTATTTCGTTGGTCCTTTACTTTCACCATCTTAGTTTGATTTGTTTTTTTCTTCTTTTTCTTAACAATAGAATTCATTATTTGTATATTGTTTCTTGGAGAGTGATGTCCTTTTGTTAACTCCTTCTTAGAAAAGCAAAGAAGTGTAAAAAATCATTCTTTTGAAAATGGAAACTTTTTGTTTACAAGTGAACTTTGCAGCTCTACCTTTGACCAAATAATTTTAAAATATAATAATGGGAAGTACTGTGAAATATTTTAATGAGGTCTTTGCTTCTATTCTTTCTTCCAGATAACAAAATAACATTTTGTTTTAATTTTAATTTGATGAAATTAGAACAAAAGTTATGGTTTATCAACTGAAATATTTTAACAAGGTCTATAAGAAAATAAGGAAAATTATGAAATAACATTTTAAAGAGTATAATTTACCCTGAGAGAAGTCTCCATTGTCCCATCTGGGATGTTTGTGGAACAATTATTATAATTTACCCTGAAAAAGCATAATTAGAGTGATGCTTATTGGTAAACGTTTGTAAAGTATTTTTCTCTGATAAATATTTTGTCTCATCAAAATGGAACGCATAGATTTTTTCGCAAAAATGGGAAAATAATTGTTCATCACTGTTTTAGAAAGTGTTGCTACTTACACGACCCCATAACTGGTATTAGAAAAAAATATACAACATTAACTTACCTGCAAAGAGAGAGAAAAGGAAAAATTAATTATTAGAGAGAGAAAAAAACAAAAGCATGATGGTATTTAATTTTTAAAGATGGAAATGAAAGAAACGGCCAACTTCAGCAAAGTTTTTGGTCGTATTTTAGGAGTAAGATAAGCAATATTCATAAAACACATTTGTATACCATCGGCCTTATGATTTGTTTTTAGAACATTAGATGTGGAATTCTTTTTCAATTTCAACCGACTTCATATTTTTATTTTATTTCGCCGTCTGCTGAATTTGATTATGCCAACTTCTGATTTGTAGCCGAACACACTACAGACTATGTCACGCGTAAGAACATTAGGGGTTGTTTAAATGCTTACATGTGCACCACCATCTGTTTTTTATTTTGTTAACAAAAAAACTCGTGCGGCGAATGTGGGCGTGGAACACACACCTCTAGGTTTTGTAGTGGGGCACACACGCTCTGTGCCACAGTACTACTCATAACTTAGTAAGGAATATTATTATTTATTTTTTACAATACTTTGTTATGGGTTACATTATAATTGACGGATCCGAATTTTTGCTGGGTAGTAAGTCCCATATAATTGAACCAATATGAACCGGCGTGGACTCGTTGATATGAGAGATGTCTCCCTTGCCCCCTTAAGGGATGTTATGGGAACATACATACATATGTATGTATATATGTATAATATTCTTACCATGCATAGATCAGGCTTGACTATGAATTAGATACCTCCCACGTCTGTCGTCCTGCTTGGCTAGGCAACACTGAAAAACGGCTTTAATGAATTGAAACGCCCGCTCAAAGACGAAGGTCGTCCAAAAACGGCAGTTGAGTCAGTGAACATTTATACCGTGCGTAAACCGATAACTCATGATTATAATGTGACCTACACAGAAAAAAATATTTTAAGAATTTTTACATATTTTCGTTCTTGATGTAGTCTTTTCATACTGTACAGGTACCTCACATAAGATACATGTGCAGTTTCTTATTTCCATCCGAAAGCCACTATTTTTTCAAAAAGATTTTCATGAGATACAAAATCACTTTCCTATTTTTCCCTATATTCCACTATTTGCTCTCATATTTCCTGTCTTGGTTGGTAAATGCTCTTAACTTTGTTCTCGAATAGTGTCGTCGTCTCACCATCGTATTGACCAGGGTTTCGGAGTCGGAGTTGGAGTCTACGAGTTGGAGTCGAGCAATTTCGCTGGAGTCGGAGTCGGAAAAAATAACTCGACTCCGACTCCGGGCAAAATTTTTTCCACGTTGTAAAAACATAAGATTAAATTTGGAACAAGAACATTTTTTTAAATCATTATTTATTTTAAAAGAAAATTATAAGAAAACATATATGCAAACGATATTTTATACTAATTTAAAGGACAATTCACAGGATATTTACTATCCTCTGAAGTGTAGTCTATTCATCCCTATTTTGTTGATCCAAATGATTTTTTACATTTTTGCAAACAAAAGTAAAGTTCTATGACAATCGAATTAAGATTGGACATTTAACCTCTTTCGTCAGAAGTCTTACTGGTCTTCTCACGAAGGTCTATTGGTATTCTCATCCTGTGTTTTATGATAAATCATCCTTGTCCTCTATTAAAGACATTGTGGTCTCTATGTATTTCGGTAAATTTCACATAATCTATTAACTATATATGAAATTCAGATTAAATTCGTTGTTTGTCAACGACAGATTCATCCCGCCATAACTCAGAAGTCTGACAAACGGCGAATCTTTCTTCTAGGATTGTATATGTACTCAATGAGGGCATTAGATGTAGACATTCAAATAACCGGATCTGTCCGCCAGGAACAGACATAGTTCATGTGTATCCGAGTTTTCTACACAATCAATAGCATATACGAAATTCAATGAAATACATAACCATAATAATTGATAAAGGACAATGGAAACATGACAATAGCGATTTCTTGTCTTAGTGGACCGACCCTACATAAAATTTTGCTAGCAACATTTTTGTACAATATTTTCATGCTAATTTTTTCGTGTGCTAATTTTTCAGTTCCAGAAAACATCTGTCTGCCTACGTGATGGGTTGTTTACACAATATATCTCAAATATTTCAATAAAATTATCCACTCCACACCAGCATAGCATAGAATATGTGATCCAATTTTTAAGTCGATCGGAACAATATTGCCATAGTATAAGCGTTGGATGGGAACAATTTATTTTATTTTGTATGCAGCAAATAAACTGCGTTTTTCTCGAAATCGGCCACCAAAATATATGACAATTGGCTTATCAGTTTTCGAGGTAGAGTTGGTTGGCACCGCAAAATGCTTTAATAAAAGCAGCGTTTCGTAGATGGTCTCAAAACTTCGTAATATTTTTCGCTTTCACATGTAGAAAAAAATCACGCAAAAAGTTACGTAGTTTTCTCGGAAAAAATCATGAAAAATTGCTTTTATTGAGCTTTACATCTGGATGTCTCATTTTAAGGCTAAGCACACTAAAATGTTGGGTTACATCCAGTTTGAATTGCTTATAATTTTTATTGCATGTAGTCCTTATGATTTGTATTGCCCCTTCATTTTCACATATTTTAAAAGCTTATAGATTTTCTCATGAGGAAGAATTCCGTCCAGAATATAATACTCGTGCAAAAAAGGAAAACCGACAAAAACTTTCGAGTCGTCGGCTTTATTCATTTTTAGTGGTATAGGAATTCACTCTCGGAGTCGACCAGGAGTCGGAGTCGGAGCCGGAGTCGTGGAAAAAACTCGTTTGGAGTCGGAGTCGAGCCAAAAATACCTCGACTCCGAAACCCTGGTATTGACAATGTACCAACAAACCACAACAGAACCCCCACCATCGTCTCACCATCACATTGAGACTATATCAACAAACCACAGCACACACATACATAGAATTTCTTTCCGAATTCAAACCGATTTTCTTAAGGAAATCTAAAATTTCCACCGAATTTTTCCGAATTCGGACCGAATTCTGTCAGAAAATCTGATTTTTTCTCCGAATTTTCCAAGACTTTACCTTCAAATTCGGACTGAATTCGCCGCGAAACTCTAATATTTTTTAGAATTTCCTTAGAAAATTCTTTCCGAATTCGGTGACCACGTCCATACAACTTTCGTACCGAATTCGGCATCAGAATTGGACATTTTTTCAGAAATTCGGTCCGAATTCGAAACGAATTCGGAACAGAATGTTAGCTGGGTTACAATAATACAAAATAAAACAAGTAAAAAAAGTATCAGTCGGCTTGGCCGACAGAGATATACCCTCAGCCTGTGTATATTGAAACAATTTTTTTTCCAAAAAACGTATGTATTTAGAGGGTTTTAAAAATTTTGAACGTATGAACCGACAAAAATGTTGATAAGATTAAAGAGCAGAATTTTGCGGGGGAATTACTTAAAGGAGTTTATCGACATTGACCATTATGGAAGTCGATCTCCATCCACAGCATATGGTGCCATAGTGGGGTTTTACTCCCTTTGGGCTGTCTGTTTAAGAAGTGTGGTTTTGCCCCTGAAAAACTTTTACTGCCGTAATTGAGGTAGCGAATGCAAGTTGCTTCAACAAAAATCAAAGTGATTCGATAGCAGGTCTTAAAGTGAACTTATCCGAAATTTAGTTTGGGAGGTACTGGATGAAGTGGACAAATATAGTCCAGATTTGAACCTGATCTATATCTGGTAGATATAATAAGATGTGTAAAGTATGGACCAATTCGGCCACTCCCTTCAAAAGTAACCGTACGAAAATTGTTCCGAACATTTTTGAAATTTTGTGGGGGAGATACCTGAAGGAGTGGACCGATATAGCTTATCTTCGAATTTAAACTATGGTTGGACAAAATATTCCTAAGGCCAAATTTTGGACCCAATCAGCAGATCCGTTGGAGAGTTATCTTGCGCTCCAACCACCTCACACGGTGTCATAGGGCTTTTGTGAAACTTTCAGGCTATTTTTTCAGGAAGTTTGGACTTGCCCCTGATGAAACTTGTACCGTCGTATGGTGGGCAGTGAATACAAGTTGCTTAAACAAAAATCAAAGCGATTCAAGAGCAGGTCCTAAACTGAATTTATCCGAAATTTTGTGTGGGAGGTACCCGAAGGAGTAGACCTATTGAGTCCATATTGGAACCTCATCTAAGTCTGGTACATATTTCACGATGGGCAAAGTATGAACCAAATCGGTTACCCCCTTAAAGAGTTATCGTGCGCACAAAATTTCCGAACATTTTCGAACTTTTGTGGGGGAGGTACCGGAAGGAGTGGACCTATATAGCCCATCTTCGAACTTAAACTAAGTTTGGGCAAAATATTACGAAAGCCAAAAGTTGAACCGAATCGGTTCATCCGTTCGAGAGTTATCGTGCGCTCCAGCCAGCAGGACAGACAGACAGACAGACAGACAGACGGACGGACATGGCTAGATCGACTCCAAATTGTCTGAAACACATTTCGTCCAAACATACTTGGGGTCTAAAACCATTATTTCGATGAGGCACATTTTCATCGTATCAAAGTGTATATACCCTCCTTAGCCTAAAGGCTGAGGGTATAAAAAGAATTAATAAAAGTAGCAAAATTTGTCTCTGGTTTGGTTGGTGGTGTGTGGTGGTTGTTAGTCCAATAATAACAAACACAACAACTCGTCAAAATTGTTTTTTTTTCAATCTCTTAGAAAAAACAGTATTTTTTTTTTTTTGCTTTATGAAAGGCGTTCATGAAATGCAGAAACTTGAACCTTAGCAAGACTTTATGAACACTATTCCTGAAATACAGTAATCATTTTTTTCTGTGTACAGTGATCATTGGGCATATCTGCCAATACAGGCTTGACTTGACACCCAATGACTTATTTTGTTTCCCGCACATAAAGAACAAAATGCCTGGTAGGCGGTTTCCGCCGCCGGAAGATGCTGTTGAAGTATACAAAAACCATGTTTTGGAGTTGTCTAAGTCGGAGTGGAAAAAGTGCTTTGACACTTAGTTTGAATGCATGTACATATCATCGACGATAACTATTCGCGTTTTCATTATTAGGCCAGCAGCCCTCAAAACATTCGCCCCCAGTAATCGTGCAATCAATTCTGGTCCAAATACGAATTGAGGCGACTCCATTGTCTGGGTCTTAATTGGTCTAAAAACTTTCGTGTCTGAATTCACAGCTGGCTTTCTTCTGCTGCAATGGATGGAGGTTGTCTCCGTGTACAGCACTTACAGCGTAAGCCTGATTGATAGGTTCGTTGATGTTAAGGTTCTCGCTTGGATTGGACTGTTGGACTGTTCACTAGATTGCAGTTTTGTTGTGTACTGCAATATTAAGTTAAATAAGATAGTTGATGAGCTAGCAAGTCAGTATTCGGACCTACAAGTAGAGGGCTGTGTTCAGATAGCACACTGCTTCTTCCTCGACAAATTCAAGAAGCTCTGCTTTGAGAAAACCTTAAGAATCTAGCAGGGGGGACCTGGATGTAAGTTGTCGAAGTCAATCTAGCCGGTAATCTTAGGACGTTGAACTGAACGCACAACTGCATCTGCCATTGTTGCATACTGGTAATTGCCGTATAAAATCTTTGACAATCAAATGGGAGGACAGCAACATTGATTACGGCAGGTTCTGTGAAGACGAGGAAGATACTCAAACTATTGAGATACAGGCTGTTTGGTGCCCTTAAGATTGCTTACTTCTCTTCCGTAGAACTCACGGGCTTAATAGTTGCACGATAACTGCCGAAAGCAGAGACGTCCATGCCAAGGTTACGAAGTAAACCCATTCCTTCAGGAACCTCCTCCACCAAAGATCAACACTTTTGCGCTTTAATCTAGTCTAAGGCTGCTTCTTGGGTAATTTTGAATTTTTACTAGTGGGTGATTCTTGTAGTTGTATGAGAACAGGTTTACTTAATTCCCAAGGTACACTCCTTCAAAGACCTGCCGCATACAAAAATTGCAGTTAAGTCCAGTTTCTGCAGGTAATTTTTGTGATTTTTATTAAAACTATATATTTTATTCAGCAAACTTCCCTCGATGAGGTTTCCAAAACTCCGTTCAAGTGGTATTCTTTTAATATTTGTCATAGGCTTAGGGTATTTGGCTGTCGGCAAAGCCAACGGATCCTTTTTTGTTCTTTTTGGACTATAATATCAATATTTCAAGTATATGTTTTCATAATATTCAAGGATTTCCCCCATAACAATAAAATCAAATCAATTTTTCACCATTTAAAACTGTCATCATCTGGTGTTTTAAATCACAATGATTGATATAAAGTGGTACATCTGATTGCCATCTACGTGCAATTGAAGTTTTTTGTACTGACTGCAAAATCCATCAAAGCAATGTTTACAAGAAACTTGAACACAACAATAATGCAGAACATAAACATTGTAAATTGCACTTTGGTCCAAGTGAAATAGGAACACATAGATGTGTATAAGGATTAAGTTGGTTGCAAGTGCCGACATGTGGTATCAACAATACTAGGCGTATTTCCCATTGATTTAACAACAGCGGAGAGATTGAGAACATTGATTTTACTGTAAAAGAAAATTGTTGGGTTAGAACCGAATCATTTAATATTTAAAAATTTATACAAGTATACATAAACGAAAGGATCCCAGATAAACTCCAGATTACCATTACTAAATAACGGTTCTAGATAGTACTTTATGGTGGACGTAACTGCTACGAAAATTCGACTTTCTTAATTGCAGCACTGGAAACCGATTATTTCATTAATCTAAATTCGTCCAAGTTATGTAAGTATGTATTTCAAATCGATTTGAGCTATTGTATAGGTCTATATGTTGTCTTGTGATGCATGAAGAAGCAAGATGTTCGTGAAAGACAGATTTATTTTATGATTTCATAAAAACTTTAAAATCTTCACAATATCTAAAATCGAATTTTTTTCAATATTCCCCTCTTGTTCTACCCCTTCACAGAATCCCACAAAACACCCAATAGATTTAATGCTTGATACAGTCCATATGACTTGTGGTTCAAAGTTTTCGCTGAAATTGGACGTCTGTTTTTGCAATGTTTATGTTTTTTTTTGCTTTGTTGACTGCACAATTTCCCATATCCCACATTTGTATCCCTTTTGTGTACCTACAAAAAGTATGACGGCTGCGTTTGACTCTCATTGTAAAAGGGAGATAGAAGTTCAAGTTCAATCCTTTTGGCGTTGACAAGCGGGTGTGTATTGCATATAAACAAAGACAGCATTTTGACAGAGGGCACACCAAACATAGAAAAAATGAGAAGAATAAAAACAGGACAACAAATGCAACAAGTTAATGGGGGAGTTTTTGCACTTGCTCTTATACCGTTTTAATGCCGCCACATAGACAGACGGGCGATTTGTGTTTTGAGGTTTTATGGAGTGGCAAATAGGGTTATAGGACATTTTTTCTCAGTTTTTAATAGTATTTTTGCCTATTACTGACTAAAATGATTTTTATTCTGGTTAAATATTGAAAAAACTCTGCACAAATCACTTTCAGGTACATAATTTTTTGCTTTTATTTTTTTTACAGAATCACATTATATGTTAGATTTTATTTAATCTTAAATAAATTTAATTAAGAGGAGGCTCTATAAAAGCTACCACCCCATTTAGGACCCTAATGCAACCTGAAAATAAAATTCTAATACATTTTTTAACAGTGGTTCAGGTCTGTAAAACATCTCTACACCCCAGCAAAAATACTCGTTACAAAACCCCTTACTAACCTATTATTTTAACAAGAACATGTCGCTCGAAATAAGTAGTTATTTTTTTACCACGTAAATAAGCAATTAAATAACTAGTTACTAAACGTCGTGACTACTAATTTAACTACTTACTAAAGTGTCTAAAAACGACATGCCCTTGTAAAAAATGGGTTAGTAGGGGTTATGTAATGGGTATTTTTGCTGGGACGTGTTGTCTTAAAACACGCCATTCGGAATCCGCGATAACCCTTAGGTCCCATATCATTGGACTAATTGAATCTGTTTGCATTCATTGATATGAGAGAAGTCCCTTTTGTCCCTTCTGGGATGCCATTCTATTTATTTTTATTTATTTGCAATTTTTATTATAATAAAAAATTGCAATAAAATTATATTGTATTTGTTTTGATCATTCAGTTTTAGCTTAATTATTATAACGTCATTCATTATTACCCCTTCTACTCTCTCTCTTATTCATTACCTCTGACGAATGAATGATTCGTCTGTTTGTATGTGTATTTGCGAATGGGTTAGCATTTCGCTCGCTCGTGAACATTGGAGAACACCCCAAATTAGGATCAAATATGACCTCTGAGAAAGTGTGACGTGCATACGCCAAAAATGCCATAAACCTATCCAAAATTAATAGATTTTTGACAATAATAAAATTGTAGAAGATTTGGTGGTTTCAGACGAAAAGATAATAATTTAACACTATTTTCACGTCTACCACTGACTGTCTAAATGAAATGACTCTGGTAGTAGATAACAGATAAGCTACTCCGGGACAAATGTACTATGCCTAGAAGAGTAGAAGTGATTATTCTCTCTAAATTGTCGAGAGAATTGTATACACTTTTGAGAGGTAAACATATCTCATATCCTGAAAACTTCGGCCCCAAAGTTGCCGTCTTTTGACCTAAAATATCGATGGCCATTTTCGAAGAGATCTATGGCACTACAATTTGTTAGCTAATACTTTCCGTATGAGCATGTACTTCCCTGCGAGGTCACATAGATGCTCGAACCAACAAATAAATGCCTTTATGACAATGACTTTTTACTTTTCCTTTCTCTACAACTTGATGCAATTGAATATCACAATCTTTTGAATGTTTACGAAGTTTAATTCTTTTTTTACAGGTATATTACATTTTCGACTTTTACAACTTTCTAACGGTCGAAAACCATGTAATATAGACCATCTCTGCATAAGATACTACAACAGAACATCACCGTTAAACATAAATTCGGGTGCGTAGCAGGTGTATGACTTGTAATTCGGACTGCGAATTAAAACCGTCAGCTATGTAAAGAGTAACGTAAGCAGAGTAAAGCTGTGTGCTTATTGGAATTAAGAGATATGCTTTGAGAATAACATCAATAATACTACGATTCTAGTCTAAACAAACTTTTTTTATTTGGAACAAGTCGTAACATAAGTAGAGTAAAGCTGTGTGCTTATTGGAATTAAGCTATGTGCTTCGAGAATAATATCAATAATGTGTTGTAGAATAATAATCAAAACGAACTCTCTTTTTATTTGGAACAAGTCGTATGGGGGAATAAAACAACGTATACACAGGACAAAGTTAAATCGAATTACGTAACAATACAATAATATGGATTAGTTGTATGTGTTTTCGATTTCATTAACGTTTTTCCTGATAGGCCAAGACTTACGTTCGATCTTTAAATTTGACTTTTCTTTATTTTTAGCCATTGGAAAAAAGTATATCAAATATGGGGTTTCGAGCTAAAAATAATTGATATTGGTCATAATAGGTAAGTAAAATCATTTTTAATGATTTCAATCGTGGCCGATACTCGATGAAAGACCCAGGTCGTGAAGGTCGCCTAAAAAAGACCGTTGTGCCAGAAAACATTGATGCCGAGCGTGAACTGATAATGCAAGGTCGTCAGGTGAAATACGGAGAGCTAGAGGCTTCCTTGGGCATTTCTTCCACTAGCATATATTCGATATTGCGTGAACACCTGTCCGTAAAAAAATGTTTGTTCTCGTTGGATCCCAGACAATTTGACAATCGCTCAAAAACAGGCTCGTGTCGATTGGTGCAAAGAAATCTTTAAAAATACAATCGCGCTGCTTCAAAAGATAAGATCGTTACATCAATCGACCATGAGAGCCAAGTCCAACGAAAGTTATTCATAATTTATTATTTGTTTATTTTCTTCGCCTAAACTGTGGAACGTAGGACGGATAATTTTGAGGGGTACACTTCAATTTGTTTGGTTAAAGTCTTTGTATAAATTCGAAAAACGAACAAGAGAAGACGAGTCATTGTGCGTCATGACAATGTAAGGTTTCACACATCTATTCAAACCAGAGCCTTTTGACCCGAGAAAACCCTGACTTGGAACCCAAAAAAGACGTAGTCAACGATTTTCGTCGCCAGAAGATGCTGTTGAAGCGTTCAAAAACCACGTTTTGGTGGTGTCTCAATCGGATTAGGTAAAGTGCTTGGATAATAGGTTTGAGCGCTTCCAAAAGTGTATAAGTCATGCCGGATACTACTTTAGAAAACAAAACTATTTTTTATGATAAGTATTCACGTTTTTCTTTATTAAGTCAGAAATGTGTGGTGGTTGTTAGTCAATAAAAATAAAACAAAAACTCTCTAAAATTGTTTTTTTTAATTATGAAAGGCGTTCTTGAAAGGGAGAAATTTGATTCTTGGCAAGACTTTATGAACACTATTCTTGAAATACAGTAATTTTTTTCTGTGTATTCGTGTCAAAAGCTGGCTAACTAAACTACGATTGACTGTCCTAGTTCCAATGCTCTTTTTAATGAATCGCTCAATTGAATTGGTTAAAAGTTCAAGTGTTATTGCCATAGTAATTTCCCTACAAAGGCCAAAAAAGCTTTGAAATTCGCTGAAAATCCCCGAAACCTTTTAAATAAAATTTATAGGTGTCAAAAATTATCGGCTGACACTGAAACTTCGGAAATAAATCCAATTCAAATTTTGACACTTTCAATTTCTTAATCATTACCAAGATGGAAACGAAAGAGATGCTACTTTTGGAAAATAAAGCGTCTTTGTTTATAAGATGGAAAATCCCCTCCGATTCTTGGGATGGAAAATTATGTTACATGGCATTGTCTGCCATCAACGATTTATCACCTTCAATCGTCAACGATTGGGGTTTTCTTTGAAAAGGTGAGGGGAAGCCACGTGGTTGTTTTTAGGAACTAAAATTGTATATAAAAATGTGTTGGTTATGGGAGGGGGAGATATAAACAAATTACAATAAAAATAACAACATCAAAAACTAACAACTGTATATATTCGTAAAAAGGTGAAAGTTTATATTTATATTGCACCACTCTAATAAGTAGCAACCTACAAATGTTGGTGGCAAACCACACACTTCCCAAGAAAATCAAATGTGGGGAAGCAGGACTGGTGTGGCACACTTGTAAATTCCCCTCTCCTTAACACAAACGAAACACCACTAACTATAACAAAACAAAAAAATCCCAGTGAAAAGAAAAACAAATCTTCACTCACAGAAGAATCAACAAATTTCGAATACACAACAAGCAAAGGAGGAGAAACAAAAATTAAAACCGACACACAAAGAACTTGTTGATGGAAATTAAAAAGAACACCCCAGACATGGGACGAAAATGAAGAAGATCTAGTGCTTGTTTGCTTGCATTGGATCGATCATTAGCCTGCTAAGAATCGGCTCTCTTTGTTGCAGCACACGCTCTATGTTTTTGATATGGGAGTGGCGTGTATGTTAGGCTGCTCGACAACAAGTAAGCAAGCAGTAGAACATGAGTCCAAAATAAAAGGATTCTATTACACAGAACACGAGATCAATAAATAAATAAGAAGTCGATATTTAAAGGGAATTAAAAAATATTAAACTCTTGGGATTTTTGGAGGGAGAATTTTGTTATTGTCAGCAATTTTTGGGGTGCGTGGCAATTATTTAAAATTAATTTAAATAATTAATGAGCAGACCATGGCAACTGTAACCACCGACAAAGACAACAAAATCTCTCCTTGGTATTCTTTGTCCCTGTTAAATTTCATCCTAACCCAAAGTTCTTACTTTGTTGTGGTCCTTTAATTGATTTTAATTGTAATCATTTTAGAAATGGAAGGAACCAAGCGCAACCGTTGGCGCATTGGTTGTGACACTAACCAAGCTCTTAATTAAAAAAGGCGAAGAAAGCAGACGAGATGCATACTTGGTGGCCAGAGACTAGCCTAGTAAAAGTCAAAAACAGAGAAAAAAACGCATAATGAATATTTCCCCTTGGTAACCTTTTGGACGCAATTGTAACCACTTACCATGGCTGGCAGCTACAAGAAATTATGGCTTAAAGTAGAAACAGAAAAACAACAACAGCACAAGCAAATGTTTTCCATCATAGTGCAATGTTTTTGAAGTATTGCGGTGAAAAAGATGTTTAGACGCCTGTTAAGCTGTTGTTGACTTGACTCAAAGAAGTTTTTTCTTGTTAATTTTGTAATTGAAAAGTAACCAAAAATATAATTAAACTTTGTTCACGAAAGGGCCACAAAGTTTTCTATTGTTCTTTGTTTGCAAAACAGATTGAGAAAGGGGACGGCCACCAATTTCCGCTATAAGATGGAGGAATAAATAATTGTATAATGAGATTGGAGAATCTAAAGTAGCAAAATTCTCCGTGTTGAGATTGAAAAATTATTTATCATCATCTTGTTGCCTTATGAGAATTGCAGTCGTCTGCACGTTCTCTGCAATTATTTATTAGCTTCCAAAAAGGCTTTGCGTTTTCCTACTCCACCCAAACTGTTTACCAATAAACTTTCAAATAATTGTTTACTTCTCCTTTTGACTCCATTAAATAAATTATTTCATTTTGGGTAAATAAAACGTAAACGTAAACTCTTCGAGAACATAAAATGTCAAATGTAAACTTACAAAATGTGTTGTGGATCGGATTGGAAAGGAATAGAAATTGAAATATTTTATGCAAAAATTTTGCGCATTGTAAAAATAAAAAAATAGAAAAAA